>NC_135234.1:616341551-616669051 GCF_051348905.1 Ranitomeya variabilis | reverse complement strand
AGCTCCAAGTTGCCAAGCGACAGCCTCAAAATCTTAATGATTTAGAGATGATCTGTAAAGAGGAGTGGACAAAAATTCCTCCTAAAACGTACCCAAACCTCGACATCAACTACAGAAAATGTCTGACTGTTGTGCTTGCCAACAAGGGTTTTGCCATCAAGTATTAAGCCTCGTTTGCCAGAGGAATAAAATACTTATTTCTCACTGCAAATTAAAATATAAAATTATATAATTTATACAATGTGATTTTCTGGATTTTATTTTTAACCTACCCTTAAAATTACAGACTGTTCATGCCTTTGTCAGTGGGCAAACTTACAAAATCAGCAAGGGATCAAATAATTATTTCCTTCACTGTATTAAGTAAATTTTGTGTTTATTTACAGTGGGTACGGAAAGTATTCAGACCCCTTTACATTTTTCACTCTTTGTTTCATTGCAGCCATTTGGTAAATTCAAAAAAATCTGCACCCCATCTTGACTGAAAAAAGCAAAAATGTAGTCATTTTTGCAAATCCTCTCCAGTTCCGTCAGGTTGGATGGAGAACGTTGGTGGACAGCCATTTTCAGGTCTCCAATTGAGTTTAGGTCAGGGCTCTGGCTGGGCCAATTGTCATGTTTCCCAATGGCAGGGAATTTGTCAACGTAACACGGGCAAAAACAGGACGAGCTCTAGGGTGATGGAACCTGAGCTGACCGCGATCCTGAACCTCAACACTCAACTAACAGTAGCCGGGGGACGTTCCTGGGGGGCCCCTAGACGTCTCGCGCCAGCCGGAGATCTAGCTTCCCCTATCAGAAGAATAACAGACCTCACTTGCCTCCAGAGAAATATTCCCACAGAGATAGTAGCCTCCCACATATAATGACGGTGAAATGAGAGGAAGGCACAAACGTAGTTATGAAAACAGATTCAGCAAAATGAGGCCCGCTTAAGCTAGATAGCAGAGGATACAAAAGGTGAACTGCGCGGTCAGCTGAAAAACCCTTCAAAATACCATCCTGAAATTACTTGAACTCATGTGCCAACTCATGGTACATGAGTGGTAATTTCAGCCCACTAGAGCAACCAGCAGCAGAGAATTACATATCTGCAAGCTGGACTAAAAAACATGAAAGCAATCATGAAACAGGGAAATACAGACTTAGCTTGTCTTGAAGGCCTAGGAGCAGGTAACAGAGACACACACTGATACATTGATAGCCGGCAAGGGAATGACAGGAAAGCCAGGTTAAATAGGAAACACCCAGCCACTGATGGACAGGTGGAAACCAGAGACCGCAACCCACCAAAGTCACCCAGTACCAGTTGTAACCACCAGAGGGAGCCCAAAAACAGAATCCACAACAGTACCCCCCCCTTGAGGAGGGGTCACCGAACCCTCACGAGAACCCCCAGGGCGATCAGGATGAGCTCTATGGAAGGCGCAGACCAAATCAGTCGCATGAACATCAGAGGCGACCACCCAGGAATTATCCTCCTGACCATAACCCTTCCACTTAACCAAATACTGGAGTTTACGTCTGGAAACACGAGAATCCAAGATCTTCTCAACAACATACTCCAATTCTCCCTCCACCAGCACCGGAGCAGGAGGCTCAACTGAAGGAACAACGGGCACCTCATAACTCCGCAATAACGACCGATGGAACAAATCATGAATAGCAAACGATGCTGGGAGATCCAAACGAAAAGATACAGGGTTAAGAATCTCCAAGATCTTATAAGGACCGATGAACCGAGGCTTAAACTTGGGAGAAGAGACCTTCATAGGGACAAAACGAGAAGACAACCACACCAAGTCCCCAACACGAAGTCGGTGACCCACGCGGCGACGACGATTAGCAAACTGCTGAGCCTTCTCCTGAGACAACTTCAAATTGTCCACCACCTGATTCCAAATCTGATGTAGCCTATCCACCACCACGTCCACTCCAGGACAATCCGAAGGCTCCACCTGACCAGAGGAAAAACGAGGATGAAACCCCGAATTACAAAAGAAAGGAGAAACCAAAGTAGCAGAACTAGCCCGATTATTAAGGGCAAATTCGGCCAGTGGCAAAAAGGCAACCCAGTCATCTTGATCAGCAGAAACAAAACACCTTAAATAAGTTTCCAAGGTCTGATTAGTTCGCTCCGTCTGGCCATTCGTCTGAGGATGGAATGCAGACGAGAAAGACAAATTAATGCCCATCTTAGCACAAAACGTCCACCAAAATCTAGACACAAACTGGGATCCCCTGTCCGAAACGATATTCTCCGGAATCCCATGCAAACGAACCACGTTCTGAAAAAACAAAGGGACCAACTCAGAGGAGGAAGGCAACTTAGGCAAGGGTACCAAATGAACCATCTTAGAAAAGCGGTCACACACAACCCAGATAACGGACATTTTCTGTGAGACAGGGAGATCTGAAATAAAATCCATGGAAATGTGCGTCCAAGGCCTCTTCGGGATAGGCAAGGATAACAACAACCCACTGGCCCGAGAACAGCAAGGCTTAGCCCGAGCACACACTTCACAAGACTGCACAAAGGTGCGCACATCCCTTGACAAGGAAGGCCACCAAAAAGACCTGGCCACCAAGTCTCTAGTACCAAATATTCCAGGATGACCAGCCAACACAGAAGAATGGACCTCGGAGATGACTCTACTGGTCCAATCATCCGGAACAAACAGTCTTTCTGGTGGACACCGATCAGGTTTATCCGCCTGAAACTCCTGCAATGCACGTTGCAAGTCTGGGGAGACAGCGGACAATATTACCCCATCCCTAAGGATGCCAGTAGGCCCAGAGTCTCCAGGAGAGTCAGGCACAAAACTCCTGGAAAGAGCATCTGCCTTCACATTCTTTGAACCTGGCAGGTATGAAACCACAAAATTGAAACGAGAAAAAAACAACGACCAACGAGCCTGTCTAGGATTCAGACGCCTGGCAGACTCAAGGTAAATCAGATTTTTGTGATCAGTCAAGACCACCACACGATGTCTAGCACCCTCAAGCCAATGACGCCACTCCTCAAATGCCCACTTCATGGCCAAAAGCTCCCGATTACCCACATCATAATTGCGCTCGGCGGGCGAGAATTTTCTAGAAAAGAATGCACATGGCTTCATCATTGAGCCATTGGAACTTCTCTGTGACAAAACCGCCCCCGCACCAATCTCGGAAGCATCAACCTCAACCTGAAAAGGAAGTGAAACATCTGGTTGACATAACACAGGAGCAGAAGAAAACCGACGCTTAAGTTCCTGAAAGGCCTCCACAGCCGCAGGAGACCAATTAGCAACATCAGCACCCTTTTTAGTCAAATCAGTCAAAGGTTTAACAACACTGGAAAAATTAGAAATGAACCGACGATAAAAATTAGCAAAACCCAAGAACTTCTGAAGACTCTTAACAGATGTAGGTTGTGTCCAGTCACAAATCGCCTGAACCTTGACGGGATCCATCTCAATAGTAGAAGGAGAAAAAATGTACCCCAAAAAAGAAATCTTCTGGACTCCGAAGAGACATTTTGAGCCCTTCACAAACAGAGAATTGGCCCGCAGGACTTGAAACACCTTCCTGACCTGTAGAACATGAGACTCCCAGTCATCAGAAAACACCAAAATATCATCCAAATACACAATCATAAACTTATCCAGATATTCACGGAAAATATTGTGCATAAAGGACTGAAAGACTGAAGGAGCATTAGAAAGTCCAAAAGGCATTACCAAATACTCAAAATGGCCCTCAGGCGTATTAAATGCGGTTTTCCACTCATCACCCTGCTTTATCCGCACAAGATTATACGCACCGCGAAGATCTATCTTAGTGAACCACCTAGCCCCCTTAATGCGAGCAAACAAATCAGTCAATAATGGCAATGGATACTGATATTTGACTGTAATCTTATTCAGAAGGCGATAATCTATACAAGGTCTCAGGGAACCATCTTTTTTAGCCACGAAAAAAAAACCTGCTCCCAGAGGGGACGAAGATGGACGAATATGTCCCTTTTCCAAGGACTCCTTAATATAATTCCGCATAGCAGTATGCTCTGGCACTGACAGATTAAATAAACGACCCTTAGGGAACTTACTGCCAGGAATTAATTCTATAGCACAGTCACATTCCCTATGAGGAGGGAGCGAATTGAGCTTAGGCTCCTCAAAAACATCCCGATAGTCAGACAAAAACGCAGGGACCTCAGAAGGAGTAGATGAAGCGATTGAAATCAGAGGTGCATCATCATGAACCCCCTGACATCCCCAGCTTAACACAGACATTGTTTTCCAATCCAGGACTGGATTATGAGTTTGTAACCATGGCAGACCAAGCACTAGTACATCATGTAAATTATACAGTACAAGGAAGCGAATCACCTCCTGATGAACGGGAGTCATGCGCATGATCACTTGTGTCCAGTACTGCGGTTTATTCATAGCCAATGGTGTAGAGTCAATTCCCTTCAAAGGAATAGGAACTTCCAGAGGCTCAAGACTAAAACCGCAGCGTTTGGCAAATGACCAATCCATAAGACTCAGGGCAGCGCCCGAATCCACATAGGCATCGACGGAAATGGATGACAGTGAACAAATCAGAGTTACAGACAAAATAAACTTAGACTGCAGAGTACTAATGGCAAAAGATTTATCAACCTTTTTTGTGCGTTTAGAGCATGCTGATATAACATGAGCTGAATCACCACAATAAAAACACAATCCATTTTTCCGCCTATAATTTTGCTGTTCACTTCTGGACTGAATTCTATCACATTGCATAGTCTCAGGTGCCTGTTCAGAAGACACCGCCAACTGGTGCACAGGTTTGCGCTCCCGTAAACGCCGATCAATCTGAATGGCCATAGTCATAGACTCATTCAGACCTGTAGGCGCAGGGAACCCCAGCATAATATCCTTAATGGCCTCAGAAAGACCATCTCTGAAGTTTGCAGCCAGGGCGCACTCATTCCACTGAGTTACACCGACCATTTCCGAAATTTTTGACAATATACTTCCGCTTCATCATGCCCCTGAGAGAGGGCCAATAAAGCCTTTTCAGCCTGAATCTCCAGGTTAGGTTCCTCATAGAGCAATCCCAGTGCCAGAAAAAACGCATCCACACTGAGCAATGCAGGATCCCCTGGTGCCAATGCAAATGCCCAATTCTGAGGGTCGCCCCGCAGGAAAGATATTACAATCTTGACCTGCTGAGCAGGGTCTCCAGAGGAGCGAGATTTCAAAGAAAGAAACAATTTGCAATTGTTCCTGAAATTCAGGAAGGTAGATCTATCTCCAGAAAAAAACTCTGGAATAGGAATTCTAGGTTCAGACATAGGAGTGTGAACAACAAAATCCTGTATATTTTGAACTTTTGCAGTGAGATTATTCAGGCTGGAAGCCAAACTCTGGACATCCATGTTAAACAGCTAAGGTCAGAGCCATTCAAGGGTTAAGAGGAGGTAAGAAGCAGCTAGACAGCAATTAAGGGCTAGGCAGCAAAACTCTGAGGGAAAAAAAAAAAGTATCCCTTCAACACTTCTTTTTCTCCTGCTTCAGCCCAAACAATTAACACTTTGTGGGCCGGCTATACTGTCATGTTTCCCAATGGCAGGGAATTTGTCAATGTAACACGGGCAAAACAGGACGAGCTCTAGGGTGATGGAACCTGAGCTGACCGCGATCCTGAACCTCAACACTCAACTAACAGTAGCCGGGGGACGTTCCTGGGGGGCCCCTAGACGTCTCGCGCCAGCCGGAGATCTAGCTTCCCCTATCAGAAGAATAACAGACCTCACTTGCCTCCAGAGAAATATTCCCACAGAGATAGCAGCCTCCCACATATAATGACGGTGAAATGAGAGGAAGGCACAAACGTAGTTATGAAAACAGATTCAGCAAAATGAGGCCCGCTTAAGCTAGATAGCAGAGGATACAAAAGGTGAACTGCGCGGTCAGCTGAAAAACCCTTCAAAATACCATCCTGAAATTACTTGAACTCATGTGCCAACTCATGGTACATGAGTGGTAATTTCAGCCCACTAGAGCAACCAGCAGCAGAGAATTACATATCTGCAAGCTGGACTAAAAAACATGAAAGCAATCATGAAACAGGGAAATACAGACTTAGCTTGTCTTGAAGGCCTAGGAGCAGGTAACAGAGACACACACTGATACATTGATAGCCGGCAAGGGAATGACAGGAAAGCCAGGTTAAATAGGAAACACCCAGCCACTGATGGACAGGTGGAAACCAGAGACCGCAACCCACCAAAGTCACCCAGTACCAGTTGTAACCACCAGAGGGAGCCCAAAAACAGAATCCACAACAGCCAATCATGAATGGTCACAGAGTTGATCTGAAGCCACTCCTTTGTTATTTTAGCTGTGTGCTTAGGGTCTTGTTGGAAAGTGAACCTTCGGCCAAGTCTGAGGTCCAAAGCACCCTGGAAGAGGTTTTCATCCAGGATATCTCTGTACTTGGCCACATTCATATTTCCTTCAATGACAAACAGTCATCCTATCCCTTTAGCTGAAAAACACCCCCATTGCATGATGCTGCCACCACTATGTTTCACTGTTGGGATTGTATTGGGCAGGTGATGAGCAGTGCCTGGTTTTCTCCACACATACTGCTTAGAATTATCACCAAAAAGGTCTATCTTCATCTCATCAGACCAGAGAATCTTATTTCTCATAGTCTTGGAGTCCTTCATGTGTTTTTTAGCAAACTCTATGCAGGCTTTCATATGTCTTGCACTGAGGAGAGGCTTCCGTCCAGCCACTCTGCCATAAAGGCCTGACTCGTGGAGGGCTGCAGTGATTGTTGAATTTGTAGTACTTTCTCCCTTCTCCTTACTGCATCTCTGGAGCTCAGGCACAGTGAATTTGGGATTCTTCTTTACCTCTCTCACCAAGGCTCTTCTCCTACGATTGCTCAGTTTTGCTGGATGGCCAGGTTTAGAAAGACTTCTGGTGGTCCCAAACTTCTTGCATTTAAGTATTATGGAGGCCACTGTGCTCTTAGGAACCTTGAGTACTGCAGAAATTATTTTGTAATGTTGGCCAGATCTGTGCCTTGCCACAATTCTGTCTCTCAGCTCCAGTTCCTTTGACCTCAAGATTCTCATTTGGTCTGACATGCACTGTGAGCTGTGAAGTCTTATATAGACAGGTGTGTTTCTTTCCAAACCAAGTCCTATCAGTTTAATTAACCTCTTCGTGCCATGCGCCGTACTAGTACGGCGCTGCCGGCACTGCATTAGTGCCAGCCGCAGTACTAGTACGGCGCATCGATCACCGCGGTCTCGCGCTGAGCGCCGCGGTGATCGGGTGCGGGTGTCAGCTGTATATGACAGCTGACACCCCGCAGCAATGCCCACGATCGGGCATTTAACCCCTCTGATGCCGCTGTCAATAGTGACAGCGGCATAGAGGGGGATCGCGCAGAGACGGGGGCTCCCTGCGCACTCCCACCGGAGCAGCGCGATGAGATCGCGCTGCTCCAGTGACCTGGAAGGAGTCCCCGGATCCAAGATGACTTCTGGGTCATGAGATGACCTAGCTTGCCGGCACCTGCTGAGAGTTCCTAATAGCAGGCGCCGGCAAGCCTCTGGAACGTGCCTCTAAGATCGGTGATATGACAGAGTGCTGTGCACACTGTCAGATCACCGATCTGTGATGTCCCCCCCTGGGACAAAGTAAAAAAGTTTAAAAAAAAATGTCCACATGTGTAAAACAAAAGAAAAAAAAAAATCCTAAATAAAGAAAAAAAAAAAAATATTCCCATAAATACATTTCTTTATCTAAATAAAAAAAAAATCACACAATAAAAGAACACATATTTAGTATCGCCGCGTCCATAATGACCCCACCTATAAAACTATATCACTCGTTAACCCCTTCAGTAAACATCGTAAAAAAAAAAAAAAAAATGAGGCAAAAAACAACGCTTTATTCTCATACCGCCAAACAAAAAGTGGAATAACACGCGATCAAAAAGACGGATATAAATAACCATGGTACCGCTGAAAACATCATCTTGTCCCGCAAAAAAAATGCCACCATACAGCATCATCAGCAGAAAAATAAAAAAGTTATAGCTCTCAGAATAAAGCGATGCAAAAACAATTATTTTTTTATATAAAATAGTTTTTATTGTGTAAAAGCGCCAAAACATAAAAAAATTACATAAATGAGGTATCGCTGTAATCGTACTGACCTGAAGAATAAAACTGCTTTATCAATTTTACCACACGTGGAATGGTATAAATGCCCCCCCCCTAAAAGAATTTCAGGAATTGCTGTTTTTTGTTCATTCCGCCTCCCAAAAATCGGAATAAAAAGCGATCAAAAAATGTCATGTGCCCGAAAAAGGTACCAATAAAAACGTCAACTCGTCCCGCAAAAAACAAGATCTCACATGACTCTGTGGGCCAAAATATGGATAAATTATAGCTCTCAAAATGTGGTGATGCAAAAACTATTTTTTGCAATAAAAAGCGTCTTTTAGTGTGTGATGGCTGCCAACCATAAAAATCCGCCCAAAAAATGCTATAAAAGTAAATCAAATCCCCCTTCATCACCCCCTTAGTTAGGGAAAAATAATAAAATTTTAAAAAATATATTTATTTCCATTTTCCCGTTAGGCTACTTTCACACTAGCGTCGGTACGGAGCCGTCGTGCTGCGTCGGCCCGACGTACCAACGCATACTGTGCAAGCGCCGCACAACGGGGGCAGCGGATGCTGTTTTTCCACGCATCCGTTGCCCCATTGTGAGGTGCAGGGAGGTGGGGGCGGAGTTCCAGCCGCGCATGCGCGGTCGGAAATGGTGGACAGTCAGCACAAAAAAAGTTACATGTAACGTTTTTTGCTGCCGGCTGTCCGCCACAACACGACGCAACCGTCGCACGACGGTTGCGACGTGTGTCAATACATCGCAATGTGTCGCTAATGTTAGTCTATGGGGAAAAAACGCATCCTGCAGATGACTTTGCAGGATGCGTTTTTTCGCCAAAACGACGCATTGCGACGTATGCAAAAAAATGCTAGTGTGAAAGTAGCGCTAGGGTTAGGACTAGGGTTAGGGCTAGGGTTAGGGTTGGGGTTAGGGCTAGGGTTAGGGCTGGGGTTAGGGTTGGGGTTAGGGTTTCAGTTAGAATTGGGGAGTTTTCACTGTTTAGGCACATCAGGGGCTCTCCAAACGCGACATGGCGTCCGATCTCAATTCCAGCCAATTCTGCTTTGAAAAACTAAAACAGTGCTTCTTTCCTTCCGAGTTCTCCTGTGCGCCCAAACAGTGGTTTCCCCCAACATATGGGGTATCAGCATTCTCGGGACAAGTTGGACAACAACTTTTGTGGTCCAATTTGTCCTGTTACCCTTGGGAAAATAAAAACGTGGGGGCTAAAATATCAGTTTCGTGGAAAAAAAATATTTTTTATTTTCACGGCTCTGCGTGATAAACTGTAGTGAAACACTTGTTGGTTCAAAGTTCTCACAACACATCTAGATAAGTTCCCTGCGGGGTCTAGTTTCCAATATGGGGTCACTTGTGGGGGGTTTCTACTGTTTAGGTACATCAGGGGCTCTGCAAATGCAACATGACACCTGCAGACCAATCCATCTAAGTCTGCAATTCAAACGGCACTCCTTCCCTTCCGAGCTCTGCCGTGTGCCCAAACAGTGGTTCCCCCCCATATATGGGGTATCAGCGTACTCAGAACAAATTGGACAACAACTTTTGTTGTCTAATTTCTCCTGTTACCCTTGGAAAAATAAAAACGTGGGGGCTAAAATATCATTTTCGTGGAAAAAAATATATTTTTTATTTTCGCGGCTCTGCGTTATAAACTGTAGTGAAACACTTGTTGGTTCAAAGTTCTCACAACACATCTAGATAATTTCCCTGGGGGGTCTAGTTTCCAATATGGGGTCACTTGTGGGGGGTTTCTACTGTTTAGGTACAACAGGGGCTCTGCAAATGCAACATGACACCTGCAGACCAATCCATCTAAGTCTGCATTTCAAACGGCGCTCCTTCCCTTCCGAGCTCTGCCGTGCGCCCAAACAGTGGTTTCCCCCAATGTATGGGGTATCAGCGTACTCAGGACAAACTGTACAATAACTTTTGTGGTCCAATTTCTCTTATTACCCTTGGGAAAAAAAAAATTGCGGGCTAAAACATCATTTTGTGGAAAGAAAAAATGATTTTTTAATTTTCACAGCGCTACATTCTAAACTTTAGTGAAACAATTGGGGGTTAAAAGTGCTCACCACACATCTATATAAGTTCCTTAGGTGGTCTTCTTTCCAAAATGGTGTCACTTGTGGGGGTTTCCACTGTTTAGGCACGTCAGGGGCTCTCCAAACACGACATGGGTTCCGATCTCAATTCTAGCCAATTTTGCATTGAAAAGTCAAATGGCGCTCCTTCCCTTCCGCGCTCTGCCATGCGCTCAAACAGTGGTTTATCCCCATATATGAAGTATCAGCGTACTCAGGACAAATTGCTCAACAACTATTGGGGTCCAATTTCTCCTGTTACCCTTGGAAAAATAAAAAATTTGGGGCAAAAAGATCATTTTTTGTGAAAATTAATATGAATTTTTTTTACGGCTCTACATTATAAACTTCTGTGAAGCACTTGGAGGTTCAAAGTGCTCACCACACATCTAGATTAGTTCCTTAGAGGGTCTACTTTCCAAAATGGTGTCACTTGTGGGGGTTTCCACTGTTTAGGCACGTCAGGGGCTCTCCAAACACGACATGGGTTCCGATCTCAATTCCAGCAAATTTTGCATTGAAAAGTCAAATGGCGCTCCTTCCCTTCCGAGCTCTGCTATGTGCCCAATCAATGGTTTACCCCAACATGTGGGGTATCGGCGTACTCAGGACAAATTGTACAACGACTTTTTTGGTCCAATTTCTCCTGTTACCCTTGGTAAAATAAAACAAATTGGATCTGAAGTAAAAATTTTGTGAAAAAAAAGTTAAATGTTCAATTTTTTTTAAACATTCCAAAAATTCCTGTGAAGCACCTGAAGGGTTAATAAACTTTTTGAATGTGGTTTTGAGTACCTTGAGCGGTGCAGTTTTTAGAATGGTGTCACTTTTGGGCATTTTCTGTCATATAGACCCCTCAAAGTCACTTCAAGTGTGAGGTGGTCCGTAAAAAAAATGGTTTTGCAAATTTTGTTGCAAAAATGAGAAATCGCTGGTCAACTTTTAACCCTTATAACTCCCTAATAAAAAAAAATTATGTTTCCAAAATTGTGCTGATGTAAAGCAGACATGTGGGAAATGTTGTTTATTAACTATATTATGAGATATAACTCTCTAATTTAAGGGCATAAAAACTAAAAGTTTGAAAATTGCTAAATTTTCATAATTTTCGACAAATTTTTGTTTTTTTCACAAATAAATGCAAGTCATATCAAATAAGTTTTACCACTATCATGAAGTACAATATGTCACGAGAAAACAGTGTCAGAATCACCAGGATCCGTTGAAGCGTTTTAGAGTTATGTCCTCATAAAGTGACAGTGGTCAGAATTCTAAAAATTGGCCCTGTCACTTAGGTGAAAACAGGCTTCGGGGTGAAGGGGTTAAACACAGCTGGCCTCCAATGAAAGAGTAGGACCATCTCAAGGAGGATCACAAGGAAATGGACAGCATGTGACTTAAATATGAGTGTCTGAGCAAACGGTCCGAATACTCAGACCATGTGATATTTCAGTTTTTCTTTTTTATTAAATTTGCAAAAATTTCTACATTTCTGTATTTTTTTCAGTCAAGATGGTGTGCAGAGTGTTCATTGATGTGAAAAAAATGAACTTTGTTGAATTTACCAAATGGCTGCAATGAAACAAAGAGTGGAAAATTTAAAGGGGTATGAATACTTTCCATTCCCACTGTAAATGTGGTAACTTGGAACAAATATAAAATCATTCAAATGTTTTTGTAGGCACATAACTTTACATTACATAAAGTGAGGGAAACAAAGAACATGAAGACTGTTGTTTCACAGTCTATTGTGGTGAGCTATTTTCTCTTTTAACAGTCTCGATTAAAATATGTAAAGGATTAATTCAATCATTCAAGATATCTTACCGGCACACAGCCTTCAGTCACTCTCTCTGACCTTCCCAATGAATCACTTGTGATATCTGATATATCTGATGGGGACGCATTCTCAAGGAATTCAGAATTAATACATTCAGTGGGAGGTGGCTGAAAGTCAACAAGTTCTTACTGAGGGTACTCAGGTTGTGGGATGGACCACTGCAAAAAAAGACCAAATTGCCATCTAACAGGAAACATATTACCTTTGCATGCTGCAGCTGTCTCTAATCCTTTGTCAGGGGACACCTGATCTAGAATGGCACTCTCTGCAGGATTCTTCCTGGAATCAACTCTGAAGTCATCTGGTGGATGTTTGGCAATGTCGTCTCCATTGTTATCTCTGGACATCATCTGACAGGCAAAGGTTCATGTGTAGTGATGAGCATTCCGATACTGCAAGTATCGGGTATCGGCCGATACTTGCTGTATCGGAATTCCGATATCGAGATCCGATATTTTTGTGATATCGGGTATCGGTATCGAAACAACATTAATGTAAAAATGTGTAAAAGAGAGAATTAAAATAAAAAATATTGCTATACTCACCTCTCCGACGCAGCCTGCACCTTACCGAGGGAAGCGGCAGCGTTCTTTGTTTAAAATTCGCGCTTTTCTTTCCTTTACGTGAGTCCCGGCTTGTGATTGGTTGCGTGCCGCCCATGTGACCGGGACGCAACCAATCACAGCAAGCCGTGACGTAATTTCAGGTCCTTCAGGATTTTAAAATTACGTTCCGGCGTTGTGATTGGTTGCGTCGCAGTCACATGGGCGACGCAACCAATCACAGCAAGCCGTGACGTAATTTCAGGTCCTTAAGGATTTTAAAATTACGTCCCGGCTTTGTGATTGGTTGCGTCGCAGTCACATGGGAGACGCAACCAATCACAAGCCGTGACGTCACGGGAGGCTGGACACGCGCGCATTTTAAAATGGGCGCGTGTCCAGCCTCCCGTGACGTCCCGGCTTGTGATTGGTTGCGCCGCGGTCAACCAATCACAAGCCGGGAGGCTGGACACGCGCCCATTTTAAAATTTTAAAATGCGCGCGTGTCCAGCCTCCCGGCTTGTGATTGGTTGACCGCGGCGCAACCAATCACAAGCCGGGACGTCACGGGAGGCTGGACACGCGCCCATTTTAAAAAGCGCGCGTGTCCAGCCTCCCGTGACGTCACGGCTTGTGATTGGTTAATGGTGGCCATGTTGCCGGGACGCGGACCAATCACAGCAAGCCGTGACGTAATTTCGTCACGGCTTGCTGTGATTGGTCCGCGTCCCGGCAACATGGCGCCGTGACCAATCATAAGCCGGGACGTCACTGGAGGCTGGACACGCGCGCTTTTTAAAATGGGCGCGTGTCCAGCCTCCCGTGACGTCCCGGCTTGTGATTGGTTAATGGCGGCCATGTTGCCGGGACGCGGACCAATCACAGCAAGCCGTGACGTAATTTCGTCACGGCTTGCTGTGATTGGTCCGCGTCCCGGCAACATGGCCGCCCTGACCAATCACAAGCCGGGACTTCACGTAACCAAGTAAAAGCGCGAATTTTAAACAAACAACGCTGCCGGTTCCCTCGCTAAGGTCCAGGCTGCGTCGGAGGGTGAGTATAGCGATATTTTTTATTTTAATTCTTTCTTTTACACATTTATATGGATCCCAGGGCCTGAAGGAGAGTTTCCTCTCCTTCAGACCCTGGGAACCATCAGGAATACCGTCCGATACTTGAGTCCCATTGACTTGTATTGGTATCGGGTATCGGTATCGGATTGGATCCGATACTTTGCCGGTATCGGCCGATACTTTCCGATACCGATACTTTCAAGTATCGGACGGTATCGCTCAACACTATTCATGTGGCTATGGTGCACTAACTTGGATGTCTTTTCATTCTCTTTAGAGATATATTAGATTTCTATTCCAGGAAGAGGGATAGCTCAGAAGATATCTGAGCACATTCGCTCATCACTAAATAAAATCTTTTTCTAATGTAGGCCTCAGTCTTGTGGCAACCAAAATGTCCTGATTGCCTAAGATTAGGCTTCCTAGACAATATCGGCATCTAGCTCCAGTCCGCTAGCCTGAAACCGAATGGACCAGGGCTCATCCCACCGAACTCCCGCTCTCCTTTTATTTTGGGTATAATACTACTCAGACAACACAGGTTCAGGGTAAAACAGTGTGGCAATGCTTTATTGAACCACAAAACAGGCAAATAACACATAGAACAGTCCCAGCAAAATATCAAAGATGGTGACTCACCGGGATAAGAGCAGCTGTGACTTCCAGAGCTTCAAGGGCTGACTATCCCACCTGTGGCATGCACACAGATGAGGTAAAGACAAGCTTAGGCACCTGACGGTCTTCTGAGGTACAAGGCCAGTTGACCAGAGGGTCACAGCCTGGCCTCTCCAAACATCTCCATGGAGCCAGGTGACTGGTAGGTACAAAGCTTGACTACCCCAAATGTATCCATGGGTTCTGTGATGGTCAATAGAGCAGATCTGTATTTTTCAGCTGGTGCCATGGTCCCCTAAAGTGGAATGCTATAGCATGTCAAACCGTTATCCCTCATGGTGGAGCCAGGATGTTCTGGGTGTTGTCTTGTAGAATGTTCCTGGCTGTGGTTTTGTAAAGAGCCTCTGGATCGTGTATCTCTTGGCTCTCTGGATGTTTATTGTTAGAGGTATATCCCACTTAAATAGCTCACAACTGTTGTCTTTCAAGCCAGGATCCAGATGTCAGGACGAAGATGTGTTGAGATTAACTCACATTATTTGACTACTTAACCAGTTTTCATAGTTTTTACTCCTCTGATTTGAAAGTCAACAAACCACAGGACCCACACAATGGTCATTCCACATATTAAGCAAACATTCATTGTTCAATGACCCTGCATCATTGTGTTACAAAGATAGCAGACAATAAGTTGTAGCAGCTGATATAAGAGTCAAACATTATCCATTCAAAAATATTAAAAACTAGCTGAAGAGCCCTGCGTTGCCCGGGCATAGTAACTAACTGTGGTTAGTTATAGCACCTCACTTCTCTCATTTACCCATCAAGCCTCTCATTTTCCCCCTCACATCTCTCATTCCCCCCTCACATCTCTCATATATACCTGTGTGTCATCTCCTCCTGTATATAGTTTATACCTGTATGTCATCTCTGCTGTATATAGTATATCCCTGTATGTCATCACCTGTACATAGTATATACCTGTATGTCATCTCCCCTGTATATAGTATATAACTGTATGTCATATCCCTGCATATAGTATATACCTGTATGTCATCTCCTCCTGTATATAGTATATACCTGTGTGCCATCTACTCCTGTATGTAATATATACCTGTAGGTCATCTTCTTCTGTATATAGTATATATCTGTATGTCATCTCCTCCTGTATATAGAATATGACTGTATGTCATCTCCTCCTGTATATAGTATATACCTGCGTGTCATCTCCTCCTGTATATACTATATACCTGTGTGTTATCTCCTCCTGTATATAGTATATTACTGTATGTCATCTCCTCCTGTATATAGTATATACCTGTATGTCCTCTCCTCCTGTATATAGCATATACACCTGTGTGTCATCTGCTCCTATATATGGTATATACCTGTATGTCATCTTCTCCTGTATATAGTATATACCTGTGTGTCATCTTCTCCTGTATTAGACCTCATTCACACGTTATTTGGTTAGTATTTTTACCTCAGTGTTTGAAAGCGAAAATTTGGAGTAAAACAATCAGAGGAAAAGTTTATTAGAAACATGTCACCACTTCTGTATTTTTCTCCCACTCCTGGTCTTGGCTTATAAATACTGAGGTAAAAAAATGTCATCTCCCCTGTATATAGTATATACCCGTATGTCATCTTCTCCTGTATATAGCATGTACCTGTATGTCATCTCCTCCTGTATATAGTATATACCTATATGTCATCTCCTACCTGTATATAGTATATACTTGTATGTCATCTCCTAATGCACAGTATATAGTATATACAGTTATATGAAAAAGTTTGGGCACCCCTATTAATCTTAAGCTTAATGTTTTATAAAAATTGTTTTTTTTTGCAACAGCTATTTCAGTTTCATATATCTAATAACTGTTGGACACAGTAATGTTTCTGCCTTGAAATGAGGTTTATTGTACTAACAGAAAATGTGCAATCTGCATTCAAACAAAATTTGACAGGTGCATAGGTATGGGCACCCTTATCATTTTCTTGTTTTAAATACTCCTACCTACTTTTTACTGGCTTACTAAAGCACTTTTTTTGGTTTTGTAACCTCATTGAGCTTTGAACTTCATAGCCAGGTGTATGCAATCATGAGAAAAGCTCCTTAAAGTGGCCACTTGCAAGTTGTTCTCCTGTTTGAATCTCCTCTGAAGAGTGGCATCATGGGCTCCTCAAAACAACTGTCAAATGATCTGAAAACAAAGATTATTCAAAATAGTTGTTCAGGGTAAGGATACAAAAAGCTGTCTCAGAGATTTAACCTGTCAATTTCCACTGTGAAGAACATAGTAAGGAAATGGAAGAACACAGGTACAGTTCTTGTTAAGGCCAGAAGTGGCAGGCCAAGAAAAACATCAGAAAGGCAGAGAAGAAGAATGGTGAGATCAGTCAAGGACAATCCTCAGACCACCTCCAGAGAGCTGCAGCATCAACTTGCTGCAGATGGTGTCACTGTGCATCGGTCAACTATACAACGCACTTTGCACAAGGAGAAGCTGTATGGGAGAGTGATGCGAAAGAAGCCGTTTCTGCAAGCACGCCACAAACAGAGTCGGCTGAGGTATGCAAAAGCACATTTGGAGAAGCCAATTTCTTTTTGGAAGAAGGTCCTGTGGACTGATGAAACCAAGATTGAGTTGTTTGGTCATACAAAAAGGCATTATGCATGGCGGCAAAAAAACAGAGCATTCCAAGAAAAACACTTGCTACCCACAGTAAAATTTGGTGGAGGCTCCATCATGCTTTGGGGCTGTGTGGCCAATGCCGGCAACGGGAATCTTGTTAAAGTTGAGGGACGCATGGATTCTTCTCAGTATCAGCAGATTCTTGACAATAATGTTCATGAATCAGTGACAAAGTTGAAGTTACGCAGGGGATGGATCTTTCAGCAAGACAATGATCCAAAACACCACTCCAAATATACTCAGGCATTCATGCAGAGGAACAATTACACTGTTCTGGAACAGTCCCCAGACCTGGATATCATTGAACATCTGTGGGATCATTTGAAGAGGGCTGTCCATGCTCGGCGACCATCAAACTTAACTGAACTGGAATTGTTTTGTAAAGAGGAATGGTCAAAAATACCTTCATCCAGGATCCAGGAACTCATTAAAAGCTACAGGAAGCGACTAGAGGCTGTTATTTTTGCAAAAGGAGGATCTACTAAATATTAAAGTCACTTTTCTGGTGAGGTGCCCATACTTATGCACCTGTCAAATTTTGTTTGAATGCAGATTGCACATTTTCTGTTAGTACAATAAACCTCATTTCAAGGCAGAAACATTACTGTGTCCAACAGTTATTAGATATATGAAACTGAAATAGCTGTTGCAAAAAAAAACAATTTTTATAAAACATTAAGCTTAAGATTAATAGGGGTGCCCAAACTTTTTCATATAACTGTACCTGTATGTCATCTCCAGTATATAGTATATGCCTGTCTTTCATCTCCTGCTGTATATAGTATATGCCTGTGTGTCATCTCCTCCTGTATATAGTACTGTATATACCTGTGGTGTGTCATCTCCTCCTGTATATAGTATATACCTGTATGTCATCTCCTCCTGTATATAGTATATACCTGTATGTCATCTCCTCCTGCATATAATTTATACCTGTATGTCATCTCCTCCTGTATATAGTATATACCGGTATGTTATCTCCTCCTGTATAAAGTACAGTATATACCTGTATGTCATCTCCTCCTGTATATAGTATATACTGTCTGTCATCTCCTCCTGTATATAGTATATACCTGTGTGTCATCTTTTCATGTGTATAGTATATACCTGTGTGTCATCTCCTCCTGTATATAGTATATACCTGTATGTCATCTCCTCCTGTATATAGTATATACCTGTGTGTCATCTCCTCCTGTACAGTATATAACTGTATGTCATCTCCTTCTGTATATAGTATATTCCTGTCTGGCATCTCCTCCTGTATATAATATATACCTGTATGCCATCTCCTCCTGTAAATAGTATATACCTGTGTGTCATCTCCTCCTGTATATAGTATATATCTGTATGTCATCTCTTCCTGTATATAGTATATACCTGTATGTCATCTCCTCCTGTATATAGTATATACCTGTGTGTCATCTCTTCCTGTATTAGACCTAATTCACATGTTATTTGGTCAGTATTTTTATCTCAATATTTGTAAGCTAAAACTTGGAGTAAAACAATCAGAGGAAAAGTATATTAGAAACATGTCACCAGTCACCACTTCTCTATTTTTCTTCCACTCATGGTTTTGGCTTATAAATACTGAGGTAAAATACTGACCAAATACTGAATGTGTGAATGTGGCCTTATACACAGCCTCCACCTGCAATGCTTCACTCTTCTCTATACACAGCCTCATATTGCAGCAGCACCTCACTTCTCAAATTTTCCCCCTGACATCTCTCATTTTACCCCTATTTATCTCTATCCATGAGGCTCCTCCCTTTCTCTTGATGTCATACCTCATAGGAGCAACTCCATTCTAAACATGATGGAGCTAAATTTTAAAATGCGCGCGTGTCCAGCCTCCCGGCTTGTGATTGGTTGACCGCGGCGCAACCAATCACAAGCCGGGACGTCACGGGAGGCTGGACACGCGCCCATTTTAAAAAGCGCGCGTGTCCAGCCTCCCGTGACGTCACGGCTTGTGATTGGTTAATGGTGGCCATGTTGCCGGGACGCGGACCAATCACAGCAAGCCGTGACGTAATTTCGTCACGGCTTGCTGTGATTGGTCCGCGTCCCGGCAACATGGCGCCGTGACCAATCATAAGCCGGGACGTCACTGGAGGCTGGACACGCGCGCTTTTTAAAATGGGCGCGTGTCCAGCCTCCCGTGACGTCCCGGCTTGTGATTGGTTAATGGCGGCCATGTTGCCGGGACGCGGACCAATCACAGCAAGCCGTGACGTAATTTCGTCACGGCTTGCTGTGATTGGTCCGCGTCCCGGCAACATGGCCGCCCTGACCAATCACAAGCCGGGACTTCACGTAACCAAGTAAAAGCGCGAATTTTAAACAAACAACGCTGCCGGTTCCCTCGCTAAGGTCCAGGCTGCGTCGGAGGGTGAGTATAGCGATATTTTTTATTTTAATTCTTTCTTTTACACATTTATATGGATCCCAGGGCCTGAAGGAGAGTTTCCTCTCCTTCAGACCCTGGGAACCATCAGGAATACCGTCCGATACTTGAGTCCCATTGACTTGTATTGGTATCGGGTATCGGTATCGGATTGGATCCGATACTTTGCCGGTATCGGCCGATACTTTCCGATACCGATACTTTCAAGTATCGGACGGTATCGCTCAACACTATTCATGTGGCTATGGTGCACTAACTTGGATGTCTTTTCATTCTCTTTAGAGATATATTAGATTTCTATTCCAGGAAGAGGGATAGCTCAGAAGATATCTGAGCACATTCGCTCATCACTAAATAAAATCTTTTTCTAATGTAGGCCTCAGTCTTGTGGCAACCAAAATGTCCTGATTGCCTAAGATTAGGCTTCCTAGACAATATCGGCATCTAGCTCCAGTCCGCTAGCCTGAAACCGAATGGACCAGGGCTCATCCCACCGAACTCCCGCTCTCCTTTTATTTTGGGTATAATACTACTCAGACAACACAGGTTCAGGGTAAAACAGTGTGGCAATGCTTTATTGAACCACAAAACAGGCAAATAACACATAGAACAGTCCCAGCAAAATATCAAAGATGGTGACTCACCGGGATAAGAGCAGCTGTGACTTCCAGAGCTTCAAGGGCTGACTATCCCACCTGTGGCATGCACACAGATGAGGTAAAGACAAGCTTAGGCACCTGACGGTCTTCTGAGGTACAAGGCCAGTTGACCAGAGGGTCACAGCCTGGCCTCTCCAAACATCTCCATGGAGCCAGGTGACTGGTAGGTACAAAGCTTGACTACCCCAAATGTATCCATGGGTTCTGTGATGGTCAATAGAGCAGATCTGTATTTTTCAGCTGGTGCCATGGTCCCCTAAAGTGGAATGCTATAGCATGTCAAACCGTTATCCCTCATGGTGGAGCCAGGATGTTCTGGGTGTTGTCTTGTAGAATGTTCCTGGCTGTGGTTTTGTAAAGAGCCTCTGGATCGTGTATCTCTTGGCTCTCTGGATGTTTATTGTTAGAGGTATATCCCACTTAAATAGCTCACAACTGTTGTATTTCAAGCCAGGATCCAGATGTCAGGACGAAGATGTGTTGAGATTAACTCACATTATTTGACTACTTAACCAGTTTTCATAGTTTTTACTCCTCTGATTTGAAAGTCAACAAACCACAGGACCCACACAATGGTCATTCCACATATTAAGCAAACATTCATTGTTCAATGACCCTGCATCATTGTGTTACAAAGATAGCAGACAATAAGTTGTAGCAGCTGATATAAGAGTCAAACATTATCCATTCAAAAATATTAAAAACTAGCTGAAGAGCCCTGCGTTGCCCGGGCATAGTAACTAACTGTGGTTAGTTATAGCACCTCACTTCTCTCATTTACCCATCAAGCCTCTCATTTTCCCCCTCACATCTCTCATTCCCCCCTCACATCTCTCATATATACCTGTGTGTCATCTCCTCCGGTATATAGTTTATACCTGTATGTCATCTCTGCTGTATATAGTATATCCCTGTATGTCATCACCTGTACATAGTATATACCTGTATGTCATCTCCCCTGTATATAGTATATAACTGTATGTCATATCCCTGCATATAGTATATACCTGTATGTCATCTCCTCCTGTATATAGTATATACCTGTGTGCCATCTACTCCTGTATGTAATATATACCTGTAGGTCATCTTCTTCTGTATATAGTATATATCTGTATGTCATCTCCTCCTGTATATAGAATATGACTGTATGTCATCTCCTCCTGTATATAGTATATACCTGCGTGTCATCTCCTCCTGTATATACTATATACCTGTGTGTTATCTCCTCCTGTATATAGTATATTACTGTATGTCATCTCCTCCTGTATATAGTATATACCTGTATGTCCTCTCCTCCTGTATATAGCATATACACCTGTGTGTCATCTGCTCCTATATATGGTATATACCTGTATGTCATCTTCTCCTGTATATAGTATATACCTGTGTGTCATCTTCTCCTGTATTAGACCTCATTCACACATTATTTGGTTAGTATTTTTACCTCAGTGTTTGAAAGCGAAAATTTGGAGTAAAACAATCAGAGGAAAAGTTTATTAGAAACATGTCACCACTTCTGTATTTTTCTCCCACTCCTGGTCTTGGCTTATAAATACTGAGGTAAAAAAATGTCATCTCCCCTGTATATAGTATATACCCGTATGTCATCTTCTCCTGTATATAGCATGTACCTGTATGTCATCTCCTCCTGTATATAGTATATACCTATATGTCATCTCCTACCTGTATATAGTATATACTTGTATGTCATCTCCTAATGCACAGTATATAGTATATACAGTTATATGAAAAAGTTTGGGCACCCCTATTAATCTTAAGCTTAATGTTTTATAAAAATTGTTTTTTTTTGCAACAGCTATTTCAGTTTCATATATCTAATAACTGTTGGACACAGTAATGTTTCTGCCTTGAAATGAGGTTTATTGTACTAACAGAAAATGTGCAATCTGCATTCAAACAAAATTTGACAGGTGCATAGGTATGGGCACCCTTATCATTTTCTTGTTTTAAATACTCCTACCTACTTTTTACTGGCTTACTAAAGCACTTTTTTTGGTTTTGTAACCTCATTGAGCTTTGAACTTCATAGCCAGGTGTATGCAATCATGAGAAAAGCTCCTTAAAGTGGCCACTTGCAAGTTGTTCTCCTGTTTGAATCTCCTCTGAAGAGTGGCATCATGGGCTCCTCAAAACAACTGTCAAATGATCTGAAAACAAAGATTATTCAAAATAGTTGTTCAGGGTAAGGATACAAAAAGCTGTCTCAGAGATTTAACCTGTCAATTTCCACTGTGAAGAACATAGTAAGGAAATGGAAGAACACAGGTACAGTTCTTGTTAAGGCCAGAAGTGGCAGGCCAAGAAAAACATCAGAAAGGCAGAGAAGAAGAATGGTGAGATCAGTCAAGGACAATCCTCAGACCACCTTCAGAGAGCTGCAGCATCAACTTGCTGCAGATGGTGTCACTGTGCATCGGTCAACTATACAACGCACTTTGCACAAGGAGAAGCTGTATGGGAGAGTGATGCGAAAGAAGCCGTTTCTGCAAGCACGCCACAAACAGAGTCGGCTGAGGTATGCAAAAGCACATTTGGAGAAGCCAATTTCTTTTTGGAAGAAGGTCCTGTGGACTGATGAAACCAAGATTGAGTTGTTTGGTCATACAAAAAGGCATTATGCATGGTGGCAAAAAAACAGAGCATTCCAAGAAAAACACTTGCTACCCACAGTAAAATTTGGTGGAGGCTCCATCATGCTTTGGGGCTGTGTGGCCAATGCCGGCAACGGGAATCTTGTTAAAGTTGAGGGACGCATGGATTCTTCTCAGTATCAGCAGATTCTTGACAATAATGTTCATGAATCAGTGACAAAGTTGAAGTTACGCAGGGGATGGATCTTTCAGCAAGACAATGATCCAAAACACCACTCCAAATATACTCAGGCATTCATGCAGAGGAACAATTACACTGTTCTGGAACAGTCCCCAGACCTGGATATCATTGAACATCTGTGGGATCATTTGAAGAGGGCTGTCCATGCTCGGCGACCATCAAACTTAACTGAACTGGAATTGTTTTGTAAAGAGGAATGGTCAAAAATACCTTCATCCAGGATCCAGGAACTCATTAAAAGCTACAGGAAGCGACTAGAGGCTGTTATTTTTGCAAAAGGAGGATCTACTAAATATTAAAGTCACTTTTCTGGTGAGGTGCCCATACTTATGCACCTGTCAAATTTTGTTTGAATGCAGATTGCACATTTTCTGTTAGTACAATAAACCTCATTTCAAGGCAGAAACATTACTGTGTCCAACAGTTATTAGATATATGAAACTGAAATAGCTGTTGCAAAAAAAAACAATTTTTATAAAACATTAAGCTTAAGATTAATAGGGGTGCCCAAACTTTTTCATATAACTGTACCTGTATGTCATCTCCAGTATATAGTATATGCCTGTCTTTCATCTCCTGCTGTATATAGTATATGCCTGTGTGTCATCTCCTCCTGTATATAGTACTGTATATACCTGTGGTGTGTCATCTCCTCCTGTATATAGTATATACCTGTATGTCATCTCCTCCTGTATATAGTATATACCTGTATGTCATCTCCTCCTGCATATAATTTATACCTGTATGTCATCTCCTCCTGTATATAGTATATACCGGTATGTTATCTCCTCCTGTATAAAGTACAGTATATACCTGTATGTCATCTCCTCCTGTATATAGTATATACTGTCTGTCATCTCCTCCTGTATATAGTATATACCTGTGTGTCATCTTTTCATGTGTATAGTATATACCTGTGTGTCATCTCCTCCTGTATATAGTATATACCTGTATGTCATCTCCTCCTATATATAGTATATACCTGTGTGTCATCTCCTCCTGTACAGTATATAACTGTATGTCATCTCCTTCTGTATATAGTATATTCCTGTCTGGCATCTCCTCCTGTATATAATATATACCTGTATGCCATCTCCTCCTGTAAATAGTATATACCTGTGTGTCATCTCCTCCTGTATATAGTATATATCTGTATGTCATCTCTTCCTGTATATAGTATATACCTGTATGTCATCTCCTCCTGTATATAGTATATACCTGTGTGTCATCTCTTCCTGTATTAGACCTAATTCACATGTTATTTGGTCAGTATTTTTATCTCAATATTTGTAAGCTAAAACTTGGAGTAAAACAATCAGAGGAAAAGTATATTAGAAACATGTCACCAGTCACCACTTCTCTATTTTTCTTCCACTCATGGTTTTGGCTTATAAATACTGAGGTAAAATACTGACCAAATACTGAATGTGTGAATGTGGCCTTATACACAGCCTCCACCTGCAATGCTTCACTCTTCTCTATACACAGCCTCATATTGCAGCAGCACCTCACTTCTCAAATTTTCCCCCTGACATCTCTCATTTTACCCCTATTTATCTCTATCCATGAGGCTCCTCCCTTTCTCTTGATGTCATACCTCATAGGAGCAACTCCATTCTAAACATGATGGAGCTAGATGTGGCCTGTGCCCAGGGCCAGACTGGCCATTTGGCAATTCTGGCAAATGCCAGAAGGGCCTGTCTGGTTGTGGGCTGCCTTGTGTGCTATGTTGTTAACAGAATCAATGTTCTCAAGACACCCATACTGTTAACAGTTGTGACAGAGCACAAAGCCGGTCACTCCGTCACTTACCTCAGCATGCCGTGGGTATAATTAGAAATATTGGTCTTGTAGTAAATTTTCCTTTCCTCCATCCAGGGTAATATATCCCATCTGGTTATTGGGGACAGGGACACCATGGGCCTATGTGGTTTCAAATGCCAGGGCTGAATTTCATCCTCAGTCCGTACCTGGCTATGCCTGCTATATGGAGTGGGTGTGGCTTGTTACATACACACACACATATACATACACTCAACTTTATATATATAGATCAAAGTTTAAGACTCATATGACAACAGTGCATTGTTCTTGACCAATTGAAGAACAAACGCATACATTCAAAAATCAGCATATAGATAGCAGTCTATCCATCCTGGCTTACTATCCACAAAGACATCATGTCTTTGTCTTTGTGGTGCTTTCCTGATGAAGGGGTCAGAGAGACCTTGAAACGCGTTGAATAAACCAGCAGAATTCTTCATTACATCCGAATCTGTATTATTGTGGCAGCGCGGACTTAATCCACAAACTATCCTGCACAACGTCTCTGAGAAGGCCGCGTTGGCGGCCCATGGATCTGGAGCAGCCAATACGTACATCATACTTTTGCTTTACACCATCAGGTGAGCAGCTCCCTGTTAAAAAAACACATTTTAATATGAGGATAAGAAACTATATGCACTTTTTGTCTCCCTAATTTACCAGTACTTGATATCAATGGTGGCAATCAGTCTTTGAAAGATTTGTTCAGAAGTTGTTTTATCAATAAGGGGCCAGGACTTCTCTTCCCTTAGAGCTGCTCCACTCAATTCCCCAATTAATATTTCCACCTTCTACTCTGTGGACACTGGCTAGAGTCAAAACATAGCCCTTTCTCTGAAGTCTATTAGTTCATGGGCATCCCTTTTATAACTTGGAAGCCACAGTGCTCCAAAATAGTATAAAATAGTTAGAGGCATTGTGTGGACTATTCTGGAAGCTCCACTCCACTGGGTAGGCCACACTCTTTATTCTGAGACATGTTGTACAGTCTATTATAATCAGATGCTGATAAAGTTTGCTTTCCCTCTTAGGCTGGTTTCACACTTGCGTTTTGATCTGCAGCGTTTCTACCGGAAAAAAACGCATGCGTTTTTTTCCCCTATGTTTAACATTAAAAATGCATGCGTTTTTTTGTACGCGTTTGGCCGCGTTTAACGACGCATGCGGTTTTTTGCTGCATGCGTTCTGTTCCAGAAATGCAACATGTAGTAATTTTCAGAGGCGTTTTTTTGACGCATGGAAATGCATGCGTTCGTTTGCGTTTGATTTGGTCAAAAAATACATTGATGTCTATGGAAACGCATGTGTTTTTGCGTACATGCGTTTGCTTTCATTTTAAACGCATGCGTTTTTATAGAAAAAAACAAGAATACACCCTGATAAGCCACCCCCCACCATAAAGGGATCCTAACCCTAACCCTAACCCTACCCCTAACCCTAACCCTAGGGATCCAAACCCTAACCCTAACCCTAACCCTAACAATATGACAGTGAATACTCTCCGAGTTTATATTTTTAGTACTCTGTAGCAATACCATATATCTTGGGGTGTCCACATTGAACAAAGCTTTTTATTAGAAGAATGTCCTGGTCACCAGGTCAACATAATAGCCAATCCCTTTGGATCCCTAGGATCCCTAGGGTTAGGGTTAGGGTTTGGATCCCTAGGGTTAGGGTTAGGGGTAGGGTTAGTGGTAGGGTTAGGGTTAGGGTTTGGATCCCTAGGGTTAGGGTTAGGGGTAGGGTTAGGGTTAGGGGTAGGGTTAGGGTTAGGGTTTGGATCCCTTTATCACCTTGATGGTGGGGGGTGGCTTATCAGTGACCTGGTGACCAGGACATTCTTCTAATAAAAAGCTACCCCTATCCCTAGGGATCCAAACCCTAACCCTAACACTAACCCTAACCCTACCCCTAACCCTAGGGATCCTAACCCTAACCCTATCCCTAACCCTAACCCTAGCTAATTCTATTAATAGTGGGTTTTCTAGTTGATTTTGATGATTGGCAGCTGTCACACACTTCTCAGCATGCGTTTCAAAAACGCAAACGCAGGAAAAAACGCATGTAAACACGTCAAAACGCCACGTTTTTTTTACTACATGCAAAAACGCATGCATCTAAAAAACGCAGCGTTTGCACGCGTTTACAGGCGTTTTTTCACTACCTGCCTTTTTTTTAAAACGCTGCGTTTTCAAACGCAAGTGTGAAACCAGCCTTACAAAGTTGCTGTCACTTTAATCATGGATATGATCCATTTCTCTTCTGCTGCAGGAATTACTGATGCTGCAATGTAATTTCATAGCTGTGGATAATGGGGGAACTTGCTTCTCACAATTCTGTTTTGCGGGTGACTGCACAGCAGGCGGGACTTCCTCTTCTTTGGCCTGCTGTTCTGCAATTGGCTGATACATGATGAAGAAAGCGGGGCTTGTTTATGGTGCTGTGCTTGTCCTCACTGCAGCCATAAACATGTTTACAGTTCAACAATCAAGCTCTGTGGTCACAATTGGGTGGGGCTACTTGCGCACCTTTAAATTAGTAAGACCTAATTCGTGGATGCCAGAAATTGTAATGCACGCACTTCTATTACATAGGCCACGCAACATGGGGTGCATGGATGTTACCACTTTGCTATGGCAGGGACAATAATAAAAGAAAATAAAGTTTGTGATGCCAGGCTGCACCTAATGAACGTTTGCTTCCTGGTAGTGTGATGTAATGTGGTGCCCTCCAAATAGTCCAAAAAATAGGGAGGCCAAAGGGGATGTTGATAACTTTTACTTGTTGCACAAATACATAAGTACATTCAGATAAATGATAATTTAACATAGATTCAATTCCAATGCAGCAATCATCGTTACTTTCCAGTGTAGCAATGCAGATGTATAAATGGTGCAGTGATTTCTGAACTCCAACTTCTGCTTAGATGCACAGTCCTTATCACACAGCTATCTGAAGCTGAGACTGTGGTTTTTGCTTATGCAGGAGCTTTGGCTGCTTCCTTACCTGCTCCTTCAGCTTTCCTAGGTGACGACTCACTCAGCACAAAATGTCTGCTTCTCTACCAAGCCCATGACCGGGTCCTGTGATCCAACCATGTGACCTTATGGACATATATGGAAACAGGGCTGCTCTGTTAACTTTATAACCTCCTGACAGCAGAACATAATAAATACATCAATCTACGCATAACTAAACCACTTCTATGTACTGAATTCTCATGTACAATATTTTCAGAGGGAAATGTGAACATTGTGCAAACATAATGAGGTAGCTACTAGCTCTGCTCCATTGAAGTATATACACAGCAACTTTAGGGCATTGAAGTGCAGAGCAGGAGCTGGATTGTCTGGATGTTTAAAGTATTGGTGATCCAGAAGCAATTAAAGAGGTGTTTCAGTACTACAGTATTGATGACCTATCTCCATTGATCAGCTGTTCTGTGGAGACCAGATGTAAACAGTTGTAGTTCTGAACAATAGATCTCCATCAAGTGTTTAGTGTCTGCTGTAAGGTACTGCAGAACAGCTCCGATTCAGATCAGTGCAAGCTGATCTGCAGATCCTATTGAAATGAATAGGAGTCATTCTGTAGTATCCAGCAGCAGTCACTAAACTAATAATGGAGGTGTAGTGTTCAGCTTTTCTACAGTTTACGTCTGGCTGCTACCAGAGCTGAGAACAGCTGATCAGTGGGGGTGTCGTTGTAGTGAAACATCCTTTTAAGAGAATAATTTCCCTACATTCTTAACTCCCAGTATACTCTGTTAGTGGAGTAACTGATATAGGTTACCCTCCTTGCTGTTAGTAAAGTACTGAATTTCTAATGCACATTTTGTAGCATAAATACAAGTCATTACTCCGTCCTCACTTCAATGTAGTCACATTATATTTATACAATTATCCCTTTGAAAAAAAAAATGAAGTGGAACTTTTTACTTAAAGTTGACTGTGTTACTCTTATCCCAATAACCGTGATTATTATTAATAGCATTTGCTAAGAAGTCATTATCATCTTCATCTCCTGAGTATTTGGGAGACTGCATTCTTTAAAATGCTTAAAGAAAGGTGTTGTCTCTAATTATTTCTTCAAAGGTATGAACAATTTTTACTCTGGAGAATGTCACAAATTATCTGCTGTAAGGTGTAATTTGTGAAAATACCAGGCATTAGACATTTTTCTCTTTTCAATATGACAATAGGTAAAAGACAAATAGCTGTTCCTCATAGATGTACTTTCTACAGTGATTATTTTTCTGAGTAATTATACAATTCAGAGGATGTGGAGGGTTTGGTGCTTTATTTATGGTGATACAGGAAAATATACAGTGCTTTCTGAAAGTATTCGGCCCCCTTGAACTTTTCAACCTTTTCCCACATATCATGCTTCAAACATAAAGATACCAAATGTAAATTGTTGGTGAAGAATCAATAACAAGTGGAACACAATTGTGAAGTTGAACGAAAGTTATTGGTTGTTTTAAATTTTTGTGGCAATTCAAAAACTGGAAAGTGGGGCGTCCAATACTATTCGGCCCCTTTATTTTGGGTGCAGCAAACTCATTCCAGAAGTTCATTGTGGATATCTGAATGATCCAATGTTGTCCTAAATGCCTAATGATGATAAATATAATCCACCTGTGTGTAATCAAGTCTTCGTATAAATGCACCTGCCCTGTAATAGTCTCAGGGTTCTGTTTGAAGCACAGAGAGCATCATGAAGACCAAGGAACACAACAGGCAGGTCCATGATACTGTTGTGGAGAAGTTTAAAGCCGGATTTGGATACAAAATTATTTCCAAAACTTTAAACACTGTGCAAGCGATCATATTGAAATGGAAGGAGTATCATACCACTGTAAATCTCCCGAGACCCGGCCGTCCCTCTAAACTTTCATCTCAAACAAGGAGAAGACTGATCAGAGATGCAGCCAAAAGGCCCATGATCACTCTGGATGAACTGCAGAGATCTACAGCTGAGGTGGGACAGTCTGTCCATAGGACAACAATCAGTCGTACACTGCACAAATCTGGCCTTTATGGAAGAGTGGAAAGAAGAAAGCCATTTCTCAAAGATATCTATAAAAAGTGTCGTTTAAAGTTTACAACAAGCCACCTGGGAGACAAACCAAACATGTGGAAGAAGGTGCTCTGGTCAGATGAAACCAAAATCAAACTTTTTGGCAACAATGCCAAACGATATGTTAGGTGTAAAGGCAACACAACTCATCACCCTGAACACACCAGCCCCACTGTCAAACATGGTGGTGGCAGCATCATGGTTTGGGCCTGCTTTTCTTCAGCAGGGACAGGGAAGATGGTTAACCCCTTCGCGACATGCGCCGTACTAGTACTGCGCTGCCGGCACTGCATTTGTGCCAGCCGCAGTACTAGTACGGCGCATCGATCACCGCGGTCTCACGCTGAGCGCCGCGGTGATCGGGTGCGGGTGTCAGCTGTATATCACAGCTGACACCCCGCAGCAATGCCCACGATTGGCGCTAGTGCCGATCGCGGGCATTTAACCCCTCTGATGCCGCTGTCAGTAGTGACAGCGGCATAGAGGGGGATCGTGCAGGGACGGGGGCTCCCTGCGCTCTCCCACCAGAGCAACGCGATGAGATCGCGTTGCTCCGGTGATCCAGAAGGAGTCCCCGGATCCAAGATGGCCATGGGACTCCTTCCGGGTCATGAAATCACCTGGCTAGCCGGCACCTGCTGAGAGCTGCTGAGAGCAGGTGCCGGAAAGCCTCCTAAACTTGCCTGTCAGATCGTTGACCTGACAGAGTGCTATGCACACTGTCAGATCAACGATCTGATCAAATACTGTGATGTCCCACCCTGGGACAATAGTAGAAAGTAAAAAAAAAAAATAGAATGTATAAAAAAAAAAATCCCCAAATAAAGGAAAAAAAACACATTTCCCAGTAAATCCATTTATTTATGTAAATTAAAAAAAACAATAAAAGTACACATATTTGGTATCGCCGCGTCCGTAACGACCCGCTCTATAAAACTATCCCACTAGTTAACCCCTTCAGTGAACACAGCAAAAAAAAAAAAAAACAAGGCAAAAAACAACGCTTTATTATCATACAGGTGAACAAAAAGTGGAATAACACGCGATCAAAAAGACGGATATAAATAACCATTGTACCACTGAAAACGTCATCTTGTCCCGCAAAAAAAAAGCCGCCATACAGCATAATCAGCAGAAAAATAAAAAAGTTATAGCTCTCAGAATAAAGGGATGCAAAAACAATTATTTTTTTATATAAAATAATTTTTATTGTGTAAAAGCGCCAAAACATAAAAAAATTACATAAATGAGGTATCGCTGTAATCGTACTGACCTGAAGAATAAAGCTGCTTTATCAATTTTACCACACGTGGAACGCTATAAACGCCCCTCCTAAAAGAAATTCAGGAATTGCTGGTTTTTGTTCATTCTGCCTCCCAAAAATCGGAATAAAAAGCGATCAAAAAATGTTATGTGCCCGAAAATGGTATCAATAAAAATGTCAACTCGTCCCGCAAAAAACAAGATCTCACATGACTCTGTGGGCAAAAATATGGATAAATTATAGCTCTCAAAATGTGGTGATGCAAAAACTATTTTTTCCAATAAAAAGCATCTTTTAGTGTGTGACGGCTGCCAATCATAAAAATCTGCCAAAAAACCCGCTTTAAAAGTAAGTCAAACCCCCCTACATCACCCCCTTAGTTAAGGAAAAATAATAAAATTTAAAAAATGTATTTATTTCCATTTACCCATTAGGGTTAGGGTTAGGGTTAGGGCTAGGGTTAGGGATAGGGTTAGGGTTGGGGTTAGGGCTAGGGTTAGGGTTGGGGTTAGGGCTAGGGTTAGGGCTGGGGTTAGGGCTAGGGTTAGGGCTGGGGTTAGGGTTGGGGTTAGGGTTTCAGTTAGAATTGGGGGTTTCCACTGTTTAGGCACATCAGGGGCGCTCCAAACGCGACATGGCGTCCGATCTCAATTCCAGCCAATTCTGCTTTGAACAAGTAAAACAGTGCTCCTTCCCTTCTGAGCTCTGCCGTGCGCCCAAACAGTGGTACCCCCCATATACGGGATATCAGCGTACTCAGCACAAATTGGACAACAACTTTTGTGGTCCAATTTCTCCTGTTACCCTTAATAAAAATGTGGGGGCTAAAATATCATTTTCGTGGAAAAAAAAATATTTTTTAATTTCACGGCTCTGCGTTATAAACTGTAGTGAAACACTTGTTGGCTCAAAGTTCTCACAACACATCTAGATAAGTTCCTTGGGAGGTCTAGTTTCCAGTATGGGGTCACTTGTGGGGGGTTTCTACTGTTTAGGTACATCCGGGACTCTGCAAATGCAACATGACGCCTGCAGACCAATCCATCTAAGTCTGCATTTCAAACGGCGCTCCTTCCCTTCCGAGCTCTGCCGTGCGCCCAAACAGTGGTTCCCCCCCATATATGGGGTATCAGCGTACTCAGCACAAATTGGACAACAAACTTTGTGGTCCAATTTCTCCTGTTACCCTTGGGAAAAAAAATGTGGGGGCTAAAATATCATTTTTGTGGAAAAAAAAATATTTTTTCACGGCTCTGCGTTATAAACTGTAGTGAAACACTTGTTGGTTCAAAGTTCTCACAACACATCTAGATAAGTTCCTTGGGAGGTCTAGTTTCCAATATGTGGTCACTTGTGGGGGTTTCCACTGTTTAGGTACATCAGGGACTCTGCAAATGCAACATGATGCCTGCAGACCAATCCATCTAAGTCAGCATTTCAAACGCTGCTACTTCCCTTCCGAGCTCTGCCGAGCACCCAAACAGTGGTTTCCCCCCATGTATGGGGTATCAGTGTACTCAGGACAAATTGGACAATTACTTTTATGGTCCAATTTCTCCTGTTACCCTTGGGAAAAAAAAATTGCAGGCTAAAACATCATTTTGTGGAAAGAAAAAATGATTTTTTAATTTTCACGGCGCTACATTCTAAACTTTAGTGAAACAATTGGGGGTTAAAAGTGCTCACCACACATCTAGATAAATTCCTTAGGAGGTCTTCTTTCCAAAATGGGGTCACTTGTGGGGGGTTTCTACTGTTTAGGCACGTCAGGGGCTCTCCAAACGCGACATGGGTTCCGATCTCAATTCCAGCCAATTTTGCATTGAAAAGTCAAACGGCGCACCTTCCCTTCCGAGCTCTGCCATTCGCTCAAGCAGTGGTTTATCCCCATATATGAAGTATCAGTGTACTCAGGACAAATTGCACAACAACTTTTGGGGTCCAATTTATCCTGTTACCCTTGGGAAAATAAAAAATTTGGGGCAAAAAGATCATTTTTTGTGAAAATTAATATGAATTTTTTTTACGGCTCTACATTATAAACTTCTGTGAAGCACTTGGAGGTTCAAAGTGCTCACCACACATCTAGATAACTTCCTTAGGGGGTCTACTTTCCAAAATGGTGTCACTTGTGGGGGTTTCCACTGTTTAGGCACGTCAGGAGCTCTCCAATCGCGACATGGGTTCCGATCTCAATTCCAGCAAATCTTGCATTGAAAAGTCAAATGGCGCTCCTTCCCTTCCGAGCTCTGCCATGTGCCCAAACATTGGTTTACCCCAACATGTGGGGTATCGGCGTACTCAGGACAAATTGTACAACGACTAGTGTTGAGCGACACCTTCCGATATCGGAAAGTATCGGTATCGGAAAGTATCGGTATCGGAAAGTATCGGCCGATACCGGCAAAATATCGGATCTCGCCGATACCGATACCCGATACCAATGCAAGTCAATGGGACGAAAATATCGGAATTAAAATAAACCCTTTCTTTCCTTGTAGGTTCATTCTACATGAAGGAAAACAACTAAGAATAATGTAGGATGTATTGGGGGAGGTGGCGGAGACATTAAAGGCATAGAGGTTTAGCCCAATCAAATAGAATAGCAGGAATTTTAAAAAAAAATTTAAGACGTTCGGAGTTACAAAGATATTGACTATGTTAAGATTTTTTTTATTTTGTCAGATATTGATGTTTCACTACTTCCACGCCCTTCACCCTCTTTTTTACTTCTCCCACACTTTCTTCTTCATCATCATCAGCATCTTTGACATCAAGTTCTTCTTCACCTTATTCATCTTCTTCTTCATCTTCTACCTATAATTTTTTTGTTACATTGTTCATATTCTTTTTATTTAACTATTATTCTTCTTCATATTCAAATTCTTCATCATATTCTTATTTGTGACAGGCATTCCCGTAGTTGTTATCTATAAAAGTTTGAAGATTACACCTTCCGTTCTGCCTGTCACAAAACAGTTTTATTTGTCCGCGTTCAGTTTGGCCTGCAGCATCAGGCTTTATCCAGGGGCACCACGAGGAGGAATGGACTCACCCCCATACACTGCTTAGTCTTCTTCTGCTTATAATTTAGATAATATCTTTTGCTCTGATATTTAGTTGTTATGACCTGGTGGTTACGGAGCGGTACTGAGATGACCTGGTGGGTAAAACCAATCATGGACAAACTTAGAGGAGGTAGCAGCTCCACAGACAGTAATCACTGATATGACCTAGTGAATACGGAGCAGCACTGAAATGACCTGGTGGGTAAAACAAATAATGTACTATCTCTGAGGAGGTGGTAACTCTACTGACCGCAATCCCTACTCCTAACACCAACACTAGAAATAGCCGTGGAGCGTTCCTAACTCTGCCTAGACGCCTCGGCACAGCCTAAGAACTAGCTACCCCTGAAGATGGAAACGGAAAACTATCTCGCCTCAGAGAAACCCACAAAGGAAGACAGCCCCCCACAAATATTGACGGTGAGTGGAGAGGGAAATGACAAACTCAGAAATGAAACTAGATTTTTTAGCAAAGGAGGCCAATACTATCTAAATAGACAGAGATAGGAAAGGCTACTGTGCGGTCAGTATAAAAACTAAATGTCCACGCAGAGTTTACAAAAAATAACCACCACACCGACTCACGGTGTGGAGGGGCAAATCTGCGACCCCAGAGCTTCCAACTAGCCGGAATATTTCATAATGACAAGCTGGACAAAAGAGACAAAATTAAACTGAACAGAAGGTCATAAGCAGGGAAACACCCCAAAACTAGCAGACTTATCTTAAGCTGAAAATTGACTGGCCAACAGAGAACTTCCAGGAAAGAACTGAATCCACAGGAAATACATTGAAAGCTGGCATCTACTACAGCCAAAAGCCCAGTTAAATAACAAAGGCCAGGGAACTGATTAGTGAACGTGGCTGCTAAGTTCCACTTGAAACCACCAGAGGGAGCCCAAGAGCAGAACTCCCAAAAATACCATTCGCAACCACAGGATGGAGCCCAAGAACGGAATTCACAACAGTACCCCCCCCTTGAGGAGGTGTCACCGAACCCTCACCAGAGCCCCCAGGCCGATCGGGACGAGCCAAATGAAAAGCACGTACCAAATCGGCAGCATGGACATCAGAGGCAAAAACCCAAGAGTTATCCTCCTGGCCATAACCCTTCCACTTGACCAGATACTGAAGTTTCCGCCTTGAAAGACGAGAATCCAAAATCTTCTCCACCACATATTCCAGCTCCCCCTCAACCAACACCGGAGCAGGAGGGTCAACGGAGGGAACCATGGGCACCACATATCTCCGCAACAAAGATCTATGGAACACATTATGAATGGAAAACGAAGCTGGAAGGGCCAAACGAAAAGACACCGGATTGATAATTTCCAAAATCCTATAAGGACCAATAAAACGAAGTTTGAACTTAGGGGAAGAGACCTTCATAGGAACATGACGAGAAGACAACCAGACCAAATCCCCAACCCGAAGCCGGGGACCAACGCACCGACGGCGGTTAGCAAAACGTTGAGCCTTTTCCTGAGACAATGTTAAATTGTCCACCACATGAGTCCAAATCTGCTGCAACCTGTCCACCACAGAATCTACCCCAGGACAGTCCGAAGGCTCAACCTGCCCTGAAGAAAAACGAGGATGAAAACCGAAATTACAAAAAAAAGGCGAAACCAAAGTAGCCGAACTAGCCCGATTATTAATGGCAAACTCGGCCAACGGCAAGAAGGTAACCCAATCATCCTGATCAGCAGACACAAAGCATCTCAAATAGGTTTCCAAGGTCTGATTGGTTCGCTCCGTCTGTCCATTTGTCTGAGGGTGAAACGCCGAAGAAAAAGACAAATTAATGCCCATTCTACCACAAAAGGACCGCCAAAACCTAGAAACAAACTGGGTACCTCTGTCAGACACAATATTCTCCGGAATACCATGCAAACGAACCACATGCTGGAAAAACAAAGGAACCAAATCAGAGGAGGAAGGCAACTTAGGCAAGAGTACCAAATGGACCATTTTAGAAAACCGGTCACAAACCACCCAGATGACAGACATCTTCTGAGAAACAGGAAGATCAGAAATAAAATCCATGGAAATATGCATCCAGGGCCTCTCAGGGATAGGCAAAGGCAAAAGCAACCCACTAGCACGAGAACAGCAGGGCTTAGCCCGGGCACAAATCCCACAGGACTGCACGAAGGAGCGCACATCCCGTGACAAAGAAGGCCACCAAAAGGACCTGGCAACCAAATCTCTGGTTCCAAAGATCCCAGGATGACCAGCCAACACCGAACAGTGAATCTCAGAAATCACCTTACTAGTCCATCTATCAGGAACAAACAATTTCCCCACAGGACAGCGGTCGGGTCTATCAGCCTGAAACTCTTGAAGCACCCGCCGCAAATCAGGGGAGATAGCAGAAAGAATCACCCCCTCCTTAAGAATACCAGCCGGCTCACGGACTCCAGGAGAATCAGGCAAAAAACTCCTAGACAAGGCATCAGCCTTCACATTCTTAGATCCCGGAAGATACGAGACCACAAAATCAAAACGGGAGAAAAACAAAGACCACCGAGCCTGTCTAGGATTCAACCGCTTGGCCGACTCAAGGTAAATCAGATTCTTATGGTCGGTCAAGACCACAACACAATGCTTGGCTCCCTCAAGCCAATGTCGCCACTCCTCGAATGCCCACTTCATAGCCAACAACTCCCGATTGCCGACATCATAATTACGCTCAGCAGGCGAAAACTTTCTGGAGAAGAAAGCACACGGCTTCAACACAGAGCCATCAGAACCTCTCTGAGACAGAACAGCTCCTGCCCCAATCTCAGAAGCGTCAACCTCAACCTGAAAAGGGAGAGAAACATCTGGCTGACGCAACACAGGGGCAGAAGTAAAACGATGCTTAAGCTCCTGAAAGGCCTCCACAGCCGCAGAGGACCAATTCACCACATCTGCACCTTTCTTGGTCAAATCGGTCAAAGGTTTAACCACAGTAGAAAAATTAGCAATGAAGCGGCGATAAAAATTAGCAAAGCCCAAAAATTTCTGAAGGCTCTTCACAGATGTGGGCTGAGTCCAATCATAAATAGCCTGGACCTTAACAGGGTCCATTTCAATAGCCGAGGGAGAAAAAATGAACCCCAGAAAAGAAACCTTCTGAACTCCAAAAAGGCACTTAGACCCCTTCACAAACAGTGTATTAGCACGAAGAATCTGAAATACCATCCTAACCTGCTTCACATGAGACTCCCAATCATCAGAAAAATCCAAAATATCATCCAAATATACAATCATAAATTTATCCAGATACTCCCGGAAAATATCATGCATAAAGGACTGAAACACAGATGGAGCATTAGAGAGCCCGAAAGGCATCACAAGATATTCAAAATGGCCTTCGGGCATATTAAATGCTGTTTTCCATTCATCACCCTGTTTGATGCGGACCAGATTATACGCCCCTCGAAGGTCAATCTTAGTAAACCAACTAGCCCCCTTAATCCTAGCAAACAAATCAGAAAGCAAAGGCAAAGGGTATTGGAATTTGACCGTGATCTTATTCAAGAGGCGATAATCAATACAGGATCTCAAGGAGCCATCCTTCTTGGCAACAAAAAAAAAACCTGCTCCCAATGGTGAAGAAGATGGCCAAATATGCCCCTTCTCCAAAGATTCCTTAACATAACTCCGCATGGCGGCATGTTCTGGCACAGACAGGTTAAAAAGTCGGCCCTTAGGGAACTTACAACCTGGAATCAAGTCGATAGCACAATCACAGTCCCTATGCGGTGGAAGGGAACTGGACTTGGGCTCATCAAATACATCCTGGAAATCTGACAAAAACTCAGGAATTTCAGAAGAGGGGGAGGAGGTAATTGACATCAAAGGAACGTCACCATGAACCCCCTGACAACCCCAACTAGTCACAGACATAGATTTCCAATCTAATACCGGATTATGCACCTGTAACCATGGGAAACCCAGCACAATAGCATCATGCAAATTATGCAACACCAGAAAACGACAATCTTCCTGATGAGCTGGCACCATACACATGGTCAGCTGTGTCCAAAACTGAGGTTTATTTTTAGCCAGCGGTGTAGCATCAATGCCCCTCAAAGGAATAGGACTCTGCAAAGGCTGCAAAGGGAACCCACAACGTCTGGCAAATTCTAAGTCCATTAAGTTTAAAGCGGCGCCTGAATCCACAAATGCCATGACAGAAAATGACGATAATGAGCAGATCAGGGTCACAGATAACAGAAATTTAGGTTGTACAGTACTGATGGTAACAGAACTAGCGATTCTCTTAGTACGCTTAGGGCAATCAGAAATAACATGAGCAGAATCGCCGCAGTAAAAACACAACCTATTCTGACGTCTGAATCCTTGTCGTTCAGCTCTAGACACAATCCTATCACACTGCATAGGCTCAGGACTCCGCTCGGAAGACAACGCCACAGCGCGCACAACTCTGCGCTTGCGCAAGCGTCGATCAATCTGAATGGCCAGAGACATAGAATCACTCAGACCAGCAGGCGTGGGAAACCCCACCATAACGTCTTTAACAGATTCCGAAAGACCCTTTCTGAAAATTGCAGCCAAGGCATCCTCATTCCATCTAGTCAGCACAGACCATTTTCTAAATTTCTGGCAATATAATTCTGCCGCTTCTTGACCCTGAGACAGGGCCAACAAGGTCTTCTCAGCATGATCCACTGAATTAGGTTCATCATACAATAACCCTAGCGCTTGAAAAAAGGTGTCTACATTAAGCAAAGCAGGATTTCCAGCTTCCAGGGAAAACGCCCAATCCTGAGGGTCACCGCGCAGCAGATAGATGACTATTTTAACCTGCTGGATGGGATCACCAGAGGAACGGGGTTTCAGAGCTAAAAACAGTTTACAGTTATTTTTAAAGCTCAAAAATTTGGACCTGTCCCCAAAAAACAAATCAGGAGTTGGAATTCTAGGCTCTAAAACCGGAGTCTGAACGATATAATCGGAATTACCCTGTACTCTAGCAGCAAGCTGGTCCACACAAGAAGCCAATCCCTGAACATCCATACCAGCGCCAAACTCCTGAACCACCCAGAAGTAAAGAGGAAAGAAAAGGCACAACAGACTACAGAAAAAAAATGGCTCAGCACTTTCCTTTCCTTCTTCTGAGATGCAATTAACTCATTGTTTGCCAGTTGTACTGTTATGATCTGGTGGCCTAGGAGCAGCATGAGACGTGCTCTGGAGAAGGTGGTACCTGTACTGACCGCAGACCCTGAACTTAACACCGCAACTAGAAGTAGCCGTGGAATGTACCTAACACTCCCTGGACATCTCGACACAGCCGGAGGACTAATTACTAGTGTTGAGCGATACCTTCCGATATCGGAAAGTATCGGTATCGGAAAGTATCGGCCGATACCGTCAAAGTTTCGGATCTAATCCGATACCGATACCCGATCCCAATGCAAGTCAATGGGACGAAAATATCGGAATTAAAATAAACCCTTTCTTAACTTGTAGGTTCATTCTACATGAAGGAAAACAACTAAGAATAATGTAGGATGTATTGGGGGAGGTGGCGGAGACATTAAAGGCGCAGAGGTTTAGCCCAATCTAATAGAATAGCAGGATTTTGTTTTGTTTTTTATGATGTTCGGCGTTAGAAAGATTTTGACTATGTTAATTTTTTTTTTATTTTGTCAGATATTGATGTTTCACTACTTCCATGCCCTTCACCTTCTTTTTTACTTCTCCCACACTTTCTTCTTCATTATCCTCATCATCAGCTTCTTTGACATCAACTTCTTCACCTTATTCATCTTCTTCTTCATCTTCTACCTATTATTTTTTTTGTTACATTGTTCATATTCTTTTTATTTTACTATTATCTTCTTCATATTCAACTTCTTCATCATATTCTTATTTGTGACAGGCATTCCCGTAGTTGTTATCTATAAAAGTTTGAAGATTACACCTTCCGTTCTGCCTGTCACAAAACAGTTACATTTGTCCACGTTGTTTGGCCTGCAGCATCAGGCTTTATCCAGGGGCACCACGAGGAGGAACGGACTTACCCCCATACACTGCTTAGTCTTCTTCTGCTTATAATTTAGATAATATCTTTTGCTCTGATAATTAGTCTTATGCTTAATGTTCTTCTGCTCTTTGTTCTGCAGCCTCTTGTTCTTCTGCTTCTCGGTCTTCCAGGTCGTCGTCGTCTCCAGGGTCGTCGTCTCCGGGGTCGTCGTCATCGGGGTGGTCTTCAGGGTCATCGTCTCCAGGGTCGTTGTCATCTCAGTGGTTGTCGTCTCTGGTGTCGTCGTCATCTTAGGGGTGGTCTTCCGGGTCGTCGTCTTTAGGGTCTTGAACTTGGAAATGTAGCAGAAGGTACAAGAAGGCTGAGAAAATGCTGAGAAACAGCTGATGGAACTGGAACTCGGATGGCTACCCGAAGGTCCAAGAGCCAATGGAACTACCGAGGACCAGCTGACATTACTGGAACCCGGTTACTAAGCAGGAGGTACCCGTGCCTGAAAGCACTACCAAGGACCACCTGACGTTGGTGGAACTCGGATACCCAGAGGGAGGCACCTAAGCCAAAGGCTCTGCCCGGAACCAGCTGACGGTACTGGAACCAGGATGGGGAGCAGAAGGTACAAGAGCAAAAGACACTGCCGAGAACCAGCTGAAGGTACTGGAACCCGGATGGGTAGCCGAAGGTCCAAGAGCCAATGGAACTACCGAGGACCAGCTGACGTTACTGGAACCCGGTTACTAAGCAGGAGGTACCCGTGCTGAAAGCACTACCAAGGACCACCTGACGTTGGTGGAACTCGGATACCCAGAGGGAGGCACCTAAGCCAAAGGCTCTGCCCGGAACCAGCTGACGGTACTGGAACCAGGATGTGGAGCAGAAGGTACAAGAGCAAAAGACACTGCCGAGAACCAGCTGACGGTACTGGAACCCGGATGGGTAGCCGAAGGTCCAAGAGCCAATGGAACTACCGAGGACCAGCTGACGTTACTGGAACCCAGTTACTAAGCAGGAGGTACCCGTGCCTGAAAGCACTACCAAGGACCACCTGACGTTGGTGGAACTCGGATACCCAGAGGGAGGCACCTAAGCCAAAGGCTCTGCCCGGAACCAGCTGACGGTGCTGGAACCAGGATGGGGACCTATTCAAGCTTGTCTTCCTAGAGCCCCAACTAGCGGTGTTGGAGCAAAGGGTCAGCAGGGGGAGCAGAGTGTAGGCCGAAGCCTGCACTGGAGGCATTTGTAGGTCTGTTGTGTCTGCGTGACTGTTGCAGGACACGATGCCGGCTACACAGCAGGGGAACAGCTGGCGGTGCTGAACCCCACTGACACATTGGCTGGTGTTTTTCTCTGTGCAGCTAGCAGTACCGGGCCCCAACTGGCTGTGTTAGAGCCCAGGGTCAGCAGGAGGAGAGGGAGCAGAGTGTAGGCCGAAGCCTGCACTGGCGGCAGCTTTGTGTCTGCGTGGCTGTTGCAGGACACATTGCCGGCTACACAGCAGGGGAACAGCTGGCGGTGCTGAACCCCACTGACACATTGGCTGGTGTTTTTCTCTGTGCAGCTAGCAGTACCGGGCCCCAACTGGCGTTGTTAAAGCCCAGGGTCAGCAGGAGGAGAGGGAGCAGAGTGTAGGCCGAAGCCTAATTGAACCAATTTTAAAGGTAACCTTTAACCCCCCCTCAGGTGTTACAAACTAGAAGAGCCACGCCTTATGCAGCAGTAGTGCTGCACAAGTCACAGGTTGCTCTTTTAATTTTGTTCCTTGCACAAGCTGAATGAAACACGTACAACATTTTGGCCCTTATACAATCAATCTGTCTTGGAGGCGGGAGTTCCCTTTGTAATGAGACGCAGCACAGCTGGCAAAAATACCACCTTGGTGCTGGGCGCGGCCTCCTGAGCATCGCATTTTGCTGTACAGGAGTCTGCGTTGTTGCGTTATCCCTTGGCCATGCGCTGCCCGTCTTCTGACATCATTTCATGTCGGCTGGTGCGGTTCGCGATGCCCATGAATCCCAGCCCCGCAGAGTCTTTACAGTGTTTCACACTGCAGGGCTGGGATTCATGGCCTGGCGCAGTACATATGTTCGCCTCTCGCTCGTGTCCTTACACCTGCTACAGACTGTGCGGCGTCAGCTGATCCCTTATCGCATGCCACGGCCATGAAGCCGCACAGTCTGAAGAAGGCGGAAGGTGCTGAGTGACAGCCTGGCGAAGATATGCACTGCTCATGCCCGTCAATCACACCCTCGCAGTCAAAATAAATAAGACACCGAGGGGCGTTGTGTCGGGCAGGGCGGCCGCAGAGGCGCAGCCAGCCAAACAATGATGTCAGAAGAAGGGCTGTGCTACCAAGGGGGTTGTTGCGTGTCATTACAAAGGAAAGTCACACCTCAGGGACGTTTTAATGGTCTCAGGGGACACATTGTAGACGTGTTCTGTTCCACGTGTGCAAGGAGAATAAGTTTATGAGCCACCTTGCACACATGCAGCATTACTGCTGTACAAGGTGGCTGTAAAACATACAAACACCTGGGGGAGGGGGGACAGGTTCCCTTCAATTTCAGTTCTTGTGTCTGCGTGGCTGTTGCAGGACACGTTGCCGGCTACACAGCAGGGGAACAGCTGGTGGTGCTGAACCCCACTGACACATTGGCTGGTGTTTTTCTCTGTGCAGCTAGCAGTATCGGGCCCCAACTGGCGGTGTTAGAGCCCAGGGTCAGCAGGAGGAGAGGGAGCAGATAGTAGGCCGAAGCCTGCACTGGCGGCAGCTTTGTGTCTGCGTGCCTGTTGCAGGACACGTTGCCGGCTACACAGCAGGGGAACAGCTGGTGGTGCTGAACCCCACTGACACATTGGCTGGTGTTTTTCTCTGTGCAGCTAGCAGTACCGAGCCCCAACTGGCGTTGTTAGAGCGCAGGGTCAGCAGGAGGAGAGGGAGCAGAGTGTAGGCCAAAGCCTAATTGAACCAATTTTAAAGGTAACCTTTAACCCCCCTCAGGTGTTACAAACTAGAAGAGCCACGCCTTATGCAGCAGTAGTGCTGCACAAGTCACAGGTTGCTCTTTTAATTTTGTTCTTTGCACAAGCTGAATGAAACACGTACAACATTTTGGCCCTTATACAGTCAATCTGTCTTGGAGGCGCGAGTTCCCTTTGTAATGAGACGCAGCACAGCTGGCAAAAATACCACCTTGGTGCTGGGCGCGGCCTCCTGAGCATCGCATTTTGCTGTACAGGAGTCTGCGTTGTTGCGTTATCCCTTGGCCATGCGCTGCCCGTCTTCTGACATCATTTCATGTCGGCTGGTGCGGTTCGCGATGCCCATGAATCCCAGCCCCGCAGTGTCTTTACAGTGTTTCACACTGCGGGGCTGGGATTCATGGCCTGGCGCAGTACATATGTTCGCCTCTCGCTCGTGTCCTTACACCTGCTACAGACTGTGCGGCATCAGCTGATCCCTTATCGCATGCCACGGCCATGAAGCCACACAGTCTGAAGAAGGCGGAAGGAGCTGAGTGACAGCCTGGCGAAGATATGCACTGCTCATGCCCGTCAATCACACCCTCGCAGTCAAAACAAATAAGACACCGAGGGGCGTTGTGTCGGGCAGGGCGGCCGCAAAGGCGCAGCCAGCCAAACAATGATGTCAGAAGAAGGGCTGTGCTACCATGGGGGTTGTTGCATGTCATTACAAAGGAAAGTCACACCTCAGGGACGTTTTAATGGTCACAGAGGACACATTGTAGACGTGTTCAGTTCCACGTGTGCAAGGGGAATAAGTGTCTGAGCCACCTTGCACACATGCAGTATTACTGATGTACAAGGTGGCTGTGAAACATACAAACGCCTGGGGGAGGGGGGACAGGTTCCCTTCAATTTCAGTTCTTGTGTCTGCGTGGCTGTTGCAGGACACGATGCCGACTACACAGCAGGGGAACAGCTGGCGGTGCTGAACCCCACTGACACATTGGCGAGGTGTTTGGCTCTGTGCAGCCAGCACTTCTGGGCCCCAACTGGCGGTGTTAGAGCCCAGGGTCAGCAGGAGGAGTAGAGGGAGCGGAGTGTAGGCGAAAGCCTGCACTGGCGGCAGCTTTAGGTCTGTTGTGTCTGCGTGGCTGTTGCAGGACACGTTGCCGGCTACACATCAGGGGTACAGCTGGTGTTGCTGAACCCCACTGACACATTGGCTGGTGTTTTTCTCTGTGCAGCGAGGCACATCTGGGCGCCAACTGGCTGTGTTAGAGCCCAGGGTCAGCAGGAGGAGCATAGTGTAGGCCGAAGCCTGCACTGGAGCAAGTTGAAAGGGGACCTTTAACCCCCCCCCAGGGGTTTGTAGCTGAAAGAGCCATATTGTACAGCACTAATGCTGGAAAAGGTAAACTTATTAGCTCTTTTAATTATGGTCCTTGCAAACGCTGAACTTGACACTTATGAAATGTGTCCCCTCACACCGTTAAACCGTCCGGTCGGAGGGACTTTCCTTTGTCATGTGACGCAGCACAGCTGTCATTCTTACCCCCTTGGCGCCATGCGCCGCCTCCTCAGCGTTGTTTGAATCTGTCCCGGAGCCTGCGCTGTTATGTTAGCCCTTGTCCATGTACACATTTTGCGCTGCCCATCTTCTGACATCATTTGGTGTCAGGCTGGCTGCGCCTGTGCGGCTGCGCTGGCCAAGATCCCGCCTCGCTGTGTCATCTAATGTAATCACTCTGCGGACCTGTGATCCATGGGCATGCGCAGTGCATATCCTTGCCTCTCACTCCCCTCCTTCCAGCTTCTTCAGACTGTGCGGCGTCATGGCCGTGGCATGCTATTAGGGATCAGCTGACGGCGCACAGTCTGAAGAAGGCTGAGGGAGATGAGAGAGAGGCGGAGGTTAAGATATGCACTGCGCATGTCCATGGATCACAGGCCCGCAGTGGGATTAAATCAGAAGACACTACGAGGCGGGATCTCGTCCAGCGCGGCCGCACAGGCGCAGCCAGCCTGACACCAAATGATGTCAGAAGATGGGCAGCGCAAAATGTGTGCATGGACAAGGGCTAACATAACAGCGCAGGCTCCGGGACAGATTCAAACAACGCTGAGGAGGCGGCGCACGGCGCCAAGGGGGTAAGAATGACAGCTGTGCTGCGTCACATGACAAAGGAAAGTCCCTCCGACCGGACGGTTTAACGGTGTGAGGGGACACATTTCATAAGTGTCAAGTTCAGCGTGTGCAAGGAGCACCACAAAAAGAGCCACTTTTTCCTTTTGCATCATTATTACTGCTGAACAAGGTGGCTCTTTCAGTAACAAACGCCTTGGGGGGGGGGACAGGTTCCCTTAAATTTAAGTTGCTGTGCCTGCGGGGCGGTCGCATGACACGTTGCAGTATACACAGCAGGGGAACAGCAGGCATTACTGAACCCCACTAACACATTGGCGAGGTGTTTGACTCTGTGCGGACAGCACTTCTGGACAACAACTAGCAGTGTTGTAGCCCAGGGACAGCAGGAGGAGGAGGTGGAGGAGAGAGGAGGGATTGCCACACACACAGCTGGGGAACAGCTGACGTTACTGAACCCCAATAACAGAGGAGCGACTGTTGACTGTGCGGACAGCACTACCAGGCAACAACTAGCGGTGTTGGAGCCCAGGGACAGCAGGAGGAGGAGGTGGAGGAGAGAGGAGGGATTGCCACACACACAGCTGGGGAACAGCTGACGTTACTGAACCCCAATAACAGAGGAGCGACTGTTGACTGTGCGGACAGCACTACCAGGCAACAACTAGCGGTGTTGGAGCCCAGGGACAGCAGGAGGAGGAGGTGGAGGAGAGAGGAGGGATTGCCACACACACAGCTGGGGAACAGCTGACGTTACTGAACCCCAATAACAGAGGAGCGACTGTTGACTGTGCGTACAGCACTACCAGGCAACAACTAGCGGTGTTGGAGCCCAGGGACAGCAGGAGGAGGAGGTGGAGGAGAGAGGAGGGATTGCCATACACACAGCTGGGGAACAGCTGACGTTACTGAACCTTAATAACAGAGGAGCGACTGTTGACTGTGCGGACAGCACTACCAGGCATCAACTAGCGGTGTTGGAGCCCAGGGACAGCAGGAGGAGGAGGTGGAGGAGAGAGGAGGGATTGCCACACACACAGCTGGGGAACAGCTGATGTTACTGAACCCCAATAACAGAGGAGCGACTGTTGACTGTGCGGACAGCACTACCAGGCAACAACTAGCGGTGTTGGAGCCCAGGGACAGCAGGAGGAGGAGGTGGAGGAGAGAGGAGGGATTGCCACACACACAGCTGGGGAACAGCTGACGTTACTGAACCCCAATAACAGAGGAGCGACTGTTGACTGTGCGGACAGCACTACCAGGCAACAACTAGCGGTGTTGGAGCCCAGGGACAGCAGGAGGAGGAGGTGGAGGAGAGAGGAGGGATTGCCACACACACAGCTGGGGAACAGCTGACGTTACTGAACCCCAATAACAGAGGAGCGACTGTTGACTGTGCGGACAGCACTACCAGGCAACAACTAGCGGTGTTGGAGCCCAGGGACAGCAGGAGGAGGAGGTGGAGGAGAGAGGAGGGATTGCCACACACACAGCTGGGGAACAGCTGACGTTACTGAACCCCAATAACAGAGGAGCGACTGTTGACTGTGCGGACAGCACTACCAGGCAACAACTAGCGGTGTTGGAGCCCAGGGACAGCAGGAGGAGGAGGTGGAGGAGAGAGGAGGGATTGCCACACACACAGCTGGGGAACAGCTGACGTTACTGAACCCCAATAACAGAGGAGCGACTGTTGACTGTGCGTACAGCACTACCAGGCAACAACTAGCGGTGTTGGAGCCCAGGGACAGCAGGAGGAGGAGGTGGAGGAGAGAGGAGGGATTGCCACACACACAGCTGGGGAACAGCTGACGTTACTGAACCCCAATAACAGAGGAGCGACTGTTGACTGTGCGGACAGCACTACCAGGCAACAACTAGCGGTGTTGGAGCCCAGGGACAGCAGGAGGAGGAGGTGGAGGAGATAGGAGGGATTGCCACACACACAGCTGGGGAAAAGCTGACGTTACTGAACCCCAATAACAGAGGAGCGACTGTTGACTGTGCGGACAGCACTACCAGGCAACAACTAGCGGTGTTGGAGACCAGGGACAGCAGGAGGAGGAGGTGGAGAAGAGAGGAGGGATTGCCACACACACAGCTGGGGAACAGCTGACGTTACTGAACCCCAATAACAGAGGAGCGACTGTGGACTGTGCGGACAGCACTTCCGGACAACAACTATCGGTGTTGGAGCCCAGGGACAGAAGGAGGAGGAGGAGGTGGAGGAGAGAGGAGGGATTGCCACACACACAGCTGGGGAACAGCTGACGTTACTGAACCCCAATAACAGAGGAGCGACTGTGGACTGTGCGGACAGCACTTCCGGACAACAACTAGCGGTGTTGGAGCCCAGGGACAGAAGGAGGAGGAGGAGGTGGAGGAGAGAGGAGGGATTGCCACACACACAGCTGGGGAACAGCTGACGTTACTGAACCCCAATAACAGAGGAGCGACTGTTGACTGTGCGTACAGCACTACCAGGCAACAACTAGCGGTGTTGGAGCCCAGAGACAGCAGGAGGAGCAGAGGAACACAGTGTAGGCCGAAGCCTGATTGGAGAAAGTCGAAAGGGAACCTTTAACCCCTCCCCAAGGCGTTTGTAGCTGAAATAGCCAGCTTGTGCAGCACAAAGGATGCAAAAGGAAAAGGTGGCTCTTTTCATTATGCTCCTTGCAAACACAGAACTAAACACTTATAAAATGTGTCCCCTGATACCGTGAGACCGTCCTGGAGGTGGGACTTTCCTTCGTAATATGACGCAGCACAGCTGTCATTCCTACCCCCTTGGCGCCGTGCGCCGGCTCCTCAGCGTTGTTTGATTCCGTCCCGGAGCCTGCGCTGTTATGTTATCCCTTGGCCAGGCACACTTAGCGCTGCCCATCTTCTGACATCATTTGGTGTCAGGCTGGCTGCGCCTGTGCGGCCGCGCTGGCCGAGAGCCCGCCTCGCAGTGTCGTCTAATGTAATCCCACCGCGGGCCTGGGATCCGTGGCCATGCGCAGTGCATATCCTCGCCTCTCACTCCCCTCCCTACGGCTTCTTCAGACTGTGTGGCGTCACGGCCGTGGCATGCTATTAGGGATCAGCTGACAGCGCACAGTCTGAAGAAGGCGTAGGGAGATGAGTGTGAGGCGGAGGTTCAAATATGCACTGCGCATGTCCATGGATCTCAGGCCCCCAGTGGGATTAAATCAGAAGACACTGCGAGGCGGGCTCTCGGCCAGCGCGGCCGCACAGGCGCAGTCAGCCTGACACCAAATGATGTAAGAAGAGGGGCAGCACTAAGTGTGCCTGGCCAAGGGATAACATAACAGCGCAGGCTCCGGGACGGAATCAAACAACGCTGAGGAGCCGGGGCACGGCGCCAAGGGGGTAGGAATGACAGCTGTGCTGCGTCATATTACGAAGGAAAGTCCCACCTCCGGGACGGTTTTACGGTATCAGTGGACACATTTTATAAGTGTTAAGTTCTGCGTGTGCAAGGAGCTAAACAAAAATAGCTACCTTTTCATTGTGCAGCATTACTGCTGCACAAGATGGCTCTTTCAGTAACAAATGCCTTGGGGGGGGACAGGTTCCCTTACATTTCAGTTGTTGTGTCAGCGTGGCGGTTGCAGGACACATTGCCGGCTACACAGCTGGGGATCAGCTGACGTTACTGAAACCCAAGAACACTGGGTCGTATGTTTTGACTGTGCAGACAGCACTTCTGAGCCTCAACTGGCGGTGTTGGAGCCCAGGAATTAAAGTTCAGGTGGTAGAAAGATGAACACAACAGGAGACCTGGATACTGTAGACAGTCACCTAATTATTTAATCAGGAAGAGGAGTGGCAAATTCCTGCGAGATCCAGGCCTTGTTCATTTTCCGGAAAGTAAGCCGGTCAACGTTATCGGAGGATAGTCGCATGCGACGGTCAGTTAGTACACCACCTGCAGCACTAAAGACGCGTTCCGATAATACACTAGCCGCAGGGCAAGCCAGCACCTCCAATGCATACTGGCTTAGCTCTGGCCATGTATCCAGCTTTGAGACCCAAAACTTGAAAGGGGAAGAGCCGTCTGGGAGTACAGCAAGAGGGCAAGACATGTAGTCTGTCACCATCTGACGGAACCGTTGCCTCCTGCTGACTGGAGCCGTCTGTGATGGTGTAGACTTTTGTGGCGGGCACACAAAACTGTGCCACAGTTGGGCCATACTGGTCTTGCCTTGGGCAGAGGCACTGCTTCTGCTCCCTCTTTGTGCAGAGCCTCCTCCACTGCCTGGACGCACTGAGCTGCTTTGTAATGCACTAGCAGCACTTCTCTCAGTTGGAATGGAGAAGATGATGGAATTCACCAGTGTCTCTTGGTTCTCCCGCATTTTTCGCTCCCGGTTCAGTGGTGTGATGAGGCTTTCTACGTTGTCCCGGTAGCGAGGATCGAGGAGGGTGAACACCCAATAATCAGACATGTTGAGAATGTGGGCGATGCGGCGGTCGTTTCTCAGGCACTGCAGCATGTAATCCACCATGTGCTGCAGACTGCCAACTGCCCAAGAAACGCTGTCCCCTGCTGGAGGCGTGATCTCTGCCCGCTTGTCATCACCCCACCCTCGCTGTACACACTGAGTACTGGACAATTGTGTAACTCCCTCCTCTGGACGGATGTCTTCCTCCTCCATTGACTCCTCCTCATCCTCCTCACAAAGTGTCCCCTGCCTACGCGTTTGTGAGGAACCACGTGGCGCTGACTGTCCAGAAGATGATGGAAATGGTGAATCCTCATCCTCCACCTCTTCCACAACATCATCCCTTAGCGCTTGCAGTGATTTTTCAAGCAGGCAGATAAGGGGGACAGTCATGATGACTAGTGCATCATCTGCACTCGCCATCCGCGTGGAATAATCGAAGGGACGCAATACCTGGCAGACGTCCTTCATAGTGGCCCACTCTGTGGATTTGAAGTCTGATTTTGCCTTGCTGGAACGCCGCAAGTGAGCACACTCTAGGTGGACCTTGTGCAGCAGTGCATCAAGATCCGGATAGTCCCTCAAAAAACTCTGCATGACCAAATTGAGCACATGTGCCAGACATGGGATGTGAGTGAGGTTGCCGAGGCCCAGAGCTGCCACCAGATTTCGGCCATTATCACACACTACCATGCCTGGCTGGAGATTCGCTGCCACAAACCACACATCGCTCTCCTGCTTGATGGCATTCCAGAGCTCCTGGGCTGTGTGGCTTCGATTCCCCAAAGAAATTAATTTCAAGACGGCCTGTTGACGTTTGACCACGGCTGTGCTCATGTCGGTCGTAACAGGTAAACGTTCATCACGGGTCCATGTGGAGGTGGACTGTGACAGCTCCTGCAGCGATGATTCTGAGGAACTGGTGTAAGAGGAGGAGTCAATGCGTACAGAATGGATTCCTGCAATCCTTGGAGTGGGCAGGACACGTCCTGCGCCACTCGCACGATCTGTACCCGGCTCAACGACATTAACCCAATGGGCAGTGAGGGAAAGGTATCGCCCCTGTCCATGTTGACTGGTCCACGCATCGGTGGTGAGGTGGACCTTGCTACTGATGGCGTTCAGTAGCGCGTGTTTTATGTGTCCCTCCACATGCTTGTGCAGGGCAGGGACAGCTTGCCTGCTGAAGTAAAAGCGGCTGGGCACATTGTACTGTGGGACTGCCAATGACATCAAGTCACGGAAGCTGTCAGTCTCCACCAGCCTGAATGACAGCATTTCCAGTGACAGAAGTTTGGCAATGCCTGCAGTCAGAGCCTGTGCTCGTGGGTGGTTTGATGAGAAAGGCCGCCTTTTCTCCCATGCCTGTACTACCGATGGCTGTAGACTGGGCTGGGAGTGTGTGGATGACTGGGAAAGTGGTGCTGCGGGTGGAATTACAGTGGGTCTCTGGACAACAGGGCCAGAGGTTCTTCCACGGCGATCCTGGGAGGAAGCCGAACCAGCTGCGTGTGAGCTGGAGGAAGAGGCAACACGAGCTGAAGAGGTGGTAGCTGCCGCTGTTGGTTGGCCTAGCTCTTCAGTGTGTTTTTCTAACTCCGCCGCGTGCCTGTTGCGCACATGTTTCCACATGTTGAAGGTATTGAGGTTGCTGACATTTCGACCTCTTTTGACTTTGTGATGACACACCTTGCATTTGACATAGCAAATGTCATCTGCAACTGTGTCAAAAAAGGGCCAGACACTGCAAGTCTTGGGAGCGCCCTTTTTGGCTTTTGGAACAGACATGCTCCTAATGGGTGCTAAAGTGGAGGCTACAGGCTGCGCAGTCTTCCCCCTCCCTCTACCTCTTTGGCCCGTTCTAGGAATCTCTTCCTCGGAGCTGCTCCCACCACCTTCCTGTCCCTCACGCCACGATGGGTCAAGGACCTCATCATCTACACTACCCTCTGCCACCAACTGCTCCTCCTGGGTAGTCTCAGCAGCAGAGCACGCACCAGAAAGTGGCACCTGAGTGTCATCATCAGCGGATGCGGCCTGCGATGTGGTGACCAGAGGCACTGGCCCACCCACCTCTTCAGACTCAGAGAGAAAAAGCTGTTGGGCATCACTGCACCCTGCCTCTTCTTCCATTTCTCCAATGCTGCTTGGCTGGCCCCCTGTTTCCAAGCCAAGAGATTCAGAGAACAGAAGTAGAGACGGCTCCTGTCCTGGGCTCTCTGTCTGCCTGGCCAATTTGGCAGGTGGTGAAGAGACAGATGGCTGCTCTCCAGTGCTCTGTGTCTGAGAGGATGTGGCACTAATTGAAGTCGATGCGTTAGCTGCCATCCATCCGACAACGGCTTCAATTTGGTCTTCACGCAGCAGCGGTGTACGGCGCTCTGCGACAAAGCTGCGCATGAAGGACTGTTCCCTGGTGAAACTGGGTGCTGAGGAGTCACCGGTGCCCGCAGCAGGCATAGAATCCCCACGTCCTCTCCCTGCTCCGCGCCCACGCCCACGTGCCTTACTCCCTGCCTTCTTCATCTTGGTTGACTGATAAAGATAAGCAGAAAAGTACTAACGGCTTTGTGTGCTTATTCCTGAACAGCTCCGAGTCCTAACAGGTATAGGAAACACTAATTTTCTAAAGTGTGGACTAGACTTTAATATGAGCTAATGTGGCCTACACAAATGTAAAGTGGTGTGTTTGGTGAACTTTATTATTTATTTATTTTTTGGGGGCTGAACTGACAACAGAGAGAGCTGCAGTCACACGGAGACCGTGCAGACAGCCGTAAACGGCGCTGCAAGACCCAAAAAACCTCCTCTACTTTATCCTATGTAGTGTTTTTCCACAAGTTAGCTGGATACGGGTGGAAAGACACTAATAGGAATTTTTTGAAAAAATGTGCAGCAGCCTGCACTACTTAAAACAAAAGGAAAATTGATTTTACGGTATGACGCAGTGAAGAACCCTGAGCTGGATACAACCAGGCTATGGCTGCTCACAGACTACAGGGCGAGCTGCAGTCACACGGAGACCGTGCAGACAGCCGTAAATGGCGCTGCAAGGCCCAAAAAACCTCCTCTACTTTATCCTATGTAGTGTTTTTCCAAAAGTTAGCTGGATACGGGTGGAAAGACACTAATAGGAATTTTTTTAAAAAATGTGCAGCAGCCTGCACTACTTAAAACAAAAGGAAAATTGATTTTACGGTATGACGCAGTGAACAACCCTGAGCTGGATACAACCAGGCTATGGCTGCTCACAGACTACAGGGCGAGCTGCAGTCACACGGAGACCGTGCAGACAGCCGTTAACGGCGCTGCAAGGCCCAAAAAACCTCCTCTACTTTATCCTATGTAGTGTTTTTCCACAAGTTAGCTGGATACGGGTGGAAAGACACTAATAGGAATTTTTTGAAAAAATGTGCAGCAGCCTGCACTACTTAAAACAAAAGGAAAATTGATTTTACGGTATGACGCAGTGAACAACCCTGAGCTGGATACAACCAGGCTATGGCTGCTCACAGACTACAGGGCGAGCTGCAGTCACACGGAGACCGTGCAGACAGCCGTAAACGGCGCTGCAAGGCCCAAAAAACCTCCTCTACTTTATCCTATGTAGTGTTTTTCCACAAGTTAGCTGGATACGGGTGGAAAGTCACTAATAGGAATTATTAGAAAAAATTAGCAGCAGACTACACTACTTGAAAAAAAAAAAAAAGAACAGTATGAGGCAATGAACCACCCTCCCTGAACTGAATACAACCAGCTATGGATGGCCTATGGCTGCACACAGACTAGAGAGTGGGCTGCACTCACACACACACACACACAGACCTTGCAGATCGCTGTGAAAACAGTGCTGCAAGGCAAAAGCAAGGTGATTAGTAGGTGAACACAGCGGTTGCTAAATTAGCCTTGGAAAAGCACAAAGAAGCAAATCTGTCATGGTTCTCAATGGCAAGAGAACGTAATTAAGCATACAAAAGGACTAGCTCTTGGAAGATGGGAACTCGAGCTGACCATGAGCTAAACCTACCGCACAACTAACAGTGGCCGGGTAGCGTGCCTACGTTTTATCCCTAGACGCCCAGCGCCAGCCGGAGAACTGACTGACCCTAGCAGAGGAAAATACAGACCTGGCTTACCTCTAGAGAAATTTTCCCCAAAAGGCAGACAGTAGCCCCCACATATATTGGCGGTGATTTTAGAGGAAAATGACATACGAAGTATGAAGATAGGTTTAGCAAATTGAGGTCCGCTTACTAGATAGTAGGAAGACAGAAAAGGGAACTTCACGGTCAGCTGAAAACCCTTTCAAAATACCATCCTGAAATTACTTTAAGACTCTAATATCAACTCATGACACCAGAGTGGCAATTTCAGCTCACAAGAGCTTCCAGCCTCAGAAATATTCAATCACAGAGAACTGGAACAAAAATGCAAAACAAACTTAGGACAACAAGTCCAACTTAGCTGATAGTAGTCTAGGAGCAGGAACATGCAACAGAAAGGCTTCTGGTAACATTGATGGCCGGCATAGAAATGACTGAGGAGCAAGGCTAAATAGAAAACTCCCACATACTGATGGAAAACAGGTGAACAGAGGAGATGAAGCACACAAGTGCAGTACCACCAGAAACCACCGGGGGAGCCCAGAAACCAAACTCACAACAGTACCCCCCCCTCAAGGAGGGGGCACTGAACCCTCACCAGAACCACCAGGGCGATCAGGATGAGCCCTATGAAAAGCACAGACCAAATCGGAGGCATGAACATCAGAGGCTGTCACCCAAGAGTTATCCTCCTGACCGTAGCCCTTCCACTTGACCAGATACTGAAGTCTCCGTCTGGAAACACGGGAGTCCAAGATCTTCTCGACAACGTACTCCAACTCACCCTCAACCAACACCGGAGCAGGAGGCTCAACGGAAGGCACAACCGGTACCTCATACCTGCGTAACAATGACCGATGGAAGACATTATGAATAGAAAAAGATGCAGGGAGGTCCAAACGAAAGGACACAGGGTTAAGAATCTCCAATATCTTGTACGGGCCGATGAGCCGAGGCTTAAACTTAGGAGAAGAAACCTTCATAGGGACAAAACGAGAAGACAACCACACCAAGTCCCCAACACAAAGACGAGGACCAACACGACGACGGCGGTTGGCAAAATGCTGAGTCTTCTCCTGGGACAACTTCAAATTGTCCACCACATGCCCCCAAATCTGATGCAACCTCTCCACCACAGCATCCACTCCAGGACAATCCGAAGACTCCACCTGACCGGAAGAGAAACGAGGATGAAACCCCGAATTACAGAAGAAAGGAGAAACCAAGGTGGCAGAACTAGCCCGATTATTGAGGGCAAACTCCGCCAAGGGCAAAAAGGCAACCCAATCATCCTGATCCGCAGACACAAAACACCTCAAATAAGTCTCCAAGGTCTGATTAGTTCGCTCGGTCTGGCCATTAGTCTGAGGATGGAAAGCAGACGAAAAAGACAAATCAATGCCCATCCTAGCACAGAACGCTCGCCAAAATCTAGACACGAATTGGGTTCCTGTTGTGAAATTGGATTTTGGGCTCCCCCGGTGGCCACTGGTGGAATTGAACTGGTGTGCATCATCCTCTCTGTTCACCTGTTTCCATCAGGATGTGGGAGTCGCTATTTAGCCTTGCTCCTCTGTCACTTCCATGCCGGTCAACATTGTAATCAGAAGCCTTTCTGTGCATGTTCCTGCTGCTAGACAACTCCCAGCTAAGTTGGACTTTAGTCCTTGTTTGTTTTTGCATTTTGTTCCAGTTCACAGCTGTAGTTTCGTTTCTGTGTCTGGAAAGCTCTTGTGATCTGAAATTGCCACTCTGATGTTATGAGTTAATACTAGAGTCTTAAAGTAATTTCAGGATGGTGTTTTATAGGGTTTTCAGCTGACCATGAAAGTGCCCTTTCTGTCTTCCTGCTATCTAGTAAGCGGACCTCAATTTTGCTAAACCTATTTTCATACTACGTTTGTCATTTCATCTAAAATCACCGCCAATATTTGTGGGGGCCTCTGTCTGCCTTTCGGGGAAATTTCTCTAGAGGTGAGCCAGGACTATATTTTCCTCTGCCAGGATTAGTTAGTCCTCCGGCCGGCGCTGGGCGTCTAGGGATAAAACGCAGGCTACGCTACCCGGCTACTGTTAGTTGTGCGGCAGGTTTAGTTCATGGTCAGTTTAGTTTCCATCCTTCCAAGAGCTAGTTCTTATGTTTGCTGGGCTATGTTCTCTTGCCATTGAGAACCATAACAGTTTGACCGGCCAAAAAGGGTTAAATTAATTGACAGAGAAAGGAGAGAAAAGAGGAGTCTGCTGAAGATTTTTTTTTTTTTTCAGTTCTGAGTGTGCTTGTAATTGAATCTCTTGCAAGTCTGCCTGTATTGCAGCCTTTCTCTCTCTCTCTCCTTCTAATCCTGGAATGGCTCTGTGTTCACCTGTTTAAAATGGATATTCAGAGTTTAGCTGCAGGTTTGAATAATCTCACCACGAAAGTTCAAAATTTACAAGATTTTTTTGTTCATGTTCCTATATCTGAACCTAGAATTCCTTTGCCTGAATTTTTCTCGGGGAATAGATCTTGCTTTCAAAATTTCAAACATAATTGCAAGTTGTTTTTGTCCCTGAAATCTCGCTCTGCTGGAGATCCTGCTCAGCAGGTCAGGATTGTGATTTCCTTGCTCCGGGGCGACCCTCAGGATTGGGCTTTTGCATTGGCTCCAGGGGATCCTGCGTTGCTCAATGTGGATGCGTTTTTTCTGGCCTTGGGGTTGCTTTATGAGGAACCTCAGTTAGAACTTCAGGCGGAAAAGGCCTTGATGTCCCTATCTCAGGGGCAAGACGAAGCTGAAATATACTGCCAGAAATTCCGTAAATGGGCTGTGCTTACTCAGTGGAATGAGTGCGCCCTGGCGGCGAATTTCAGAGAGGGTCTCTCTGATGCCATTAAGGATGTTATGGTGGGGTTCCCTGTGCCTGCGAGTCTGAATGAGTCCATGACAATGGCTATCCAGATCGATAGGCGTCTGCGGGTGCGCAAACCTGTGCACCATTTGGCGGTGTCTACTGAGAAGACGCCAGAGAATATGCAATGTGATAGAATTCTGTCCAGAAGTGAACGGCAGAATTTTAGACGAAAAAATGGGTTGTGCTTCTATTGCGGTGATTCAACTCATGTTATATCAGCATGCTCTAAGCGTACTAAGAAGCTTGATAAGTCTGTTTCAATTGGCACTTTACAGTCTAAGTTTATTCTATCTGTGACCCTGATTTGTTCTTTATCATCTATTACTGCGGATGCCTATGTCGACTCTGGCGCCGCTTTGAGTCTTATGGATTGGTCCTTTGCCAAACGCTGTGGGTATGATTTGGAGCCTCTTGAAACTCCTATACCCCTGAAGGGGATTGACTCCACCCCATTGGCTAGCAATAAACCACAATACTGGACACAAGTAACTATGCGGATTAATCCGGATCACCAGGAGATTATTCGCTTTCTTGTGCTGTATAACCTACATGATGTGTTGGTGCTTGGATTGCCATGGCTGCAATCTCATAACCCAGTCCTTGACTGGAAAGCTATGTCTGTGTTAAGCTGGGGATGTAAGGGGACGCATGGGGACATACCTGTGGTTTCCCTTTCATCATCTATTCCCTCTGAGATTCCTGATTTCTTGACTGAATATCGTGACGTTTTTGAAGAACCTAAGCTTGGTTCATTACCTCCGCACCGGGAGTGCGATTGTGCCATAGATTTGATTCCGGGTAGTAAATACCCTAAGGGTCGTTTATTTAATCTGTCTGTGCCTGAACATGCTGCTATGCGAGAATATATAAAGGAGTCCTTGGAAAAGGGACATATTCGTCCTTCGTCATCTCCCTTAGGAGCCGGTTTTTTCTTTGTGGCTAAGAAAGATGGCTCTTTGAGGCCGTGCATTGATTATCGGCTTTTGAATAAAATCACGGTTAAATATCAATATCCGTTGCCACTGCTGACTGATTTGTTTGCTCGCATAAAGGGGGCCAAGTGGTTCTTTAAGATAGATCTCCGTGGGGCGTATAATTTGGTGCGAATTACGCAGGGGGATGAGTGGAAAACCGCATTTAATACGCCCGAGGGCCACTTTGAGTATTTGGTGATGCCTTTTGGTCTTTCAAATGCCCCTTCAGTCTTTCAGTCCTTTATGCATGACATTTTCCGTGATTATTTGGATAAATTTATGATTGTGTATCTGGATGATATTTTGATTTTTTCGGATGACTGGGACTCTCATGTCCAGCAGGTCAGGAGGGTTTTTCAGGTTTTGCGGTCTAATTCCTTGTGTGTGAAGGGTTCTAAGTGCGTTTTTGGGGTTCAAAAGATTTCCTTTTTGGGATATATTTTTTCCCCCTCTTCCATCGAGATGGATCCTGTCAAGGTTCAGGCTATTTGTGATTGGACGCAACCCTCTTCTCTTAAGAGTCTTCAGAAATTTTTGGGCTTTGCTAACTTTTATCGTCGATTTATTGCTGGTTTTTCTGATGTTGTTAAACCATTGACTGATTTGACTAAGAAGGGTGCTGATGTTGCTGATTGGTCCCCTGCTGCTGTGGAGGCCTTTCGGGAGCTTAAGCGCCGCTTTTCTTCCGCCCCTGTGTTGCGTCAGCCTGATGTTGCCCTTCCTTTTCAGGTTGAGGTCGACGCTTCTGAAATCGGAGCTGGGGCGGTTTTGTCGCAGAGAAGTTCCGATTGCTCCGTGATGAGACCTTGTGCTTTTTTCTCGCGTAAATTTTCGCCCGCCGAGCGGAATTATGATGTTGGGAATCGGGAGCTTTTGGCCATGAAGTGGGCTTTTGAGGAGTGGCGTCATTGGCTTGAGGGGGCTAGACATCAGGTGGTGGTATTGACTGACCACAAAAATCTAATTTATCTTGAGTCCGCCAGACGCCTGAATCCTAGACAGGCGCGCTGGTCGTTGTTTTTCTCTCGGTTTAATTTTGTGGTGTCCTACCTGCCGGGTTCTAAGAATGTTAAGGCGGATGCCCTTTCTAGGAGTTTTGAGCCTGACTCCCCTGGTAATTCTGAACCTACAGGTATCCTTAAGGATGGAGTGATATTGTCTGCCGTTTCTCCAGACCTGCGGCGGGCCTTGCAGGAGTTTCAGGCGGATAGACCTGATCGTTGCCCACCTGGTAGACTGTTTGTTCCTGATGATTGGACCAGTAAAGTCATTTCTGAGGTTCATTCTTCTGCGTTGGCAGGTCATCCTGGAATCTTTGGTACCAGGGATTTGGTGGCAAGGTCCTTCTGGTGGCCTTCCCTGTCTCGAGATGTGCGAGGCTTTGTGCAGTCTTGTGACGTTTGTGCTCGGGCCAAGCCTTGTTGTTCTCGGGCTAGTGGATTGTTGTTGCCCTTGCCTATCCCGAAGAGGCCCTGGACGCACATCTCGATGGATTTTATTTCGGATCTTCCTGTTTCTCAGAAGATGTCTGTCATCTGGGTGGTGTGTGATCGTTTCTCTAAGATGGTCCATTTGGTTCCCCTGCCTAAGTTGCCTTCTTCTTCCGAGTTGGTTCCTCTGTTTTTTCAAAATGTGGTCCGTTTGCATGGTATTCCGGAGAATATCGTTTCTGACAGAGGTACCCAATTCGTGTCTAGATTTTGGCGAGCATTCTGTGCTAGGATGGGCATAGATTTGTCTTTCTCGTCTGCTTTCCATCCTCAGACTAATGGCCAGACCGAGCGGACGAATCAGACCTTGGAGACATATTTGAGGTGTTTTGTGTCTGCAGATCAGGATGATTGGGTTGCTTTTTTGCCTTTAGCGGAGTTTGCCCTCAATAATCTGGCCAGCTCTGCCACCTTGGTGTCTCCCTTTTTTTGTAATTCGGGGTTTCATCCTCGATTTTCTTCTGGTCAGGTGGAATCTTCGGATTGTCCTGGAGTGGATGCTGTGGTGGAGAGGTTGCATCAGATTTGGGGGCAGGTAGTGGACAATTTGAAGTTGTCCCAGGAGAAGACTCAGCTTTTTGCCAACCGCCGGCGTCGGGTTGGTCCTCGGCTTTGTGTTGGGGACTTGGTGTGGTTGTCTTCTCGTTTTGTCCCTATGAGGGTTTCTTCTCCCAAGTTTAAGCCTCGGTTCATCGGCCCGTACAAGATATTGGAGATTCTTAACCCTGTGTCCTTCCGTTTGGACCTCCCTGCATCTTTTTCTATTCATAATGTTTTTCATCGGTCATTATTGCGCAGGTATGAGGTACCGGTTGTGCCTTCCATTGAGCCTCCTGCTCCGGTGTTGGTTGAGGGCGAGTTGGAGTACGTTGTGGAAAAAATCTTGGACTCCCGTGTTTCCAGACGGAAACTCCAGTATCTGGTCAAATGGAAGGGATACGGTCAGGAGGATAATTCTTGGGTGACTGCCTCTGATGTTCATGCCTCCGATTTGGTCCGTGCCTTTCATAGGGCTCATCCTGATCGCCCTGGTGGTTCTGGTGAGGGTTCGGTGCCCCCTCCTTGAGGGGGGGGGGTACTGTTGTGAAATTGGATTTTGGGCTCCCCCGGTGGCCACTGGTGGAATTGAACTGGTGTGCATCATCCTCTCTGTTCACCTGTTTCCATCAGGATGTGGGAGTCGCTATTTAGCCTTGCTCCTCTGTCACTTCCATGCCGGTCAACATTGTAATCAGAAGCCTTTCTGTGCATGTTCCTGCTGCTAGACAACTCCCAGCTAAGTTGGACTTTAGTCCTTGTTTGTTTTTGCATTTTGTTCCAGTTCACAGCTGTAGTTTCGTTTCTGTGTCTGGAAAGCTCTTGTGATCTGAAATTGCCACTCTGATGTTATGAGTTAATACTAGAGTCTTAAAGTAATTTCAGGATGGTGTTTTATAGGGTTTTCAGCTGACCATGAAAGTGCCCTTTCTGTCTTCCTGCTATCTAGTAAGCGGACCTCAATTTTGCTAAACCTATTTTCATACTACGTTTGTCATTTCATCTAAAATCACCGCCAATATTTGTGGGGGCCTCTGTCTGCCTTTCGGGGAAATTTCTCTAGAGGTGAGCCAGGACTATATTTTCCTCTGCCAGGATTAGTTAGTCTTCCGGCCGGCGCTGGGCGTCTAGGGATAAAACGCAGGCTACGCTACCCGGCTACTGTTAGTTGTGCGGCAGGTTTAGTTCATGGTCAGTTTAGTTTCCATCCTTCCAAGAGCTAGTTCTTATGTTTGCTGGGCTATGTTCTCTTGCCATTGAGAACCATAACAGGTTCCCCTGTCAGAAACGATATTCTCCGGAATACCATGCAAGCGCACCACATTTTGAAAAAACAGAGGAACCAGCTCGGATGAGGAAGGCAATTTGGGCAAGGGAACCAAATGGACCATCTTAGAGAAACGGTCACACACCACCCAGATGACAGACATCTTCTGAGAAACAGGGAGATCAGAAATAAAATCCATGGAGATGTGAGTCCAAGGCCTCTTCGGAATAGGCAAAGATAACAACAATCCACTAGCCCGAGAACAACAAGGCTTGGCCCGAGCACAAACATCACAAGACTGCACAAAACCTCGCACATCTCGCGACAGGGAAGGCCACCAGAAGGACCTAGCCACCAAATCCCTGGTACCAAAGATTCCAGGATGACCTGCTAACGCAGAAGAATGGACCTCCGAGATGACTCTACTGGTCCAATCATCAGGAACAAACATTCTACCAGGCGGGCAACGATCAGGTCTATTTGCCTGAAACTCCTGCAAGACCCATCGCAAGTCTGGGGAAACAGCAGATAATATCACTCCATCCTTAAGGATACCTGTAGGTTCAGAATTACCAGGGGAATCAGGCTCAAAACTCCTAGAAAGGGCATCCGCCTTCACATTTTTAGAACCTGGTAGGTAAGAAACCACAAAATTAAACCGAGAGAAAAATAACGACCAGCGCGCCTGTCTAGGATTCAGGCGCCTGGCAGACTCAAGATAAATCAAATTCTTGTGGTCGGTCAATACCACCACCTGATGTCTAGCCCCCTCAAGCCAATGACGCCACTCCTCAAAAGCCCACTTCATAGCCAAGAGCTCCCGATTACCAACATCATAATTTCGCTCAGCGGGCGAAAATTTACGAGAAAAGAACGCACAAGGTCTCATCACGCAGCAGTCGGAACTTTTCTGCGACAAAACCGCCCCAGCTCCGATTTCTGAAGCGTCAACCTCAACCTGAAAAGGAAGAGTAACATCAGGCTGACGCAATACAGGGGCGGAAGAAAAGCGGCGCTTAAGCTCCCGAAAGGCCTCCACAGCAGCAGGGGACCAATCAGCAACATCAGCACCCTTCTTAGTCAAATCAGTCAACGGTTTAGCAACCTCAGAAAAACCAGTTATAAATCGACGATAAAAATTAGCAAAGCCCAAAAACTTCTGAAGGCTCTTAAGAGAAGAGGGTTGCGTCCAATCACAAATAGCCTGAACCTTGACAGGGTCCATCTCAATGGAAGAGGGGGAAAAAATGTACCCCAAAAACGAAATCTTTTGAACCCCAAAAACGCACTTAGAACCCTTTACACACAAGGAAAACCTGAAAAACCCTCCTGACCTGTTGGACATGAGAGTCCCAGTCATCCGAAAAAATCAAAATATCATCAAGATACACAATCAAAAATTTATCCAAATAATCACGGAAAATGTCATGCATAAAGGACTGAAAGACTGAAGGGGCATTTGAAAGACCAAAAGGCATTACTAAATACTCAAAATGGCCCTCAGGCGTATTAAATGCGGTTTTCCACTCATCCCCCTGCTTAATTCGCACCAAATTATACGCCCCACGAAGATCAATCTTAGAGAACCACTTGGCCCCCTTTATTCGAGCAAACAAATCAGTAAGCAGTGGCAAAGGATACTGATATTTAACCGTGATTTTATTCAAAAGCCGATAATCAATACACGGCCTCAAAGAGCCATCTTTTTTAGACACAAAGAAAAAACCGGCTCCTAAGGGAGATGACGAAGGACGAATATGTCCCTTTTCCAAGGACTCCTTAATATATTCCCGCATAGCAGCATGTTCAGGCACAGATAGATTAAATAAACGACCCTTTGGAAACTTACTGCCCGGAATCAGATCTATAGTACAATCGCAATCTCTGTGCGGAGGTAGTGAACCAAGTTTAGGCTCCTCAAAAACGTCACGATAATCAGATAAAAATTCCGGAATCTCAGAGGAAATAGATGACGAAATGGAAACCAAAGGTACGTCCCCATGAGTCCCCTGACATCCCCAGCTTAACACAGACATTGCTTTCCAGTCAAGGACTGGGTTATGAGATTGCAGCCATGGCAATCCAAGCACCAACACATCATGTAGATTATACAACACAAGGAAGCGAATAATCTCCTGGTGATCCGGATTAATACGCATAGTTACTTGTGTCCAGTATTGTGGTTTGTTACTAGCCAATGGCGTGGAGTCAATACCCTTCAGAGGTATAGGAACTTCCAGAGGCTCTAAATCAAACCCACAGCGTTTGGCAAAGGACCAATCCATAAGACTCAAAGCGGCGCCAGAGTCGACATAGGCGTCCGCGGTAATAGACGATAAAGAGCAAATCAGGGTCACAGATAGAATAAACTTAGACTGTAAAGTGCCAATTGAAACAGACTTATCAACCTTCTTAGTACGTTTAGAGCATGCTGATATAACATGAGTTGAATCACCACAATAGAAGCATAACCCATTTTTTCACCTAAAATTCTGTCGTTCGCTTCTGGACAGAATTCTATCACATTGCATAATCTCTGGCGCCTTCTCAGTAGACACCGCCAAATGGTGCACAGGTTTGCGCTCCTGCAAACGCCGATCAATCTGAATAGCCATTGTCATGGACTCATTCAGACCTGTAGGCACAGGGAACCCCACCATAACATCTTTAATGGCATCAGAGAGACCCTCTCTGAATTTCGCCGCCAGGGCGCACTCATTCCACTGAGTAAGCACAGACCACTTACGAAATTTTTGGCAGTACATTTCAGCCTCATCTTGCCCTTGAGACAGGGCCATTAAGGCTTTTTCAGCCTGAATCTCTAAATGAGGTTGCTCATAAAGCAACCCCAAAGCCAGGAAAAACGCATCCACATTGAGCAACGCAGGATCCCCTGGTGCCAAAGCAAATGCCCAATCCTGAGGGTCGCCCCGGAGCAAGGAAATTACAATCCTGACCTGCTGTGCAGGATCTCCAGCGGAGCGAGATCTCAGAGACAAAAATAATTTACAATTATGTTTGAAATTCTGGAAGCGAGATCTATCCCCAGAGAAAAATTCAGGTAAAGGAATTCTAGGTTCAGATGTAGGAGCATGAATAACGAAATCCTGTAAGCTTTGAACCTTCATAGCGAGATTATTCAAACCTGTAGCTAAACTCTGAGGATCCATATTTAATCAGGTGAAATCAGAACCATTCAAGGATTAGAAGGAGAGAGAGACGAAGGCTGCAGTAAGCAGAGATGCTAGTGAATCAACTAATGAGCAAACTCAGGAGAAAAAAAAAAAAAAAATTCTCTGCAGACTTCTTTTCTCTCCTTTCTTCTGCCAATTATTTTAACCCTTGGCTGGCCAAACTGTCATGGTTCTCAATGGCAAGAGAACGTAATTAAGCATACAAAAGGACTAGCTCTTGGAAGATGGGAACTCGAGCTGACCATGAGCTAAACCTACCGCACAACTAACAGTGGCCGGGTAGCGTGCCTATGTTTTATCCCTAGACGCCCAGCGCCAGCCGGAGAACTGACTGACCCTAGCAGAGGAAAATACAGACCTGGCTTACCTCTAGAGAAATTTTCCCCAAAAGGCAGACAGTAGCCCCCACATATATTGGCGGTGATTTTAGAGGAAAATGACATACGAAGTATGAAGATAGGTTTAGCAAATTGAGGTCCGCTTACTAGATAGTAGGAAGACAGAAAAGGGAACTTCACGGTCAGCTGAAAACCCTTTCAAAATACCATCCTGAAATTACTTTAAGACTCTAATATCAACTCATGACACCAGAGTGGCAATTTCAGCTCACAAGAGCTTCCAGCCTCAGAAATATTCAATCACAGAGAACTGGAACAAAAATGCAAAACAAACTTAGGACAACAAGTCCAACTTAGCTGATAGTAGTCTAGGAGCAGGAACATGCAACAGAAAGGCTTCTGGTAACATTGATGGCCGGCATAGAAATGACTGAGGAGCAAGGCTAAATAGAAAACTCCCACATACTGATGGAAAACAGGTGAACAGAGGAGATGAAGCACACAAGTGCAGTACCACCAGAAACCACCGGGGGAGCCCAGAAACCAAACTCACAACACAAATCTCTATCTCTAAACTGGCCCTCAGTCAGCAAACAGCGTCCTGTCACTAACTGAATTCACAGCAGAGTGAGCGCAAAATGGCGCCAGCGACTTTTAAACTGCATCCTGACATCATTTCAGCAGCCAATCACAGCCTTGCCAGTAGTTTCATGCCCTCCATGCTGAACAGGATGTGCCCACACTTGGAATCATTCTCATTGGCTGATTTTGTGCAAATTTGTGCAGTTTGAATCCTGGGAACTTCCGATTCCGGTATCCGATACGCGGCAAGTATCGGATCTCGGTATCGGAATTCCGATACCGCTAAGTATCGGCCGATACCCGATACTTGCGGTATCGGAATGCTCAACACTACTAATTACCCCTAGAGATAGAAAAGGGAAAACTATCTTGCCTCAGAGAAAATCCCCAAAGGATAGACAGCCCCCCACAAATATTGACTGTGAGAGGAGAGGGAAATAACATACGCAGACTGAAATCAGAATTTAGCAAAGGAGGCCACTTCTAGCTAAATAGAAAGGATAGGACAGAGTACTATGCGGTCAGTATTAAAACACTAGAAAATATCCACCACAGAAAATACAAAAACTCCACATCTAACTAACGGCATGGAGGGTATATCTGCATCTCCAGAGATACCAGCTTGGCTGAACAAATCCTTATACAGACCAAGCTGGACAAAACAAAACATGGAAAATAACTTGAACGATCAGGCCCACAGCATGTGGACTACAAAAAACAAAGCCAGAACTTATCTTTGTTGAAATGAACAGCAAGCAAGAGAGACCAGGCAGGGAAGTGAATCCTCCAGGAAACAATGGACAACTGGCACTAACTAAAGGGTCAAGCAAGACTAAATAGCCCAGTCAGAATTGCAATAAGTGGACACACCTGATGAATGCTGCGATCCAAAGACAGCAGCGCTACCCCTTATAATCACCGGAGGGAGCCCAAGAGCAGAATTCACAACAGAAGACTCCTGGGAACCTGTGGAAAACATCAATGCCCAACAGAAGATTTCTCGTTTTCATCAGAGATTCCCTGAGAAACCTGGTCCAGGATCATCCTGAGGCCGCTTCTAAGGCGGGAGTAATGTCAGGACTCTGAACATTTTTTATTACCTTTTTGTGCATTACTGCCCTTTTCCAAGATGGCGTCTTTGGTCTCATGTGCACTGTGTCTGCCTGCTATAAAACTCCACCCCAGCCTTCAGTCTGTGCTAGAGTATTCTGCCTTGCATCCGGCTCCTGACCTCTGGTGACTCCCTGGCTATATACCTGCTCTTGTGAACCTGTGGGGTTATCCTGCTACTCTGAGTTCCTGCTGCATACACCAGTTCCAGTAATCCTCCTTCATCTGCTGCTCATGTTTGCTTCCATCTGCATTTGCTGGACATGTAAGCTGTTTCTGCTCTGCAAGAACCTGAGACTATTACCCAGGCCTCCCTGGTTGTGCTAAGATATTATTTGAACTGCCTTATAAGCATATCTATCTGTATTTGGACTACCAAGGACTTATTCATGTCAAGTATCCTCAAGAATAATTGTGCTTCATAGACTTTCTGCGTGATTGCATTTTCCTCTGAAGTTTCCTATAGACTGCTGAGCTGCATTTAATATTTACTCCAAGTGTTGTGGACTTGAGTTTCTCTCTGCACCTGTTTGAATCACCGTGTGATAATATAGACTTTACAACTTATAAAACTGTGTCCTGTAGTTGTCTTGTTCCATGCAAAGAGTCTCCTGAGTTATCCCCTATAATTATTACATCTTGCTTTGCAGAATAACATAACTGTAGAATAGGAGTTAGGATTATTATTTTTTCTTTTCCAATAATTTTTATTGAATCTTTTATACTGAACAATGATGTAAGGGAAAAGGGGTAAGTAGGTTGGGAATTGAGGGGTTTGTTTATTAACAGAGAGGGTGAGAGGTGGAAGGGAAATGAGGATGTTAGAAACAGCATAGGGAGAACTTAGTTTGTTACAACATATCAAATAAGGGGAAATTACACTGAAATATGAACAAAAGAAACAATGTAACAGTATAACTATAACAACTAAACAAATTATGAGGTAGGATTTGTTACCCACAATATTACCACATATATATAAGAAAGAGAAAAACAGTATTTAGGTGGATTCGGCAATGAAACAGAAATCTAGGGGAAAGTTGAGGTCAAATAATCGCATTTCATTTTTTAAGGTATTTATGATGGAAATTGTTAGCTAAAGCATATCTAAGCTCTAAAGAACTATGGAAAAAGGTTTTCTCAATGATATCGCACAACATAGGAGTTTTGACTATAAGAAAAATATGAATCAAGAGTTGTCTATGGGCAGATTTGAAGCTCTCCATCTGTGGAGTGATCAAAATTTTTTTATTGAATAGTCCTGTGATCAGTGAGAAAACCTGGTTCCATAAAGTCCTTACTTTAGGACAATCCCAAAAGATATGCAATAAAGTGCCTTGTTGACCACAATTTTTCCAACATAAAGGAGAACAATCTATTTATTAAAATGAGCCAACCGGACAGGAGTGAAATTTTAAAAAGGATTCATGAAGTAGCATGGAATTATTGGAGGAATATAAATAATCCAAGGCACTTTCCCACTGTTCTGGGGTGAACGACCTGTCCAAGTCTGTTTCCCATTTAAGCATATAGGATGTTTTAGTAAAGGATGAATCATTATTGAAGATGTTATAAAGGTAACGTGTACTTCAAAAGATTTTATGATCCACATTCTTAATTAGATTGCATGCTTCTTCAGACAGTGGGGCTTTATTAAACAGAATAGATTTGATGTGTTCTTTCAGTAACAGATAATGTAAAAAATCAGAGGTTTCATTTTTAAATGTTTGAAAGGAATAAAATCCATCCCATTGTATACATTTTGGATCTTCTTGATTCCAGCTAAGGACCAGGAACGGATAGTTTGTGGTTGAAAATAGCATCAAATGACGAGAGGATGAGGTTTTTGATTTGGTTAAATTTTTTCGCTTTATTAGTAGGTGTAGCTAGTTTCCTCCAGGCTAATATGAAGTCTTGAAACATAAGGTACCTTCACACTAAGCGACTTTACAACGATAACGATAGCGATCCGTGACGTTGCAGCGTCCTGGATAGCGATATCGTTGTGTTTGACACGCAGCAGCGATCAGGATCCCGCTGTGAGATCGCTGGTCGTTGCTGAAAGTCCAGAACTTTATTTTGTCGCTGGATCTCCCGCTGACATCGCTGAATCGGTGTGTGTGACACCGATCCAGCGATGTCTTCACTGGTAACCAGGGTAAATATCGGGTTACTAAGCGCAGGGCCACGCTTAGTAACCCGATGTTTACCCTGGTTACCATTGTAAAAGTTAAAAAAAAAACCACATACTCACATTCCGGTGCCCGGCGTCCGCTTCCCTGCACTCCTCCTGCATCCTGTGTAAGTGCCGGCCGTAAAGCAGAGCGGTGACGTCACCGCTCTGCTCTGTGGGAGATGCCGGAGATGTTCGGCGCTGACACAGGATGCAGGAGGAGTGCAGGGAAGCGGACGCCGGGCACTGGAATGTGAGTATGTGTTTTTTTTTTTACTTTTACAATGGTAACCAGGGTAAACATTGGGTTACTAAGCGTGGCCCTGCGCTTAGTAACCCGATGTTTACCCTGGTTACCAGGGGACTTTGGCATCGTTGGTCGCTGGAGAGCCGTCTGTGTGACAGCTCTCCAGCGACCACACAACGACTAAACAGCGACGCTGCAGCGATCGGCATCGTTGTCTGTATCGCTGCAGCGTCCCTTAGTGTGAAGGTACCTATAGGGTGTTTTGGTTTCTGTACCTTAGGATTAAGAAGATGTTTGAATAGCAGATCTCTGATGGGGTAGTATTTGTTATGTGATAATTCAAGATCCAGATATGCAGGATTGGATTCCTGTGTGAACTAGCAATTGTTTTGTGTAATTAAATTAGCTGGGTAGTATGCAGAAAGGTTAGGAAGACCCAAACCTCCATGTAGCTTAAGGTACCGTCACATTAAGAGACGCTGCAGCCATATAGACAATGATGCCGATCACTGCAGCGTCGCTGTTTCGTCGTGTGGTCGCTGGAGAGCTGTCACACAGACAGCTCTCCAGCGACCAACGATGCCGAAGTCCCCGGGTAACCAGGGTAAACATCGGGTTACTAAGCGCAGGGCCGCGCTTAGTAACCCGATGTTTACCCTGGTTACCATTGTAAATGTAAAAAAAAAAACCACATACTCACATTCCGGTGCCTGTCACGTCCCCTGGCGTCCGCTTCCCTGCACTCCTCCTGCATCCTGTGTAAGCGCCGCCAGAAAGCAGAGCGGTGACGTCACCGCTGTGCTCTGCTTTACGGCCGGCCGGCGCTGACACAGTGCAGGGAAGCGGACGCCGGGGGACGCGACAGACACCGGAATGTAAGTATGTAGTGTTTGTTTTTTTTGTACATTTACAATGGTAACCAGGGTAAATATCGGGTTACTAAGCGCGGCCCTGCGCTTAGTAACCCGATGTTTACCCTGGTTACCAGTGAAGACATCGCTGAATTGGTGTCACACACGCTGACTCAGCGATATCAGCGGGTGATCCAGCGACGAAATAAGGTGCTGGCCTTCTAGCTCCGACCAACGATGTCACAGCAGGATCCAGATCGCTGCTGCGTGTCAAACACAATGATATCGCTATCCAGGACGCTGCAACGTCACGGATCGCTATCGTTATCGTTGTTAAGTTGTTCAGTGTGAAGGTACCTTTATTCTTAAATAGAACATTTGTTACTACTCTAGCTTTTTTATGGTTCCAAATGAAATCGTTCAGTAACTTTTAAGTTTTGGTCAAGTAGAATTGAAGTATGATCACTGGGAGGGTCCTAAAACATGTAGAAGTGTTTGGGGAGGAAAAATGATTTGACCACCACCATAACTCATCCCACCCAAAACAATTCAGAACTAACAAAGGTGGAAAGATTATTGGAGATTGTTCTAGTAATGTTCTAGAAATGTTATCCATATTTATTGGGATGACAGATTTAAGATTTTTGAAAGGGTAATACCCAAATATGATAGTTCGTTATCTTCCCAGGTAAATGAGAATATATTTTTATGTCATTAATGGTAGAGTCTTTTAGGTAAAATTGAAGAATCTGAGATTTAATGGAATTAATTTTAAAATATATGACATCTGAAAAGACTTTCAGGGTGAATAACAATTCTTTGTTGGAATCAACAGGATCTGTTAAAAACAGAATTAAGTCATCGGCGAAGAGTCCAATTTTGAATGACAGGTTGGAGTATGTATCCCTTTAATAGAGGGATTGTCTCTAATAGATTGAGCTAAAGGTTTAATTGCCAAGGTAAACAGTAAAGGGGACAAGGGGCAACCCTGTCTAGTTCCATTGGACATTTTAATAGAGTTCAAGTTGTGGTCATTAGTGAAAATCTTAGCTCTTGGGGAAGAGCAGAGTGCAAAAATGGAAGTTAAACTCTGATTATACGAATCTTGGAAAGTGAGAGCCGCAGATAGGTCCAGTTAATCCTATCAAATGCTTTCTCTGCATCCAGGGCCAGGAGGATGGATAGAATATTTGAGGAGTTGATTTTATTTATGATGTTCAGGAATCTCCCGCTTCCATCAGTTGATTGGCGACCTACAGCAAGGCCTAACTGATCGTTATGAATTAGACTAGGAAGTAAAGCCTAATTAAAACCTCTAGTCTATCTGCCAAGATCTTAGCATAAATTTTAATATCAGAATTGATTAAAGAGATTGGTCTGTAACTTTTTACCTGAGCTGGATGTCCCTTAGTTTTATGGAACAAAATAAGATTATTATTTTTAACCATTCAATTACATGTAATAAAATAATTCATGAGTACCTACCTAAGGAGCTGTGCAGATGAATAAGCCTGATCGCTGTTTAGAAAAAGTGCAAATATAACAACACTTGAGCCCAAATTCAGCGGCAGATGCAGAAACTTAAACTTTGTCTGGATGAAGCCTGTATTGTTTTAATCTTTTAACGATGAGCTCTAAACATGTTCAGTGCTCATCAGGAGTCGGTGTATGGAGCGTGCTCAGGAGACGAGCTAGCAGCACTCAAGGCAGTTGATGGCTGTGTTATTCAGCCTCTAACAACAGCAGGATGGGGTCATGTTCTTCTTTACTTTGAGTGATGCTGCCTGCTTATGTTTCATCATGCAGGGGGAAGAAGTTCACGCCTGCTGTGAAAACTGTCTGATAACACCAACTTGGACTAATCAAAAATTAACTAATTAGGGGCAATCAAAACATTTTATTCCACTATGCAGCCCCCATCGGTGTGTCCAGTTCAACATGAAAAATTTTAAAAAATTGGTGAAGTTCACACATTTTATTTTATATTAGCTATTAAATTTGTTCATTTGTTTGAATAAATTCCCAACTGTGTCACCAGCAAAGCACCCAAACACAATCACACCTCCTCCTCCATGCTTCACGGTGGGAACCAGGCATGTAGAGTCCATCCGTTCACCTTTTCTGCGTCACACAAAGACACATTGGTTGGAACTAAAGATCTCAAATTTGGACTCATCAGACCAAAGCACAGATTTCCACTGGTCTAATGTCCATTCCTTGTGTTCTTTAGCCCAAACAAGTCTCTTTTGCTTGTTGCCTGTCCTTAGCAGTGGTTTCCTAGCAGCTATTTTACCATGCAGGCCTGCTCCACAAAGTTTCCTCTTAAAAATTGTTGTAGAGATGTGTCTGCTGCTAGAACTCTGTGTGGCATTGACCTGGTCTCTAATCTGAGCTGCTGTTAACCTGTGATTTCTGAGGCTGGTGACTTGGATAAACTTATCCTCAGAAGCAGAGGTGACTCTTGGTCTTCCTTTCCTGGGGCGGTCCTCATGTAAGCCAGTTTCTTTGTAGCGCTTGATGGTTTTTGCCACTGCACTTGGGGACACTTTCAAAGTTTTCCCAATTTTTCAGACTGACTGACCTTCATTTCTTAAAGATGGCCACTTGTTTTTCTTTACTTAGCTGCTTTTTTCTTGCCATAATACAAATTCTAACAGTCTGTTCAGTAGGTCTATCAGCTGTGTATCCATCAGACTTCTGCACAACACAACTGATGGTCCCAACCCCATTTATAAGGCAAGAAATACCACTTATTAAACCTGACAGGGCACACCTGTGAAGTGAAAACCATTCTCGGTGACTACCTCTTGAAGCTCATCAAGAGAATGCCAAGAGTGTGCAAAGCAGTCATCTAAGCAAAAGGTGGCTACTATGAATTACTTAGAATATAAGACATTTCAGTTGTTTCACACTTTTTTGTTAAGTATATAATTCCACGTGTTAATTCATAGTTTTGATGCCTTCAGTGTGAATGTACAATTTTCATTGTCATGAAAATAAAGAAAATCTTTAAATGAGAAGGTGTGTCCAAACTTTTGGTCTGTACTGTATATATACAGCTCTGGAAAAAATGAAGAGATTACCACATAAAAACCCTGTCATGGGCAGCCCAATCTCCAGACCTGAACCCCTTTGACAGCCTCTGGAATGTAATCAAGAGGATGATGGATAGTCACAAGCCATCAAACAAAGAAGAACTGCTTACATTTTTGTGCCAGAAGCAGTGTGAAAAGGCTGGTGGAAAGCATGCCAACAGGCATGACAGCTGTGATTAAAAATCATGGTTATTCCACAAAATATTGATTTCTGAACTTTTTCCTGAGTTAAAACATTAGAATTATTGTTTCTAAATGGTTATGAACTTGTTTTAATAGAAAAATACAGGGGCCAAGGCCCAGTCAGCTCACCAACAGACCACAGGAGCACGTGAACCCGTCCTGACCCAGACGTAGCAGCAGCTTGAAGACGTAAGAAATGTGAAGATTGTTCCAGCTCCTTTTCAATTAAAAGTCCTTTATTGATCCATATCCTTAAAAATCATCCCTGCACAAAAGGGAATGTGAACAGCGACAAAAACCTGCTAATAGCTACGCGTTTCCATCAAAGCCATGATGAAGATCTCTTTTCCCTTTTGTGCAGGGATGATTTTTAAGGATATGGATCAATAAAGGACTTTTAATTGAAAATGAGCTGGAGCAATCTTCATATTTCTTATGAACTTGTTTTCTTTGCATTATTTGAGGTCTGAAAGCACTGGGTTATTTTTTTTAATTTTGACCATTTCTCCTTTTCAGAAAAAAAATACAAAATTTATTGCTTGGAAATTCAGAGACATGTTGCCAGAAGTTTATAGAATAAATGAACAATTTACATTTTACTCAAAAATATACCTATAAAGAGAAACATCAGACAAACTGAACATTTTGCAGTGGTCTCTTAATTTTTGCCAGAGCTTTATATACAGTATATATATATATATATATATATATATATATATATATATATATATATATATATCTACCTATACTATGTGTAGACATTTATTTTATCTATTCTATTGTAAGCTGTGAATGTGATTTTACATTAAATCGCACTGAACTGCCGGCTTTTCTATAGGACACCGGTGCGTATTTCTCACAAGTCACACTGATGGTTTATGTGGTGTGCAAGTTTTTCTCGCACCCATAGACTTTCATTGGCATATTTCGAGCATAATATAGTGACATCCGGGTATAATACAGCCGAGAAAACAACGGATGATGGGAGCTGCCCCATAGATTAACATTGGTCCGAGTGCTATGAGATTTTTTATCGCATAGCACTCGTCTGTAATTCTCGCTAGTGTGACTCAGTACGAACAGTGTGTTTTTACATTATGTGTCTATAGCCCTGATTTATGAAGTATTTTCACTTTCACATTTTCAATACTCATGTTACTTAATAGTTTTATAATTAAAGGTTATTTTCATTAGTGTTTCAGCCCTGGGACACTGATTAGTGATAGGTATATACTGGTGCTTCTCACAAAATTAGAATATCATCAAAAAATTAATTTATTTCAGTTCTTCAACACAAAAAGTGAATCTCATATATTGCAAACATTACAAACAGAATGATCTATTTCAAGTGTTCATTTCTGTTAATGTTGATGATTATGGCTTACAGCCAATGAAAACCCAAAAGTTATTATCTCAGTAAATTAGAATAATTAACAAAAACACCTGCAAAAACATCCTAAGCATTTAAAAAGGTCCCTTAGTCTTTTTCAGTACCCTCCACAATCATGGGGAAGACTGCTGACTTAACAGATGTCCAGAAGGCAGTCATTGGCACACTCTGCAAGAAGGGTAAGCCACAAAAGGTCATTGCTAAAGCATCTGGTTGTTCAAAAAGTGCTGTATCCAAACATATTAATGGAAAGTTGAGTGGAAGGAAGAAGTTTGGCAGAAAAAGGTGCATAAGCAATCAGGATAACCGCAGCCTTGAAAAGATTGTTAAGAAAAGGCCATTCAAAAATTTGGGGAGATTCACAAGGAGTGGACTGCTTCAAGAGTCATTGCTTTAAGAGCCACCACACACAGATATATCCAGGATATGTGCCACAAGTGTCACATTCCTTGTGTCAAGCCACTCATGACCAACAGACAATGCTAGAAGTTTCTTACCTGGGCCAAGGAGAAAAAAAGCTGGACTGTTGCTCAGTCGTCCAAGGTGTTGTTTTCAGATGAAGGTAAATTTTGTATTTCATTTGGAAATCAAGGTCCCAGAGTCTGGAGGAAGAGTGGAGAGGCCACAATCCAAGCTGCTTGAGGTCTAGTGTGAAGTTTCCGCAATCAGTGATGGTTTGTGGATCCATGTCATCTGCTGGTGTAGGTCCACTGTGTTTTATCAAGACCAAAGTCAGTGCAGCCATATACCAGGAAATTTTAGAGCACTGAATTTTTGTCTCAGCCATCAAGATTTTTGGACATGGAAATTTAATTCTCCAGCAGGATTTGGCATCTGTGCATACTGCCAAAAGTACCAATACCTGGTTTAAAAACAACAGTATCACTGTGCTTGTTTGGCCAGCAACTCGTCTAGCCTTAACACCACAGAGAATCTATGGGGTATTGTCAAAAGGAAGATGAGAGCCCTCAGAACCAACAATGCAGAGGAGCTGAATGCTGCTATCAAAGCAACCTGGGCTTTCATAACTCCTCAGCAGTGCCACAGGCTGATATACTCCATGTCACATGAATTGATGCAGTAATTGATGCAAAAGGAGCCCCAACCAAGTATTGTGTGAATTTCATGAACATACATTTCAGTAGGACAACATTTTGGAAATTAAAATCATTTTTCAAGTTGGTGTTATAAATTATTCTAATTTACTGAGATAATGACTTTGGGTTTGCATTGCCTGTAAGTCATAATCATCAACAGTAATAGAAATAAACACTTGAAATAGATCACTCTGTTTTTAATTACTCTATATAATATACGAGTTTCACTTTTTGTATTGATGAACTGAAATAAATTAACTTTTTGATGATATTCTAATTTTGTGAGAAACACCTGTAAGTTATTGGGTTTATATACCATGTGGTAGGTCATATCTGTAATGTGCACATTATTTCGTGAAGGAAATATACATAAATGTACCTTTTTGTATATGTCCTTCTCTTTTGTTATAAAACATCTGACACATGTTTTCGTATACATTTGCCATTCAAAATCTTATTTAAAAGAAAATATATAAAATAACAAATTGTTCTCTTATTCTGAGTGGTAGTGCCAGAAAAGCACTTTATGCTCTCTCTGTACATACAGAAGCCAAGATTTATCCATTCTTTGTTCTTTGTAACCTACATATGAAAGCTCTTGGAAACCAGGGATACTCCTAAATCTTCTTGATTCTAAACTTGAGTAAAAATGTATATTATTGTGTGCCATTCAATGCCTTCCAGTTCCATTCAAACTACATTTCCTTGTGAACAGATTCTTAACAAATCTACGTATAGAATAAGATAAATGTTATAATCCTGCAATTCAGGATACATTTCAGGTAGTCTATATAGATTATTTTGCTTTATTATTGAAAAAAATACTACATCTGGAAAGGAAATATTATTTTTGACATTGAAGCACATTCAACAATTCAATATGTGTCATGATTCAGCCGTGTCTTACTTTATATCTTGACGTTACAGGAGGCAGTAGGACTGTGTACTTGGTGTCTAAATTGGAGTAGGAAACTGTTCTTGGGTACCAATTAAAAGTTTGGCATTCAAACCATGTTTTTATGTCAGCATCCCGAAGCTTACAGCACAGATATTTCTGTAATGGTTTAATTGTAGCTTTCCCTGTAATATACAATATAACCAGAGTGGGGACTCTTCAGAATTTGTGATAACCGTTTGGCTTACTGCAAATGGTTATCTCTAAAAACCCATCGAATATTGCTTGGTACACTTGATATTATGAGTGATGAATTTACAATTTCAAGGTTGACTGTTTTTGTAACCAAATATGTTTCATATTATACAATTAGTGTAACACCCCCTCAACCACAGATATTACTGTATGCCTTGAAATTCTGCACAATGACCTACTCTCTCTAAGGCTGGGGCCAGAATGTAATTTTAAGTTAATGAGTCCCAATTAGAGATGAGGGGATTGCTCTGCGGGGATCAAATTGAATCAAACTTCCTGAATTTCGTGGTCTCATGCAAGATCGAAAAAAAAAAATCCTTACCTGGCACCATTTCCCACACTGCTGAAGCATTATTAGAGAGTGGTCTAACGTCATTTTGCATGGCCACACAGGCCTCCCCTTAATGCCCTGTTAATATGACAGCTTAAGGATTATCATATTTTGTATAGTCCTGGTCACTACCTGGGTCATAACAGATCACTGTAAAGCACAGTTTGTATAGCAGAGTGGTTTTCGATCCCCAGAGTCATTGCGTAAGTTTCCCTCTTCAGTTGTGGATAAGCGGTCATGGTCTTACTATTTTCTCTGCATAGTGTAAGCTCTTACGGTCAGCAGGGTTCTCTCTTTCTCCTGTAGAGTGTAAGCTCTTATGATCATCAGGGCTATCTCTCACTCTCCGTCACCTGTAAATTGTAAGCTCTTATGGTAAGTGAGTTCTTCTCTTTCCACTCCTCCATGTGTATTTTCCGAGCAACTACAAGCTCTTCACTATTGAGAACCACAAAAATGTATTTGCTGCAATTTTAATTTTTTTAGGAAAATTCGGCAGAGTTGGCAAATTTGAGCTTCAAGAGATAAGCTCATCTCCAGCCCTTATTTAACATCTAAATTAGTCCATCTCCCTTCCCCCGCTTTACTTGAAGCTTATAGTTCTAGCAGAGGGAATAGTTTGGTTGCTTCAGATACCAATTCTCCAGGTGAGACTTCAATCTCTGCACGTCATTTATAGTTATGGCCAAAAGTGTTGGCCCTCTTAAAATTGTTCCAGAAAATGCTTTGGAATAAATAAATAACTACAATCAATTGCTTCCTACACCTCCCAACTGAAATTTTGAACCACTCTTCTTTTGAACACTCTCCAGGTCTCTCATATTTGAAGGTTGCTTTCTGCTAACAGGTGTCCAATGGAAATTAGATCCAGAGTCATTGCTAGCCACTTCAGAAATCTCCATTTTCTTTCCATCCATTTCTGTGTGCTACCTGAAGTATATTTGGGGCCATTGTCCTGCTGGAAGACCATGACCTATGATGCAAACCAGCTTTCTGACACTGGGCATTACATTGCAACCCATAATCCTTTGGTAATCTTTAGATTTCATGATGCCTTGCACACAGTCAAGGCACCCGGTGCTAGAGGCAGCAAAATAACCCCAAAACATATTTGAACCTCCACCATATTTGACTGTAAGTACTGTGTTCTTTCCTTTGTAGGCCTCATTCCCTTTTCAGTAAACAGTAGAATTATGTGCTTTACCAAAAAGCTCTATCTTGGCCTCACCTGTTCACAAGATGCTTTCCCAGAAGGATTTTGGCTTACTCATGTGCATTTTGGCATACTGCAGTCTAGCTTTTTTATGTCTCTGTGTCAGCAGTGGGGTAGTGCTGGGTCTCCTGCCATAGTGTTTCATTTCATTCAAATGTTGATAGATAGTTTGCACTGAGACTGATGCACCCTGAGCCTGCAGGACAGCTTGAATTTCTTTGGAACTTGATTGGGGCTGCTTATCCATCATCTGGACTATCCTGAATTGCAACCTTTGATCAATTTTTCTCTGCTGTCCAAATCCAGGGAGATTAGCTACAGTGCCATGGGTTGTAAACTTATTGATTATGTTGCACACCATGGACAAAGGAACATCAAGATCTCTGTAGATGGACTTGTAACCTAGAAATTGTTGATACTTTTTACAAATTTTTGTTCTCAAGGCCTCAATCAGTTCTCTTCTCATCTTTCTGTTCTCCATGCTTTGTGTGGTACACACCGATACACAATGCACAGATTGAGTCAACTTCTTATCTGGTTTCAGGTGTGATTTTCATATTGCCCACACCTGTTGCTTGCCAAAGTTGAGTTTGAACCACATGACATGCTTGAAACAAAGTTGTTTACCCACAATTTTGTCGGGCCAATTTTGGGGGTTTTGTGTGAAATTATGTTGAATTTACCTTTTTGTTTTGCATTTTTGTTTTGCTTTTTTGTGTTGTTCCAATAGAAAACAAATGGAATAAACATATGTGTAAGAAAACGTGTAACTGAAATAATTTTCTGGGAGAAATACTTCATTTTCTAGAACAATTTCAAGGGTGCCAACACTTTCGACCATGACGAGATATCACAGCACAGGAATCCATGACACTAAAAATTGATAGTACACACAATAATAACCCCCTACAGAAATAGAAATTACATTAATATATCTATACAGACACTGATGCCAAAGCATAGGGAGAATGACCAGAGCAAAATAATAGCGAAAAGAGTATGTCCACATGGAGTTTTTTGACCCATTTCAAAATTCAAATCTAAAACAGCTCGTTGTATACTCCTTGATGTGGATTTTGGTGCAGATGCACTTCAAAATTAACATAAAAAACAATGTAAATATATGCAAAGAGTAATAGTTGCAGTATCGAGATGATGCACACTCAGATCACAGTGTAGGGATAGTAAATAGTGCTATTTAAAGGGATCCTGTCAGCAAGATTTTGATAAGTAAAGTACACACATGGCCATATTGGCGCTGTTATAGTGATTAAAACGATACCTTTGATGAAGAAATCTGTTATGTGGATGTGTGCATTAAGGTGGGACTATGGGACGGGACACAGCCCCTTCGCTGCTCCTGTTGTCTTTATTGTCCTCCTGGCTTGGTGCCAGCACTGTCTGAGCTGCTGGTGCCACTTGCTCACATTGATCTCCTGGCAGTCTTCAGGAAAATGATGCCGGTAGTAGTGCATTCGCAGATTTAGATCTCTGCTCAATCTGCGCATGCACCGCCATCTGCTCCATTTTACTGAAGACTGCTAAACTATAATGTGCTGCTGCTATTTACAGACTGGAGCTGGAATCTGCATCTACTCTTTACAGAGAGAAAGTAGAATGTACAGCTGCTATTTACCAAGATGAAAATAATGGGCAGCTACTACAGGTGCTTCTCACAAAATTAAAATATCATCAAAAAGTTAATTTATTTCAGTTCTTCAATGCAAAAAGTGAAATTAATATATTCTATAGAGTCATTACAAACAAAGTGACCAATTTAAAATGTTTATTTCTGTCAATGTTAATGATTATGGCTTACAGCCGATGAAAACCCAAAATTCATTATCTCAGTAAATTAGAATACTTTATAACACCAGCTTGAAAAATTATTTTAAAATCCTAAATGTTGGCCTACTGAAATGTACATTCAGTAAATGCACTCAATACTAGGTGGGGGCTCCTTTTTCATCAATTACTGCATCAATGCAACGTGGCATGGAGGCGATCAGCCTGTGGTACTGCTGAGGTGTTATGGAAGCCCAGGTTACTTTGATAGCAGCCTTCAGCTCGTCTGCATTGCTGGGTCTGATGTCTCTCATCTTTCTTTTGACAATACTCCATAGATTCTCTGTGAAGATAAGGTAAGGCGAGAGTGCTGGCCAATCAAGCACAGTGATACTGTTATTTTTAAACCAGGTATTGGTAATTTTGGCAATGTGGACAGGTGCCAAGTCCCACTGGAGAATGAAATTTCCATCTCCAAAAAGCTTGTCGGCAGAGGGAAGCATAAAGTGCTCTAAAATTTCCTGGTCGACGGCTGCGCTAACTTTGGTCTTGATAAAACACAGTGGACCTACACCAGCAGATGACATGGCTGATTGTGGAAACTTCACACTAGACCTCAAGCAGCTTGGATTGTGGCCTCTCCACTCTTCCTCCAGACTCTGGGACCTTGATTTCCAAATGAAATTCAAAATTTACTTTCATCTGAAAACAACACCTTGGACAACACTGAGCAACAGTCCAGCTCTTTTTATCTTTGGCCCAGGTGAGATGCTTCTGGCATTGTCTATTGGTCATGAGTGGCTTGACACAAGGAATGCGACAATTGTAGCCCATGTCCTGGATTTATCTGTGTGTGTGGTGGCTCTTGAAGCAATGACTCCAGCGACAGTCCACTCCTTGTGAATCTCCCAAAAATTTTTGAATGCTGAAGGCTGTGGTTATCCTGGTTACCTGTGCACCTTTTTCTACCAAACTTTTTCCTTCCACTCAACTTTCCATTAATATGCTTGGATATAGCACTCTGTGAACAGCCAGCCTCTTTAACAATGACCTTTTGTGGCTTACCCTCCTTGTGGAGTGTGTCAGTGACTGCCTTCTAGAAATCTGTCAAGTCAGTAGTCTTCCCCATGATTGTGCAGCCTACTGAAACAGACTAAGGGTACCATCACACAGTGCCATTTTCATCGCTACGACGGCACGATCCGTGACGTCGCAGCGTCGTATGATTATCGCTCCAGCGTCGTAGACCGCGGTCACACTTTGCAATCACGGCACTGGAGCGATGCCGAAGTCCCCGGGTAACCAGGGTAAACATCGGGTTACTAAGCGCAGGGCCGCGCTTAGTAACCCGATGTTTACCCTGGTTACCAGCGTAAACGTAAAAAAAAAAAACAGTACATACTTACATTCCGGTGTCTGTCCCCCGGCGTTCTGCTTCTCTCCACTGTGTAAGCACCATAGCCGGAAAGCAGAGCGGTGACGTCACCGCGTCACCACTGTGCTCGCTTTCCGGCCGGCAGGCGCTGACAGTGCAGAGAAGCTGAGACGCCGGAGGACAGACACCGGAATGTGAGTATGTACTGTTTGTTTTTTTTACGTTTACGCTGGTAACCAGGGTAAACATCGGGTTACTAAGCGTGGCCCTGCGCTTAGTTACCCGATGTTTACCCTGGTTACAAGCGAACACATTGCTGGATCGCTGTCACACACAACGATCCAGCGATGTCAGCGGGTGATCAAGCGACGAAAGAAAGTTCCAAACGATCTGCTACGACGTACGATTCTCAGCAGGGTCCCTGATCGCTGCTGCGTGTCAGACATAGCGATATCGTATGGATATCGCTAGAACGTCACGAATCGTACCGTCGTAGCGATGAAAATGGCACTGTGTGACAGTACCCTAAGGGACCTTTCTAAATGCTTAGGAAGCATTTGCAGGTGTTTTTGTTAATTATTCTAATTTACTGAGATATTGACTTTTGGGTATTCATTGGCTGTAAGCCATAACACTGGTCAACAGCATTTTTGGTGCCAAAGATATTTCATCGAATTTAGGGTATTTTTGGGGTGCTGATTCTGAATATGTCATCAGTTTTGCCAGATTGGCTCAAGTTTTTGAGATTTTTGGTATCTTATTTATAGCACTTGTTGGTAAATGCGACGCATCATCTCATTAATTTCTTTGGATTAGTACTTGAACTGAGCAGTTCTCAATATAGTTTTGTGTTAATTAGTGTTCTAAAAGTTTGTTCATAGCTTGATTTTTGCACTAACTTTATGTTGTTGTCTGTTTTCCAGTGAAAAGCATGAACTCATCAAGAAGAAGTTGTCTTAACGATCCAGACTCATTCTGTTACATTTGTGGTGAATACACACTGCCAAAACATAGAAGAAACATAACAGACTTCGTAAAAAAAGTGTATTTTGCCTATTTTGGGGTTATGCTTGGGGACCAAGACAAGTTTTGGGCACCACACATAGTGTGCAAAGCATGTATCGAATTATTACGAAAATGGAGCAAAGGACAAAGAAAAAGCTTCAAATTTGGTGTTCCAATGGTGTGGAGAGAGCCAAAAAATCATCATGATAACTGTTATTTATGGTAAACACAGGTACAGGCACATCTTCACAATGAGGGACAGGCCTTCTTGCAGATTCCATGTTACTCCCATTTTCGTTTCTTATGCTTATTGAATCCTTGCACTTGCACTGCACAGAAATAACAGTCATCATGATGATTTTTTGGCTCTCTCCACACCATTGGAACACCAAATTTGAAGCTTTTTCTTTGTCCTTTGCTCCATTTTCGTAATAATTCGATACATGCTTTGCACACTACAGGTCCTTCTCAAAAAATTAGCATATAGTGTTAAATTTCATTATTTACCATAATGTAATGATTACAATTAAACTTTCATATATTATAGATTCATTATCCACCAACTGAAATTTGTCAGGTCTTTTATTGTTTTAATACTGATGATTTTGGCATACAACTCCTGATAACCCAAAAAACCTGTCTCAATAAATTAGCATATTTCACCCGACCAATCAAATAAAAGTGTTTTTTAATACCAAACAAAAAAACCATCAAATAATAATGTTCAGTTATGCACTCAATACTTGGTCGGGAATCCTTTGGCAGAAATGACTGCTTCAATGCGGCGTGGCATGGAGGCAATCAGCCTGTGACACTGCTGAGATGTTATGGAGGCCCAGGATGCTTCAATAGCGGCCTTAAGCTCATCCAGAGTGTTGGGTCTTGCGTCTCTCAACTTTCTCTTCACAATATCCCACAGATTCTCTATGGGGTTCAGGTCAGGAGAGTTGGCAGGCCAATTGAGCACAGTAATACCATGGTCAGTAAACCATTTACCAGTGGTTTTGGCACTGTGAGCAGGTGCCAGGTCGTGCTGAAAAATGAAATCTTCATCTCCATAAAGCATTTCAGCCGATGGAAACATGAAGTGCTCCAAAATCTCCTGATAGCTAGCTGCATTGACCCTGCCCTTGATGAAACACAGTGGACCAACACCAGCAGCTGACATGGCACCCCACACCATCACTGACTGTGGGTACTTGACACTGGACTTCAGGCATTTTGGCATTTCCTTCTCCCCAGTCTTCCTCCAGACTCTGGCACCTTGATTTCCGAATGACATGCAAAATTTGCTTTCATCAGAAAAAAGTACTTGGGACCACTTAGCAACAGTCCAGTGCTGCTTCTCTGTAGCCCAGGTCAGGCGCTTCTGCCGCTGTTTATGGTTCAAAAGTGGCTTTACCTGGGGAATGCGGCACCTGTAGCCCATTTCCTGCACACGCCTGTGCACGGTGGCTCTGGATGTTTCCACACCAGACTCAGTCCACTGCTTCCTCAGGTTCCCCAAGGTCTGGAATCAGTCCTTCTCCACAATCTTCCTCAGGGTCCGGTCACCTCTTCTCGTTGTACAGCGTTTTCTGCCACATTGTTTCCTTCCAACAGACTTACCATTGAGGTGCCTTGATACAGCACTCTGGGAACAGCCTATTTGTTGAGAAATTTCTTTCTGGGTCTTACCCTCTTGCTTGAGGGTGTCAATGATGGCCTTCTTGACATCTGTCAGGTCGCTAGTCTTACCCATGATGGGGGTTTTGAGTAATGAAACAGGCAGGGAGTTTTTAAAAGCCTCAGGTATCTTTTGCATGTGTTTAGAGTTAATTATTTGATTCAGAAGATTAGGGTAATAGGTCATTTAGAGAACCTTTTCTTGATATGCTAATTTATTGAGACAGGTTTTTTGGGTTATCAGGAGTTGTATGCCAAAATCATCAGTATTAAAACAATAAAAGACCTGACAAATTTCAGTTGGTGGATAATGAATCTATAATATATGAAAGTTTAATTGTAATCATTACATTATGGTAAATAATGAAATTTAACACTATATGCTAATTTTTTGAGAAGGACCTGTATGTGTGGTGCCCAAAACTTGTCTTGGTCCCCAAGCATAACCCCAAAATAGGCAAAATACAATTTTTTTTACGAAGTCTGTTATGTTTCTTCTATGTTTTGGCAGTGTGTATTCACCACAAATGTAACAGAATGAGTCTGGATCGTTAAGACAACTTCTTCTTGATGAGTTCATGCTTTTCACTGGAAAACAGACAACAACATAAAGTTAGTGCAAAAATCAAGCTATGAACAAACTTTTAGAACACTAATTAACACAAAACTATATTGAGAACTGCTCAGTTCAAGAACTAATCCAAAGAAATTAATGAGATGATGCGTCGCATTTACCAACAAGTGCTATAAATAAGATACCAAAAATCTCAAAAACTTGAGCCAATCTGGCAAAACTGATAGCATATTCAGAATCAGCACCCCAAAAATACCCCAAATTCATTAAAATATTTTGGACACCAGAAAAAAAATTTTTTTTTGTTGACCTGTGAATCATCAACATTCACAGAAATAAGCACTTGAAATAGATCACTGTTTGTAGTGACTCTATATAATATATGAGTTTAACTTTTTGTATTGAAGAACTGAAATAAATTAACTTTTTGATGATATTCTAGTTTTGTGAGAAGCACCTGTAGTAGCTGCACAGGAGCTACAATATCCAACTACTATTTACAAAGAATAGCTAGAATCTGCATCGACAATTTAAAGTGATGAACTAAAATGTGCAGCTATTTACAGATAAGTTAGAATGTGCAGTTGTTATTTACAGAGAAGTTAGAATGTGCAGCTACTATTTACAGAGAAGTTAGAATGTGCAGCGGTTATTTACAGAGAAGTTAGACTGTGCAGCTACTATTTACAGAGAAGACAGAATGTGCAGCAGCTATTTACAGAGAAGTTAGAATGTGCAGCTGTTATTTAGAAAGAAGTTAGAATGTGCAGCAGCTGTTTACAGAGAAGTTAGAATGTGCAGCAGCTATTTACAGAGAAGTTAGAATGTGCAGCAGCTATTTACAGAGAAGTTAGAATGTGCAGCAGCTATTTACAGAGAAGATAGAATGTGCAGCTGTTATTTACAGAGAAGTTAGAATGTGCAGTTACTATTTACAGAGAAGTTAGAATGTGCAGCTGTTATTTACAGAGAAGATAGAATGTGCAGCAGCTATTTACAGAGAAGATAGAATGTGCAGCAGCTATTTACAGAGAAGATAGAATGTGCAGCTGTTATTTACAGAGAAGTTAGAATGTGCAGCAGCTATTTACAGAGAAGTTAGAATGTGCAGTTGTTATTTACAGAGAAGATAGAATGTGCAGCTGTCATTTACAGAGAAGTTAGAATGTGCAGCAGCTATTTACAGAGAAGATAGAATGTGCAGCTGTTATTTACAGAGAAGTTAGAATGTGCAGCTACTATTTACAGAGAAGTTAGAATGTGCAGCAGCTATTTACAGAGAAGTTAGAATGTGCAGTTGTTATTTACAGAGAAGTTAGAATGTGCAGCTACTATTTATAGAGAAGTTAGAATGTGCAGTTGTTATTTACAGAGAAGATAGAATGTGCAGCTGTTTACAGAGAAGTTAGAATGTGCAGCAGCTATTTACAGAGAAGTTAGAATGTGCAGCTACTAATTATAGAGAAGTTAGAATGTGCAGCAGCTATTTGCAGAGAAGTTCGAATGTACTGTAGGTATTTACAAAGCGGAGATAGAATGTGCAGTTGCTATTTACAGAGATGAATTTGGTTATGTGCACACGATCAGTAATCGCTGCGTATTTATGCAGCGTCAAACTGCAGTGGCCAGATGTTACAGCATAGTGGAGGGGATTTCAAGAAAATCCATATCTACTCAGCGTCCACAGATGCCCTTGGATCACCCGCGGAGACGGACATTCGGCGCTGTGAAGAACCAGATTGTATCTTAATTTCCCAGGCAGCCATGTTTTTGCAAAGCCAAAAGAACTGGCTTTTTGTCTGTATATTGGCTTGTGAATTTAGGTGTTTGTGTCTGGTGGGTCAAGAGGACAGACTTGCCCACTGATTTACTATCTAACATACTGTGTAAGGGTATGTGCACACGTTGCAGATTTCTTGCAGAAATTTCCTGAAGAAAACCGGAAATTTTCTGCAAGAAATCCGCATTTTTTTTTTTGCGTTTTTTTTCCGTTTTTTTTGCGTTTTTTTAGCATTCTGCAAGCGTAATTAGCTTGCAGAATGCTAAAGTTTTCCAAGCGATCTGTAGCATCGCTTGGAAAACTGACTGACAAGTTGGTCACACTTGTCAAACATAGCGTTTGACAAGTGTGACCAACTTGTTACTATAGATGCTGCTTTTGCAGCATCTATAGTAAAAGATAGAACGTTTAAAAATAATAAAAAAAATAAAAAAAATGCTTATACTCACCCGCAGACATCAGATCTCCTCACCGGCGTCCGTTCCGTATAGATGGTGTGTGCGCGCAGGGCCTTCCATGACGTCACGGTCACGTGAGCGGTCTCGGCCAATCACAGGACAGTGACGTCATTCGGCAAGGTCCTTCACCGCACACCAGCTACAGGAACCGAAGCCAGCGTGCAGCACAGAGGCGGGAACACTTCGGGGGCCATCAGAGGGTGAGTATAGGACTATTTTTTATTTTAATTCTTATTTTTTTACCAATTATATGGTGCCCAGTGCGTGGAGGAGAGTCTCCTCTCCACCCTGGGTACCAACCGCATATAATCTGCTTACTTCCCGCATCGTGGGCACAGCCCCGTGCGGGAAGTAAGCAGATCAATGGACCCCTAGGTGTGCGGAATCCCTTGCAATTCCGCATTTTAATGAACATGTTGCTTTTTTTTCCGCGATGCGATTTTTTCGCGGAAAAAAAGGCTACATTTGCACAAAAAATGCGGAATACACTGAAAATAATGGGAGGCATATGTTAGCGTTTTTTTCGCGTTTTTATCACGTTTTTATAGCGAAAAAACGCGAAAAAAACACGAAAAATACTGAACGTGTGCACATGGCCTAAGTCTGTAATAGTGACTGTACATTGAGTGGGTTAAGCTTTGTTTATTGATGTGTGCTTATATGCTAATAGTGCTACTTAATCCCATCACCATTGTTTACCTTATCTTGATGTTGGACTGAAAGACCCTTGGTAATTCTAAAAATAGCTTACATGCCTTGGGTATGAAAAAGACTCAGAGATCACATTCTGGGAATCTGAAGTAATACAGAGCTACCAGCCAGACATTCTGAAAACCACCCAACCACCCAACAGACAAGAGAAAGGACTGCAGCCAATTCATTATGGCACCATCACGAGGGGCACTGATCTAGGATTCTATAGGACACAACCTAGGGGTTTTCGGCTCCAGTTGGAAGGATACATCTGATTCAGTGACCATCTCTGCACCATGGATATGTTTGGAGAAAGCCAGGGTTGGGACCTGCTGGTCGCCTGGTTCCATGGAGATGGTCAGATAAGCTAGGTGGTGACTCTCGTGTCAACTGGCTTTGGACCTTGTATGGACTCTATGGACAGTTCTTGGTCATCTCTCTATGCTTGTCCTTACCCCTTCTCTGTGCGTTCATCCACAGATGGAGTAGCGACCCTGGGAGCTCTGACATCATGTCAACTGGCTTTGGACCGTGTATGGACTCTATGGACAGTTCTTGGTCATCTCCCTATGCTTGTCGTTACCCCTTTTCTGTGCGTTCATCTACAGATGGAGTAATGACCATGGGAGCTCTGACATCATGTCATACTGGAAATACATGGAGACGCAGTGATATTTTATATGCGCCCATGTAACCAAACAATTCCAGCCATGGTGAGATTGTTCTGTTTGCTATTGTGTGTAGTGGTTCAATAAAGTATTGCCACGCTGTTTTACCTTAACCCTGTGTTGTCTGCTTAGTGTATTGCCCACGGGGAGATAGAGCGGGCATTCAGTGGTATGAGCCGTGGTCCATGCAGTCTTGCTAAAGACAGCCAGGCCAGCGGACGAGAGCACCCACTGACCCCGTTTCTCCACAGGCGCGTCTTTCCAGACGGCAGCATGTCAATTTCACCAATAGAATGTATTGGACGCGGTGAATCAGCACGGTTCAGTGAACACATGCGGATTCACCCACGTTAAAAAGACATAGCGAACGTGGACATAGCGAACATGTGCTACATCCAAAGCGTTGCTAGTTCCTGATCATGTGCAAGCGGCCTTAGAATGTCCAACTGCTATTTACAGAGATGAACTATAACGTGCAGCTACTATTTACAAAATAGCTGAAACATCCAACTATTATTTACAGAGATAGGATGTTGCATGCATTTAGAATTTACAAAGATGAGCTAGACTTTGCAGCTACAAGTCAAAGAGAAATAACTCAGATTTTATAATTCAAACTTCACATTTTCCAGAATGAATTGTCTCTGTGCACTGTGCCCATAGCTAAATTGCCTTCCTGATATGGTGTGACCACTTGTCTCATGCTATTCACTTGTCTTCTTCCATGTAGTCTTGAAGAGAAACATTCGAGTGTGCTATAGGTAGCAAACCTTAAACGTTGAACATATCTAGCATATGTATTAATACATAATGATAATGTTACCAAGGAAAAGCTACTACTTTAACATTGTCTAATTCTCGTTTGCTTGAATGCTGCACAACATAATAGCACCATTTAACTTTGTCTGTTTTGTAATGGATATACTAATGTAACTTTTACTAGTGGTTCCTCCATTTAGTTACTTGTGGATTGTAATTATTTTGCATGGATTAATTGCGTGGTATCATACACTGTGCACATTTGGTAATTTTTGGATGGTGGCATATGCTTCTACATTGTGCTTTTATTTGTGTTGATTCTTTGACACATTTTTTAACTGTTGTCAACTTGATAAATTACTTAATAATATTTATCCTAAGTCATATTGCATGACTCGTTAAAGAGTTGATTGTGACTTGTAGGATCGCTTTTTCTCTGAAGAGGCAATTTGCATATTAAGTTTCCCAGAGGAGCATTGCACGGCCTCCTTACCTTGACAAGCCAGAGCTGGTATATCACTCTCATAAGGAGTAATGTTACCCCTTAGACCCCAGTCCAGAGCCTCTCATCTAGCCAAATTGGTTCTCATGCTTCACACTGACGAGGGCCAACAGCCCGAAACACTGTGTCTGCGAATTGAGATACTGATTTGGCTTTTATCCTAAGTCATATTGCACGACTCGTTAAAGGGTTGATTGTGAATTGTAGGATCGCTACTTCCAACAGGTGGCGCTATAGATTTTAAGTTCTCTTTTTCTCTGAAGAGGCAATTTGCATATTAATAAATTATACATTTTTGTTTTAACAGTAACTTTTCTTTTATTACTGCCCCAATTATAAGATTATTGTACTGCATGTAGAAACCCTAGTTTAATCTAACATTTATTTGGCTGCCGTGTGTTAGAATCTGTCTAGTTTGTGGCTATCCGCCATTTTCTTCTGGTGTTCTTGCTACTGGTCTTTTCCCTCTGGTGCTGGGCTTGTATTGGGTCAGGTGATTGTATCACTCTTTATTAACAATCACCTGCCTCCCAGTCCTTGCTGGACAACAGTGTTAATTGAGTTCTGGCTTGATGCTTTGCTTGGTCTTCTGTGTGTGTAATTTGTGCAGTACTTAGACCTCTGGTTCTGCTAGTCTTAGTTTTATGTTTTCAGTTGGTTTCTGCAGCCTTCTCTGTGTTTTCTATTAGGAGGTGACCCGTTTTTGTACCCAGTTATTAGATCTTTTAGGGACCTGTTGTGAAATTGGATTTTGGGCTCCCCCGGTGGCCACTGGTGGAATTGAACTGGTGTGCATCATCCTCTCGGTTCACCTGTTTCCATCAGGATGTGGGAGTCGCTATTTAGCCTTGCTCCTCTGTCACTTCCATGCCGGTCAACATTGTAATCAGAAGCCTTTCTGTGCATGTTCCTGCTGCTAGACAACTCCCAGCTAAGTTGGACTTTAGTCCTTGTTTGTTTTTGCATTTTGTTCCAGTTCACAGCTGTAGTTTCGTTTCTGTGTCTGGAAAGCTCTTGTGATCTGAAATTGCCACTCTGATGTTATGAGTTAATACTAGAGTCTTAAAGTAATTTCAGGATGGTGTTTTGATAGTGTTTTCAGCTGACCATGAAAGTGCCCTTTCTGTCTTCCTGCTATCTAGTAAGCGGACCTCAATTTTGCTAAACCTATTTTCATACTACGTTTGTCATTTCATCTAAAATCACCGCCAATATTTGTGGGGGCCTCTGTCTGCCTTTCGGGGAAATTTCTCTAGAGGTGAGCCAGGACTATATTTTCCTCTGCCAGGATTAGTTAGTTCTCGGCCGGCGCTGGGCGTCTAGGGATAAAACGCAGGCTACGCTACCCGGCTACTGTTAGTTGTGCGGCAGGTTTAGTTCATGGTCAGTTTAGTTTCCATCCTTCCAAGAGCTAGTTCTTATGTTTGCTGGGCTATGTTCTCTTGCCATTGAGAACCATAACAGTTTGACCGGCCCGAAAGGGTTAAATTAATTGACAGAGAAAGGAGAGAAAAGAGAAGTCTGCTGAAGATTTTTTTTTTTTTTCCTTCAGTTCTGAGTGTGCTTGTAATTGAATCTCTTGCAAGTCTGCCTATATTGCAGCCTTTCTCTCTCTCTCTCCTTCTAATCCTGGAATGGCTCTGTGTTCACCTGTTTAAAATGGATATTCAGAGTTTAGCTGCAGGTTTGAATAATCTCACCACGAAAGTTCAAAATTTACAAGATTTTGTTGTTCATGTTCCTATATCTGAACCTAGAATTCCTTTGCCTGAATTTTTCTCGGGGAATAGATCTTGCTTTCAAAATTTCAAAAATAATTGCAAGTTGTTTTTGTCCCTGAAATCTCGCTCTGCTGGAGATCCTGCTCAGCAGGTCAGGATTGTGATTTCCTTGCTCCGGGGCGACCCTCAGGATTGGGCTTTTGCATTGGCTCCAGGGGATCCTGCATTGCTCAATGTGGATGCGTTTTTTTCTGGCCTTGGGGTTGCTTTATGAGGAACCTCAGTTAGAACTTCAGGCGGAAAAGGCCTTGATGTCCCTATCTCAGGGGCAAGACGAAGCTGAAGTATACTGCCAGAAATTCCGTAAATGGGCTGTGCTTACTCAGTGGAATGAGTGCGCCCTGGCGGCGAATTTCAGAGAGGGTCTCTCTGATGCCATTAAGGATGTTATGGTGGGGTTCCCTGTGCCTGCGGGTCTGAATGAGTCCATGACAATGGCTATCCAGATCGATAGGCGTCTGCGGGAGCGCAAACCTGTGCACCATTTGGCGGTGTCTACTGAGAAGACGCCAGAGAATATGCAATGTGATAGAATTCTGTCCAGAAGTGAACGGCAGAATTTTAGACGAAAAAATGGGTTGTGCTTCTATTGCGGTGATTCAACTCATGTTATATCAGCATGCTCTAAGCGTACTAAGAAGCTTGATAAGTCTGTTTCAATTGGCACTTTACAGTCTAAGTTTATTCTATCTGTGACCCTGATTTGTTCTTTATCATCTATTACCGCGGATGCCTATGTCGACTCTGGCGCCGCTTTGAGTCTTATGGATTGGTCCTTTGCCAAACGCTGTGGGTATGATTTGGAGCCTCTTGAAACTCCTATACCCCTGAAGGGGATTGACTCCACCCCATTGGCTAGCAATAAACCACAATACTGGACACAAGTAACTATGCGGATTAATCCGGATCACCAGGAGATTATTCGCTTTCTTGTGCTGTATAACCTACATGATGTGTTGGTGCTTGGATTGCCATGGCTGCAATCTCATAACCCAGTCCTTGACTGGAAAGCTATGTCTGTGTTAAGCTGGGGATGTAAGGGGACGCATGGGGACGTACCTGTGGTTTCCATTTCATCATCTATTCCCTCTGAGATTCCTGAATTCTTGACTGAATATCGTGACGTTTTTGAAGAACCTAAGCTTGGTTCATTACCTCCGCACCGGGAGTGCGATTGTGCCATAGATTTGATTCCGGGTAGTAAATACCCTAAGGGTCGTTTATTTAATCTGTCTGTGCCTGAACATGCTGCTATGCAAGAATATATAAAGGAGTCCTTGGAAAAGGGACATATTCGTCCTTCGTCATCTCCCTTAGGAGCCGGTTTTTTCTTTGTGGCTAAGAAAGATGGCTCTTTGAGGCCGTGCATTGATTATCGGCTTTTGAATAAGATCACGGTTAAATATCAATATCCGTTGCCACTGCTGACTGATTTGTTTGCTCGCATAAAGGGGGCCAAGTGGTTCTCTAAGATAGATCTCCGTGGGGCGTATAATTTGGTGCGAATTAAGCAGGGGGATGAGTGGAAAACCGCATTTAATACGCCCGAGGGCCACTTTGAGTATTTGGTGATGCCTTTTGGTCTTTCAAATGCCCCTTCAGTCTTTCAGTCCTTTATGCATGACATTTTCCGTGATTATTTGGATAAATTTATGATTGTGTATCTAGATGATATTTTGATTTTTTCGGATGACTGGGACTCTCATGTCCAGCAGGTCAGGAGGGTTTTTCAGGTTTTGCGGTCTAATTCCTTGTGTGTGAAGGGTTCTAAGTGCGTTTTTGGGGTTCAAAAGATTTCCTTTTTGGGATATATTTTTTCCCCCTCTTCCATCGAGATGGATCCTGTCAAGGTTCAGGCTATTTGTGATTGGACGCAACCCTCTTCTCTTAAGAGTCTTCAGAAATTTTTGGGCTTTGCTAACTTTTATCGTCGATTTATTGCTGGTTTTTCTGATGTTGTTAAACCATTGACTGATTTGACTAAGAAGGGTGCTGATGTTGCTGATTGGTCCCCTGCTGCTGTGGAGGCCTTTCGGGAGCTTAAGCGCCGCTTTTCTTCCGCCCCTGTGCTGCGTCAGCCTGATGTTGCTCTTCCTTTTCAGGTTGAGGTCGACGCTTCTGAAATCGGAGCTGGGGCGGTTTTGTCGCAGAGAAGTTCCGATTGCTCCGTGATGAGACCTTGTGCTTTTTTCTCACGTAAATTTTCGCCCGCCGAGCGGAATTATGATGTTGGGAATCGGGAGCTTTTGGCCATGAAGTGGGCTTTTGAGGAGTGGCGTCATTGGCTTGAGGGGGCTAGACATCAGGTGGTGGTATTGACTGACCACAAAAATCTAATTTATCTTGAGTCCGCCAGACGCCTGAATCCTAGACAGGCGCGCTGGTCGTTGTTTTTCTCTCGGTTTAATTTTGTGGTGTCCTACCTGCCGGGTTCTAAGAATGTTAAGGCGGATGCCCTTTCTAGGAGTTTTGAGCCTGACTCCCCTGGTAATTCTGAACCTACAGGTATCCTTAAGGATGGAGTGATATTGTCTGCCGTTTCTCCAGACCTGCGGCGGGCCTTGCAGGAGTTTCAGGCGGATAGACCTGATCGTTGCCCACCTGGTAGACTGTTTGTTCCTGATGATTGGACCAGTAAAGTCATTTCTGAGGTTCATTCTTCTGCATTGGCAGGTCATCCTGGAATCTTTGGTACCAGGGATTTGGTGGCAAGGTCCTTCTGGTGGCCTTCCCTGTCTCGAGATATGCGAGGCTTCGTGCAGTCTTGTGACGTTTGTGCTCGGGCCAAGCCTTGTTGTTCTCGGGCTAGTGGATTGTTGTTGCCCTTGCCTATCCCAAAGAGGCCCTGGACACACATCTCGATGGATTTTATTTCGGATCTTCCTGTTTCTCAGAAGATGTCTGTCATCTGGGTGGTGTGTGATCGTTTCTCTAAGATGGTCCATTTGGTTCCCCTGCCTAAGTTGCCTTCTTCTTCCGAGTTGGTTCCTCTGTTTTTTCAAAATGTGGTCCGTTTGCATGGTATTCCGGAGAATATCGTTTCTGACAGAGGTACCCAATTTGTGTCTAGATTTTGGCGAGCATTCTGTGCTAGGATGGGCATAGATTTGTCTTTCTCGTCTGCTTTCCATCCTCAGACTAATGGCCAGACCGAGCGGACGAATCAGACCTTGGAGACATATTTGAGGTGTTTTGTGTCTGCAGATCAGGATGATTGGGTTGCTTTTTTGCCTTTAGCGGAGTTTGCCCTCAATAATCGGGCCAGCTCTGCCACCTTGGTGTCTCCCTTTTTCTGTAATTCGGGGTTTCATCCTCGATTTTCTTCTGGTCAGGTGGAATCTTCGGATTGTCCTGGAGTGGATGCTGTGGTGGAGAGGTTGCATCAGATTTGGGGGCAGGTAGTGGACAATTTGAAGTTGTCCCAGGAGAAGACTCAGCTTTTTGCCAACCGCCGGCGTCGGGTTGGTCCTCGGCTTTGTGTTGGGGACTTGGTGTGGTTGTCTTCTCGTTTTGTCCCTATGAGGGTTTCTTCTCCCAAGTTTAAGCCTCGGTTCATCGGCCCGTACAAGATATTGGAGATTCTTAACCCTGTGTCCTTCCGTTTGGACCTCCCTGCATCTTTTTCTATTCATAATGTTTTTCATCGGTCATTGTTGCGCAGGTACGAGGTACCGGTTGTGGCTTCCGTTGAGCCTCCTGCTTCGGTGTTGGTTGAGGGCGAGTTGGAGTACGTTGTGGAAAAAATCTTGGACTCCCGTGTTTCCAGACGGAAACTCCAGTATCTGGTCAAATGGAAGGGATACGGTCAGGAGGATAATTCTTGGGTGACTGCCTCTGATGTTCATGCCTCCGATTTGGTCCGTGCCTTTCATAGGGCTCATCCTGATCGCCCTGGTGGTTCTGGTGAGGGTTCGGTGCCCCCTCCTTGAGGGGGGGGTACTGTTGTGAAATTGGATTTTGGGCTCCCCCGGTGGCCACTGGTGGAATTGAACTGGTGTGCATCATCCTCTCGGTTCACCTGTTTCCATCAGGATGTGGGAGTCGCTATTTAGCCTTGCTCCTCTGTCACTTCCATGCCGGTCAACATTGTAATCAGAAGCCTTTCTGTGCATGTTCCTGCTGCTAGACAACTCCCAGCTAAGTTGGACTTTAGTCCTTGTTTGTTTTTGCATTTTGTTCCAGTTCACAGCTGTAGTTTCGTTTCTGTGTCTGGAAAGCTCTTGTGATCTGAAATTGCCACTCTGATGTTATGAGTTAATACTAGAGTCTTAAAGTAATTTCAGGATGGTGTTTTGATAGTGTTTTCAGCTGACCATGAAAGTGCCCTTTCTGTCTTCCTGCTATCTAGTAAGCGGACCTCAATTTTGCTAAACCTATTTTCATACTACGTTTGTCATTTCATCTAAAATCACCGCCAATATTTGTGGGGGCCTCTGTCTGCCTTTTGGGGAAATTTCTCTAGAGGTGAGCCAGGACTATATTTTCCTCTGCCAGGATTAGTTAGTCCTCGGCCGGCGCTGGGCGTCTAGGGATAAAACGCAGGCTACGCTACCCGGCTACTGTTAGTTGTGCGGCAGGTTTAGTTCATGGTCAGTTTAGTTTCCATCCTTCCAAGAGCTAGTTCTTATGTTTGCTGGGCTATGTTCTCTTGCCATTGAGAACCATAACAGGGACCCCCTTCCTCCTATCTATAGGTCTTCGCTTAAGATTAACCTAGGATCGTTGGTGGGTCTATTCACAAGAAATGGGTCCCCACTCCATCGTAGGGAATCAGCCTAGTCATAGTTCAGGGTCAGTTTTCCCCCTTCTACCTTAGTTCTGTGTTGCAGTTCTGTAACACCGTGTTGTTAATTCTAATACATTGGGAAATAATAGTAATTTGTTGTTCAAGGTTTAAGAAAAAATAGATTTTGACATTTTACATCATTTAAAATAATAGAGTAGAGCACATGGAGCAATCTTACTGCAAACCTTTCTCTTCTGTCCCATATGGCAATATAGATATCCCTTTGTGACTAACATCAGTAACATTCAAAAATGAAAAGGTTAAATGAATGCTTTCTTTAAAAATAAATTCCCCGGTAAGAAAATAAATGGCAGGACTGCATTACATCGGGATGTTTTCTGTCACATTTTGAAAATGCACTTGATTTTAAAATCACTAATAATTTGCTTCCCATTCTACACCAACAACATTTCTGCTTCTGAAGGCTTTGACAGTAATTGTTTTCTAAATAATGGTCTTTTGTAGATGGAGCTGCAGAGGATAATGGAGGAGGGTAGAAAAGTTCAGTCATTATCCGATCCATAGAAGCAATCAATGCTTTGATCACCATTTCTCAGAATATTTTTAGTTTCTCCAGAAAACTTCTTAATATTCCTCTGATGTTGCCTTTTAGCCTTTAACATGCAAACAACAATTATGTTGCATATACAAAGGAAGAGAAGGATTTGTGACTTTTTATCCTGGACATACAGAAATGATGACTAAGGTCTTATTCGCATGGGTAGTTTTTAATGTTTTTCTGCTGTGTTTTATTATAGAAAATAAATAGTCCTCTCACGTCACTATTGATTTCAGTATGTTTTTTTCTCCTATGGCAACTAGGTTCAATGTCTGTCATTTTTTGGCAAGCAGAATACCCCGGTCTGTTGCTCTATTTCACTTAAAAAAAAGAGAATTCAACAGATATGGCCAAAGACAGTTGGATCTTTTAGGATCTCTTCTGCTTTCATTTCTTGACCTTAGAAACAGATCACTGGCCGTAAGGTCAAAGATTTGAACAACTTACATATGAATGACTCTGATCATTGACTTTCTCTGCTGATATCATCTCTCAGTGCCTTGTCAATAAACATATAAATATGGTCCCCTACAATCTCATCTGAAATCATGGATAACGGATCCCTGGACTCAGCAAATGATTTGTTTGAGGTATTATTGGAACTATTCAAGCTGCTAGAACTTCTGTAATCAACTAAGTTACATCAATGACCAATTTTGCTATTTTTATCATTCTTCCTATGTTCTTGGACATGCTCTGTTTAAGAGCGGGAAAAGACATATAAAAGTAAAAGTCATTGCAGTCTTTTTGCAAATATAGACTGTTTTTAAACATTTGGTTTGATCCGCACTGTAGACAGATAATAGTCTTCTATAAATGGTGGCCAATAATCTGTCGACTAATGCAAAATGCAATGGAAACACCAACTACCTCTTTACTTTCGTCAGATAGCTTGTATCCAATGGTTTTTAAGCAGCAACAAAGAAATTGGGAACACATAAGAAAATAAAATAGGAAATCTTAATATAAGTAGGTGGAATATAAAGGCTCACATTGGACGTCTGTGCTCCAATGGGCACAACACTATTGTCGCTGAACAGCGGCTGCAATGCTGCTGAAGTCCTGATCATTGGGATTGAAGAAACTGAAGTTGACCCAGGAACAGTTAATGCAATGCATTGCAATGGTCATTCGTGGTGAGCCATCAGTAGAGAGGAGCAGATCACTTTGTGAAACCCCCAGTCCACGGTCCAGGTCAGTGATCTCTGGCCGTAGACAGGAGCTAATGTGAATTTCTTTAAATGCTGAAAACCCAGGCTTGTTTGTGATTAGCATAAGTGTGCCATACGCCGCACAAATGATGTCGTGTCAGGCCAGTGCTGGAAAAACCAGAAGTGGAACACATTCACATAGCTCTTGTCCTCAACCAGACAGTACTGATCTAAACCGTGGACTGGAGTTGTACGAAGCAATCCATTCATCTCTAGCCACCAGTGTTGAGGACATTAAAGGGAATCTGTCAGGTAATTTTTATGTAGTACACTGATAGTATCCTGAAATAGGGATCGGGCAGCCCTTTCAGGATATGTAATTTCTATTTGTGTATGTGGCTCCTTTGTGTGGCTGTAAGCCCCAGAAAAAAATTATAGTTGCGCGCTGGCGAATCAAGCATATGTAAATTGCAAATTAATATTCATCCCTTTCCCCTCCCACAATCTTGTCCACTCTCCTGCATTGGTATTACTGATTCAGTCAGACATATGCCCAAGGATTGCATCTGCTCTCCTGACATAGTGATACCTAAGCAGAAATACAGGGGCATGTAAAAGTTTGGGCACCTCTGGTCAAAATGACTGTTATTTTGAACAGTCAAGCAAATTGAAGATGAAATGATCTCTAAAAGGCCTAAGGTTAAAGAAAGCACATTTTCTTTGTAGGCAAAGGAAATATATTTATATATAGTGTGTGTGTGTGTGTGTGTATATATATATATATATATATATATATATATATATATATATATATATATATATGTTAGAAATTGAAAAAGGAAAATAGGCTGATGAAAAAGTTTGGACACACTGCATGTGTCACGGGAGACCTAGGTAGGCAAAAGCTAACAATCCGGGCCCCTGCAATTTCCCTTAGACTAGGGAAACCCTGACTGACCCTCTCCCAGAGTTTACACTGATGGTGTGCATGTCTGGGCCTCCATCCTCACCCTGTTTCAACCCTAAGCTGAAACCACCACCCACCACTCAGTGAGGAGACCACACCAATACCCACAGTTAGCACAGACAAGGATAACGGAAAATATACACCACGCCGCAGTCACACAGGAATACACTATAAATGCTCAGGGCAAAACAAATACAAATATAGGAAGAAGAAAATATGACAAAGGGAAATACACCACCAGATACAAAACTCTTTCTCCTAGACCACCACTCCAGACCGAGATAACCAAGCACAAGACAGAAGCTATAATCGGCGATGCCCAATGTTCAGCAGAACTATTTAAAGGCAGTGGGCGTGACCCAGCTTCCAATCCGAGTACCAGCTAAATTAACCCCGGACTAGCTAGATAGAATCTAGCCGATGCCACTGAGCGCATAGTGGACAAAAGCGGAATTACCGCTGTCTGTCGGACGCCCTAGTGTGAACAGCGTCTGACATGACAGTACCCCACCTTCTACGAGGGACCCCAGGGCCCTCACGAATTATAGGACCCGGCTTGTCCGGATGGCGGCGGTGAAACATACTGACCTGCCGATCCGCATGAATGTCCGAGGCTGGTACCCAAGACCTCTCCTCAGGCCCATAACCACGCCAGTGTACCAAGTACTGTAAAGTGCGGCGCACTACACGAGAGTCATCCACCTTGGAGACTTCGAATTCCAAATTACCATCCACCAAGACTGGAGAAGGCATCGGCGTCGCGTCCACAAGATCCACCACTTTTTTTAGCAATGATCTGTGGAACACGTTGTGTATCTTATACACCGTAGGAAGCTCCAAACGGTAAGCTACTGGGTTAATGACGGCGGCGACCCTAAATGGACCAATAAACCTTGGACCCAATTTAAGGGATGGTATTTTGAGTCTTATGTTTTTTGTGAATAACCACACTAAGTCATCCACACTCAGGTCCGGACCTGGCACACGCCTACTGTCAGCCACACATTTTTACCTAGCACCCACGCTCAACAGGCGCTGTTTCACTCTCCTCCAGACTGATGACAGTTGTGCTCCTAACTGGTCTTCCTCCGGGACGCCGGAAGAGCCCCCCTGACTCAAACTACAGAATTGAGGATGGAGCCCGTAAACACAAAAAAACGGAGACTCCCCAGAAGACTCCTGGCGGTGATTATTGATGGCAAACTCAGCCAAACGAAGGAACATCGACCACTCCTCCTGGTTATCAGAAACAAAGCAGCATAAGTACTGCTCCAGATTTTGGTTCATACGCTCGGTCTGACCATTTGACTGAGGATGAAACGCCGAAGAATGAGACAACTTGATTCCCAGCCGTGAGCAAAATGCTTTCCAAAATGTTGCCACAAACTGAGACCCCCTATCAGAAACGATGTCAGACAGAACCCCATGAAGTCTGACCACCTCCTACACAAATATCTGAGCCAGAGTCTTAGCATTAGGCAATGAAGGCAAAGACACAAAGTGCAACATTTTTGAGAACCGATCAACAATCACCAAGATGACCGTTTTCCCAGCTGAGGAGGGCAAGTCCGTGATAAAATCCATGGAGATCCCTGTCCATGGCTTACTAGGTACCTCGAGAGGAAGTAGTGTGCCAACAGGACGGGAGCGGGGCGTCAGCCCTAGCGCACGTGGTGCAAGCTGACACGTATGAGACCACGTCCTGTCTTATTTTGGGCCACCAAAACCGACGTGACACCAACTCCAAAGTACCCCTAACCCCTGGATGGCCAGCCAGGTGTCACGCTCTCGCCCTGACTGGTGGGCGTGAGCTCGCGGGGGTATGTGGCCCCACTGTGCAACAAACCAGACTACCCTGGAAGGGGCGTGACTATGACAGCTGCCTGGGTTTTCACTGGAGCCCCTGATGGTGAGGTCAGGCTTGTGCAGCAGGCAGCTGCCAGGTGCTACTCCAGGGCGGTGTCTGGCTGTGGCTGCTGATCCCACTTGGGAGACAGGAATACCAGGATTGGTGCAGGCATCAGGCAGGACTGGCAGAAGAGCACGGCTGAAACTCAGATGAGTAGGCTGGCACGGCTGAAACACAGGGCTGGCAGAGACACGGCAGAGAACACAGGGCTAGCAGGTACACAGGACAGGCAGGAATGGCAGGAAACACAGGACTGGCTAGGACGGCAGGAACACAGGACTGGAAGACATGGCAGGAACGGCAGGACTGGCAGGAACACTGGATTGGAAGGCACGGCAGAGAACACAGGACTGGTTGATGTGGTTTATGAAGGAACAGGTAGGGACCTGTTCACACTGGAGGTGCAGGTACGGATATGTAGTGTGGAGGAACAGGTAGGGACCTGTTCACACAAGAGGTGCGGGAACGGATATGTAGTATGGAGAAACAGGTAGGGACCTGTTCACACAGGAGGTGCAGGAAAGGAAACAAGCAGAAAGGAATGAGGTATGAAGGAACAGGTTGGGACCTGTTCACATAGGAGTTGTAGATACGGAAACAAGCCAGAAGGAAAGGAGAAAGAAGAAACAGGTTAAGACCTGTTCACACTGGAAGAGAACCGCAAGGCTGCGGATAGGAGCGGTAGAGCAGCAAGAGATAGTGCAGCAATAAAAGCAAAGCAGAGCAGAACTACAAGGAATGTGGAGAAGAGCTGCAGCAAGAGATTCTTACAGCAACGGGAGGGGAGCAGAGATGAACAGAGCAGAACCGCAAGGAATGCGGAGAGGAGCTGCAGAAAGAGATTCTTACAGCAACGGGAGCGGAGCAGAGATGAACGGAGCAGAACCGCAGGAGTGCGGATCAGAGGTAAAAGCCACAAAGGTACAGAGCAGGCAGAGCTGCAAGAGTGCAGAGCATAAGCAGACTGAGAACACAAGGAAAGACACAGCAGGGAAGGAAGCCACAGACAAGGAGACGGAGATAAGACTAAGTACAGACAAGGTAATGGAACAAGACACAAGGACAAAGACATAGGGACCAGGATATTCTGCCTCCTGGAGGGCAGACAACAAGAACAAGGCAAGAATACAGAGTAGAGCCTCCAGCGAGGGAGTAACATAGAGCAAGGCCTGGCAAACTCAGCAGCTAAACACTAACTGAGCAAACACATTGCACAGGCCCAGTTCACTGGGTGGAGCTGAACTATATACTGGAGGCCTCTTGGTAATTGGTCAGGAACGGATTAGACAGATGCACCTGATTCCTATAAGAACCAGAGAGTTCAGGCGCCGGCCCCCTATACACACACAGCCATGAAGCATGCAGAGAGCAGAGACATAGAACATGGTGCTGGCAAGAAACAGAAACCACAACATGACCTGGAGCAGTGGGTAAGATAGTGTGAGAGATGAGAGGCCATGCCGTGATGCCAGCAGAGTTGTTACACCAAGACAGCATCATGATGCTCCGCCAAAACCTTTAAGCGGAGATGAAGCGGTACAAACGATTTGTTGATGGGAAGCTCAGATGGTACCTCCTCCTGGGCCTCAGCAATCTCAGCCTCAACCTCGGTTGTGAGAGCCGAAACCACAACACCCTTTTGGAGGATGGGTACCGGATCTTCCCAAGGTTCTCCCCCCGGAAAACACCTGGACAGAGCATCTGCCTTAGTGTTTTTAGACCCAGGTCTGTAAGTAACAACAAAGTTGAACCACATGAAAAACAATGCCCAGCGAGCCTGCCTGGGAGATAGACGCTTGGCAGACTCCAAATAAAGCAAATTCTTATGGTCGGTAATAACAGTAACCTGATGAGCCGACCCCTCCAAGAAGTGTCGCCATTCCTCAAAGGCCAACTTGATTGCCAACAACTCCCTGTTGCCGATATCGTAGTTACGTTCGGCGGACGACAGTTTCTTGGAGAAATAGGCGCATGAACGCAAATCGCTCAAGGATGAGCCTTGTGACAGCACCGCCCCCACACCAACCTCAGACGCATCAACTTCCACGACAAATGGTTTCGATACATCTGGCTGCACAAGAATGGGAGCCGAAACAAAACTGTTCTTAAGAAATTCAAATGCGTGCACAGCAGCCTCAGGCCAAAAGGAGAAATTGGTACCCTTTTTAGTCATGTCAGTTAGCAGTTTAGCAATGATAGAAAAATCTTTGATAAACTTCCTATAGTAGTTAGAAAACCCAAGGAACCGCTGAAGTGCCTTTAGGTTATCAGGACTTTCCCAACGCAACACCGCTTGCACCTTACTGGCGTCCATTTTAAACCCAGAAGCAGACACAATATAACCCAAGAAAGGCAACTCCTGAACCGAAAATACACATTTAAAATACACATTTCTCAAGTTTTGCATAGAGCTTATTCTCTCTGAGAAGCTGTAACACCTGCCTGACATGATCTAAATGAGTATCACGGTCGCAAGAATATATGAGAATGTCATCTAGGTACACAATAACGAATTTCCCCAAAACATGCGAAAACACATCATTTATGAAATGTTGAAACACTGCAGGTGCGTTTGTCAACCCAAATGGCATCACCAAATTTTCAAAATGACCCTCAGGGGTATTAAAAGCCGTCTTCCACTTATCACCTTGACGGACTCTTATGAGGTTGTACGCCCCCCTGAGGTCAAGCTTGGTAAACCACTTAGCACCTGCCACCTGGTTGAACAAATCAGGTATCAGTGGCATAGGGTATGGATCTCGAACCGTAATCTGGTTTAACTCCCTGAAATCCAGACATGGGCGTAGTCCGCCATCTTTCTTCTTTACAAAGAAGAACCCCGCTGCCACAGGCGAGGATGAAGGCCTGATGTGCCCTTTACTCAAACTTTCAGCAATGTAATCCTTTAACGCTTGTCTCTCTGGACCGGAGATGCTAAACATCCTCGCTTTAGGCAATTTGGCCCCTGGTTTAAACCTGATAGTACAGTCATAGGGGCGATGGGGTGGCAACTCTGAACAACCCTTCTCAGAGAAAACATCCGCAAAATCCAGAAGTGACTCAGGAACGCTTGAAGACACAGCAGACACACATGTGGCCAGGCAATTCTCCTGGCAGAATTCGCTCCACTGAATTATGTCCTGAGTTTTCCAGTCAATAACCGGGTTGTGCATAGACAACCATGGAAAACCCAAAAGCACCTGTGCAGGAAGATTCCTGAGCACCTTACATGTAACCTGTTCGAAATGTAGAACCCCAATGTGAAGTTTCACCTCAGCCACAAACTCAGTAACCTCCCCCTGTGGGAGAGGAGCAGCATTGATGGTGACCACGCGGATAGGATGAGGCAGCTTTTCGACCCTAAAACCGGCTGTGCGCGCAAACTCCTCATCAATGAGATTTGTGGCAGAACCACTATCCACAAAAACAGTGATTGGCTGCTCTCTGCCAGCGATAATAACTTTGGCAGGGAGCATGCATTGAGAAACCACCATGGAGGATATGCATAAGCTCAGATTGGTCTCCTCCACACCCTCTGAGCTTAGAAGTTTTCCGCCGTTGCGTTTTTCTTAGACAGTAGAGGACAAATGTTAACAAAATGACCAGTTTTACCACAGTAAAAACAGGCTCCCTGCTTCCTGAGCATAGGGGCTGATGCTTAACATGTGACACCCCTGCGATCTGCATAGGCTCCGTGGGCTCACCTGCAGCAACCTCACATGAACCTAAACCCTCTCCCATAGGCGGCGTCTCATGCTCCCCCTGACGTAAACGGCGATCAATGTGGACAACAAGACTCATAGCGGAATCTAGAGAAGCAGGAGTCTCGTACATCAGGAGGGCTTTTTTAACCCTTCCAGAAACCCCATGAATAAACTGACTCCGCAGCACGGGATCATTCCATTGTGTGTCGACCGCCCTGTGGCGAAATTCAGAACAGTAATCCTCTGCAACACGCTCCCCCTGGCGAATAGCGCGTATCTTAGATTCTGCTAGAGCCATTCTGTCAGGATCATCGTAAATGTGTCCCAAAGCAGAAAAAAACTCTCCACTGAGTTAAATGCAGCAGAATCAGATGGCAAAGAAAACTCCCATGCTTGGGGGTCCCCGTTTAGTAATGACAACACCAGTCCCACACGCTGAGCCTCATTACCTGAGGAGATCGGGCGCATACGAAAATATAGTTTGCAGGCTTCATGAAAAGTAACAAATTTACTGCGTTCCCCAGCAAACTTTTCAGGTAAAGGGAACTTAGGCTCAGCAACTCTACCTGTCGCTTCAGCTTGCACATTAGATACTACTAGTCCCTGTTTTGCTGCACTGCCCCTCTCAACTCAGTGACCTGTAGGGACAGCGCCTCCAACTGGCGGGTTATGGAAGTCATGGGATCCATGGAATTCAAATAATACTGGCCGATTATAATGTCAAGGGAGACCTAGGTAGGCAAAAGCTAACAACCCGGGCCCCTGCGATTTCCCTTAGACTAGGGAAACCCTGACTGACCCTCTCCCAGAGTTTACACTGATGGTGTGCATGTCTGGGCCTCCATCCTCACCCTGTCTCCTGTTTCAACCCTAAGCTGAAACCACCACCCACCACCCAGTGAGGAGACCACACCAATACCCACAGTTAGCACAGACAAGGATAACGGAAAATATACACCACGCCGCAGTCACACAGGAATACACTATAAATGCTCAGGGCAAAACAAATACAAATATAGGAAGGAGAAAATATGACAAAGGGAAATACACCACCAGATACGAAACTCTTTTTCCTAGACCACCACTCCAGTCCGAGATAATCAAGCACAAGACAGAAACTATAATCGGCGACGCCCAATGTTCAGCAGAACTATTTAAAGGCAGTGGGTGTGACCCAGCTTCCAATCCGAGTACCAGCTAAATTAACCCCGGACCAGCTAGATAGAATCTAGCTGACGCCACTGAGCGCATAGTGGACAAAAGCGGAATTACCGCTGTCTGTCGGACGCCCTAGTGTGAACAGCGTCTGACATGACAGCATGGTTATTCATGGTTAGTACCAATAGCACCCTCTTTTGAAAGTATGATAGCTTGTAAATGGTTTTTTGTAGCCATCAAAGAGTCTTTCAATTCTCGATAGAGGGATTTTCATGCATTCTTCCTTGAAAAATTATTCTGTGAGATTCCTGGGTCGTCTTGCATTCACTGCTATTTTGAGGTCTAGCCACAGATTTTCAATGATGTTCAGATCAGGGGACTATGAGGGCCCTTGTAAAACCTATGCACATCTTTAATTTTTTCCTGGGATTATAGCAAAACAACTAGGCAACACACAGCAATAAAAGTTACATATTGTGAAAGGGCTGCCCAAACCCTATTTCAGGATACTATTAGTATCCTACATAAACACGATATGACAGATTCTCTTTAAAAAGGATGCACAGGACCAATGGAGATCAATCCAAACATCAAAAAATGTAAAACATGTTTTTCTTCAAAATATAGATTTGAAAATTTTATAAGGAAGTATTACATTTTACATCTTTTGATGTTTGGATGGACCTCTATTTGTCCTGTGTGCCCTATTTGATGTCCTTTTCACAAGTGGTCCATCAGGAATGACCATATGTTCATTGCTTTAATCCACATTCTTTTTATGACTTCAGCTGCTTGGCTCTCAAGGATCAGGACATTGACAGCATTGTTCCAACAGTGGCCATGACCATTAAAGGGAACCTGTCACTGTATGAGTTACGGCCACCGCCTTTCAGGGCTGATATACAGCATTCTATAATGCTGTATATCTACCTCTGATCTGATCTGTAAGAGAAGAAAAATAACTTTAATTGTACTCCCCTGCAGGGCGGTCTGGTCTGGGGGTGTTGCTCTTCATGGTCTTCTCATCTTCGTATGATCACCGTCCTCCTGCTTGCTTCATGTGGATCATGCATTCCTGCATCATCCACACAGTCAGCTAGGCATTGCGCTCCTGTGCAGGCATACTTACCTGCCCTGTTGAGCGCAGAGCAAAGTCCTGCAGTGTGCAGGCTCCGGGCCTCTGACCTTTCCCAGCACCTGCGCACTGCAGTACTTTGCTCTGCTCTCAACAGGGCAGATAAGTACGGTGGCTCATTGGTTAGCACTACAGCCTTGCAGCATCCTGGGTTCAAATCCCACCAAGGATAACATCTGCAAGGAGTTTGTATGTTCTCCCCATGTTTGTGTGGGTTTCCTTTGGGTTGATCAGTTTCCTCCCACATTCCAAAGACATACTGATAGGGAGTTTAGATTGTGAGCCCCATCGGGGACAGCGATGATAATGTCTGTAAAGCACTGCGGAATATATTAGTGCTATATAAAAATAAAGATTATTATATTATTATTATTATAAGTACGCCTGCGCAGGAGTGCGATTCTGGGGAGCCTGTGTGGATGACACAGGGACGAGTCATCAACATGAAGCAAGCAGGAGGATGGCATCACAAAAAGATGGAAGTGCTGGATCAAGAAGAACGACATTCCTCGGACCAGACCGCCCCGCAGGGTAGTATGATGAAAGTTATTATTCTTCCCCTTTAGGTCGGATTGGGGGCTTATCTACAGCATTTTAGAATGCTGTAGATAAGCCCTGAAAGGCAGTGGCCGTAACTTGTATAGGTCAAACCTGGTGACAGGTTCCCTTTAATTCCTTGCATTAATCCATGGTCCATACAGTCAATAAAGGAATTTGCTTACCAAACATTAATCTATGTTTTAGACATAACATGAGAATATGGTTGTTTTTACCAGTTTCCCAGCATCTGCATAAATAGGAATGCTTGTTACTCATTTATACTACATAAATAATATATTTTGTAAAAGATGTATTTCAATCTTTTTTTATATTTTAACCATGCAACAAAAGAAAGGATATTTGGAATCATCGATATTATGTAAATGTCTTTCATTCTTAAAACCTTTTATTAATCCGAGCAAGTGCTTTCCACAGTAATGTCTGTTCTGCATTACTCCTGCAGGGAAATTAATCTCTATGGAATTGCCAAGTAATTAAGAAAACTGTCTCCAAAGGACTTCTAAAAAGATGATCTCAAAATGGTTTCAGGTCATTCATTTGAGAAACTCACTTGAATATCAAAGTTAAAGCATTATAGTATTATGAAGCTTGGAGTGGTGGAAACATTTCTCATTAGATACCAAGAGAAAAATATTCCTTTCTTGAGCAGGGAAAGACACGAGAGTGTAATTTTGCCACATATTGCTCCATTCCCTGTGACGTTAAGGATGAATGATAGGAAAGAAGCCTGGAATTGAGACTAGACAAGAAATAGTTATTCATAGAAATTCACAAAACTACACCTTAAAAATTGGATTGATTATAGTTTCATCAGTACCATGCTGCCTGTGTAATTATTTCAGAGATGCTGACATTTGAACAAAAGAATCCACAGAAAAGCTATTTTCTTTTGTATGAAGTCTCCGGCGCACAAGCATGAAGGAGAGATCATAAATACATTGCAGGAAATGGAGGTTTTTTTATTGAATGGGAATTATGCTATGCCTCATATTGGTGGCGCTTCAACCTTAACATATATACATTCTTGATTCTAGAAATGGATGAATGCACATATTTAACCGGACCGACGTTATTGTTCCTCTTTTAATCAAAGGCAAAGTAATGGAGCCAGCTGTCTCTACCATTAGATCAGGCAAAAGGGAATTGTTTACAGCATATTACATATGATATTTCTGCCCTAGTTTCATTTCTTTTCCATTTTATTATGTTCCTAATAATATATACAGTAGTAACGAATTACTTTGGCACTGTAGGCTGCATTGATTGGCAGCGATAGTATCCCACTGTTATATGCCTTTGTTGAACTGTTACTCATATATTTGGCGCATAGCTCCCTTTATATTTCTACAATATTGCTCAATGTGTTGTTACAGTACATTGCAATTCACTCATTTAATTTAATTCAAAAATCCTCAGCAAGTATGTGAAAATTATTCAAATTCATAGTCAAGGCAAAACAAAAAAATTTTCAACCATTGTGGACTTACATTGCTTTGGCCACATGAAGAGACCCAAAATATATTAAAAATACAATCTTTATTTTATCCATTAATAATAAAAACATAATCAAACAAAACAAAACATAAAACCACAAACAGAGTGTCCATGAAATAGAAAGGGGAAACTCTCACATTACTATATTAGTTATACATATACTAATGTCCCTGCCTGGTGTGGTAAGCTTATAAATGTCCTTCAAAATCCCCCAAATATACAGATGGTGGTATATTATAAATCTAATCAATTCACCACCCATGGAGGGGAAAGATAAACAGATTATTTCTGCACATGTGTCGTTCATAGCTGTTAACCACCCCCAGTACTATAAAAATAAGTAGACACTGCTTACAGCATATGAGAGAAATATCTAATGTACAGGGGCATATGCAGCTATAGTGGTACAAAGGTCATAATTACTTACAAAAAAAGCAGACCAAAAAACCGGCAGTAATGTGAGGTGAGAGTCCACCGATCCTTCCTCGTGCGCCCCGACGCGCGTTTCGCCCATAAGCTTCTTCCAGGGGCGTGACCCAAGTGAGACTAGGACGGCTACTTAAGTGACATCCCACCAACCAAATCTTAGTACGTCACCAAAGGGAGTGAAAGTACGGATGTCGATCTAGCTCAAATGGCGCATGACGCTTCCATCTCTTTCCTGAATTAAAAGTCTCTTCTGAGTATGCGCTCCCTGGAACGCTGCGTGACACGCAAGTGTAACCAGTAATGGGCGTATCCAGAAGTGCCGGGACTTGAGATGTAATGTGCATGCGCTCCGCGGGAAAGACATCTAAAGGAGGTCATTTATATGCAAACTACCACGATGAGGAAGGTGCTCACTGTTTAGATCTGAGGTGCTCAGGAGTAAACAATATATGATATATGAGAAAAACTCCGGCACACTACAACTGAAAATTTTCAAAGTTTATTTTTGACATGCTCAAATTCAGGTGATAGAATTTTCTCACTTATACAGGATATAGGGTTTCCAAAAATAGAAATAAACGAATATACTTCTTCAATACATCTTGTTAGGACATATACAATATTCTTCTCAACGTTTCGGCTGAAAAAGCCTTTTTCAAGAGATTAAATGTCCCTCTGTAATATATATAAAGATAGTTACATATAGGAATATATATACCCTTTTATAAATGAAAAAGAAAAAGGAAACAACAAGGAAAAAACGAAAAAAACGAAAAAACATGTCAGAATAGCAGAGGCTAGTAATATGGATAAGAAATAAAATATACATATATATATATATATATATATATATAGGAGAGGGACGGCCTCAGAAAAAACTCATATGAGAAAAAAACCCACATGGGTATATGTATACATGGCACCGTACATCTAAATATATAAGAGAGCGTAAAGCAACATGATAGGTATTTCTATATATAATACGCTAGTGACCATACTGTCAAATATGAAAAAAAGGTTCATAAGAAAAAGGGATAAAAAGAAAAAGGGGATAAAAGAAAACCATACTTGCTGATATGTGAAGCTGTGCACGGAAACCCACTGTGGAGGTAAATTTATAAAAAATACAATGTGTGTTAGCGGCTAAGTCCTGGCGGTATACATGTGCTCCAAAAGTGCGCGTAAAAAGAGTCAATACCTGGATTCAGAAGTCACACATAGAAGCGGTGTCCATAACGGAGGACCGGGAAATTGTGACCAGGTGAAAGGCACGTGTGTGAGCTACATGTGAGCGTCTATTTACCTGGTAATGAACAAGTAGTTCCGGGTGAAAGTTCAACTGAGACGCCTATACCAGAAGTGCAAGTAAAGCCGACGAAAACGGAAAAAGCCGAAAAAAGCCGAAACAGTGCGCATGCGCAGTGGGATCCAAGACCGAGCACTACGTTCCGCTGGTATGCTGGAAAACAAGAGAAGAAAAAAATGTTATAAGAACATTATAGAAACAAAGTGGTCACTTCAATGTCTAGTCAATGGTTACAATATGTTGTGGCAATGTATTAGAACCTTTTGGAGACTTCAATAATAATATACAAAAGTTATACAAATAACATAGAAAGGGGGATGAAAAAACATCATAGAGATCATTAGGACCCGTATACAAACTGATTCATTCCAATAGATATCCTGTGAATATTCATCATGTTAATATTCATATACTATAGTCATACAAAATATGAAAAAAGAATTAATAACAGAAGATTAATAAGAGACCTCGTATTCCCTATTTAAACCAGATGGGGACAAAGTTTGTAGTGTGTGAATCCAAAAGGATTCACGTTCTTTAAGTTTCTTAATCCTGTCACACCTCCCCGTCTGGATAATGGGACGTGGTCAATTATTTGGTATTTTAGCTGTGCTATGGTATGGTTATTTTGTATAAAGTGAGCTGGAATTGGTAAGAGAGTCCTCCCGCACCGTATAGTGGACTTATGTTTTGAAATGCGGTCTCGGATACGTTGGGTAGTTTCCCCAACATATCCGAGACCACAAGGGCACTTTATCAAATACACCACGAACGAAGAATTGCAAGTAAAGTGTCCTTTGATGGGGAAACGTTTCCCCGATCATGGATGTGTAAAAGAGTCACCTTTAGATATATTGGAGCACTGGTAACAACTTAGGCATGGGAACGTGCCATTCCGTGGAGAAGATAGAACTCTCTGTACCAATCCTCGATTACTGGGGCCCACATCTGCCCTGACCAAGCGATCCTTGATATTAGAGAGCGTTTGCTGCAAATGATAGGATTCACTTTGAACTCCTGTACTGTTGGATATGCATTTTTCAAAATATCCCAATGTTGGAGGATACATCTGTTAATGAGATGATTGAGAGGGTGAAAAGTACTAACAAAAGCCAATCTGGGTACTTTAGGTTGTGACTCAACTCTACTGTTATCCCTTTTGGGTGTCAAGACATGATCTGGATAACCTCTATTTCTGAACTTGACATTCATTTCCTGATGTCTGAGGCTACCAGTTGCTGGGTTAGAAACAATCCTATTCACCCTATCGTGCTGGGATTTGGGGAGGGCTCTCTTGATGTGATGGGGGTGACAGCTTTCATATTTTAAGAGACTGTTCCTATCAGTTGGTTTGACAAATAGATCTGTCTCAATAATTCTATTTTCCGTGATAATTACTTTAGTATCTAAAAAATTCATGGAACTGAGGTCATAGGATAAAGAAAAAGTTAGACATGGTAAATAGGAATTAAGGTCATTGTAGAAATCTATAAGAGTATCTACACCACCAATCCAAATGAGAAAAACGTCATCGATATAACGTCGCCAAAAAATGGCGTGAGAGACAAAATTAGGATGGGTGTAGACGTATGATAACTCAAATTGGTCCATGAATATGTTAGCATAGGGGGGTGCCATGTTGCTGCCCATGGCAGTCCCCCTCTTTTGAATGAAGAATTGATCTTCAAACATAAAAAAGTTACGGGTAAGTACCATGGTAAGAAGATCCCTACAAAACTTTTGTTGTAAGTCAGAAAAATTTGTATGCCGGGTCAAAAAGGACATGACTGAATCAATACCATCCGTATGTCGGATGCTGGTGTACAAACTATTAACGTCCATAGTTACTAATAAACTGTTGGTGGGTATCTCCCCTATACCCCTCAGGGAAGATAAAAAGTCTGATGTATCCTTAAGATAAGATTTAATGTTAGGGACCAAGGGGGACAAGATTTTATCCAATGTAATAGCTAAAGGGGATAACAGTGATTCCGTAGAAGCAACAATAGGACGACCTGGGGGTTTCAAAGGGTGTTTATGGATCTTGGGGAGAGTATAAAAAACCGGTATAACCGGATGTTGCTTAATGAGAAATTCCCCCAACTTCTTGTCTATAGTCCCCATAGTAGCGTAATACGACACTAATTCTTTGATCTCTTTGCTTATTTCAAAAGTAGGATTGTGACTAATGGGTGAATATGTGTCTAAATCACCCAATTGTGTCCTAATTTCATTCATATAATAGTCACGATCCAACACTACTATTGAGCCCCCCTTGTCGGCAGGTTTTATTATGATCTGTTTGTTCTCCTTAAGGGATGTCAAAGCTTTCTTCTCTTCTATGGTGAGGTTGTGTTTGATATGATGGTCACCCCTTTCTATCGATGTTAATACCCTCCTAACATCATTTCTGACAAATTCTATATATGTTTCCACTGGATGGTAAAGATGTGGGGGTTGAAAGGAACTACGTAGCCGTAGATTTAAGGCTTTTAAAGTAAATTCAGAAACAGTATGATCAGATGCACTAGAAGAGGTAACTACCTCTTTAGAGAAATGAGCTTTAAGACGAACATTTCTGAAAAAGCGATATAGTTCCTGGTCTAGCTGAAATGAATTAAACCGGGGGACCGGACAGAAACTCAGTCCCTTTTGTAATACAGTCATTTCGGGGGGGGATAGGTTTGTAGAGGAGATGTTGTAGACAATGTTGTTGGTAATTGCATTACCTGTGATCTCGTTGCCATTCTGCATTGTTCCTGTACGTGTCCTATGCCCCCTCCTCGTTTTCCTCTGTATGTACGTCCTGGGCGCTGTTCTAAAATAGTCGAGCGTGAGGTGCCAAAATCGCTCTCTGAACTTGTGGAAAAGGGGCTGTAATCCCCTCTTGCTGGTCTCCGATATCTGAAAGAATTTGAAAACTGCCATTTATAGACTTGGTTACTCCGGTAGTCCTCGGTATCCCGTAGAAACTTGTTGCGTTTCCTAATTTGTAGATTTTCACGTAAGTCGGATATAGATTTGTCCACTTTGTCCTTCAAGACCTTGAAGTCCTCCGGTGAAGATGTACTCTTGAGTTGTTGTTCCGTCGCCGATATCCTAGAATTCAAATCTGTAATTTCTTTCTGTAAAAAGTCAATAGTAAGTATAATTAAGTCCATAGAACATTTGTTCAAAATTGCTTCAAATTTACCACAATATTCCGTATTGTCCTGAAACAGGGTAGGTCTTAAAGGAACCCTAAGGCCCCTAGGTATGCGTTGGACTCGATGATACTCTGCCAATGTTATGCTGTGGAGGTCCAAAGCTGTGAACCTTTTCAAATCCTTCTCAAAATCCCTGGTTTGTAATTCCTCAGAAGGAGTGTGCAAGAAAGTTCCGGATGTGGTAATTTGAGAAATAATATTACTGGCCTCTTCCTGGTTAAATGATAATGTAGAGAAAGACATTTGATCTGGTAGGAGCTACCTTCAAAAAATTATGTAAAATACCACGATGAGGAAGGTGCTCACTGTTTAGATCTGAGGTGCTCAGGAGTAAACAATATATGATATATGAGAAAAACTCCGGCACACTACAACTGAAAATTTTCAAAGTTTATTTTTGACATGCTCAAATTCAGGTGATAGAATTTTCTCACTTATACAGGATATAGGGTTTCCAAAAATAGAAATAAACGAATATACTTCTTCAATACATCTTGTTAGGACATATACAATATTCTTCTCAACGTTTCGGCTGAAAAAGCCTTTTTCAAGAGATTAAATGTCCCTCTGTAATATATATAAAGATTGTTACATATAGGAATATATATACCCTTTTATAAATGAAAAAGAAAAAGGAAACAACAAGGAAAAAACGAAAAAAACGAAAAAACATGTCAGAATAGCAGAGGCTAGTAATATGGATAAGAAATAAAATATACATATATATATATATAGGAGAGGGACGGCCTCAGAAAAAACTTATATGAGAAAAAAACCCACATGGGTATATGTATACATGGCACCGTACATCTAAATATATAAGAGAGCGTAAAGCAACATGATAGGTATTTCTATATATAATACGCTAGTGACCATACTGTCAAATATGAAAAAAAGGGTCATAAGAAAAAGGGATAAAAAGAAAAAGGGGATAAAAGAAAACCATACTTGCTGATATGTTAAGCCGTACACGGAAACCCACTGTGGAGGTAAATTTATAAAAAATACAATGTGTGTTAGCGGCTAAGTCCTGGCGGTATACATGTGCTCCAAAAGTGCGCGTAAAAAGAGTCAATACCTGGATTCAGAAGTCACACATAGGAGCGGTGTCCATAACGGAGGACCGGGAAATTGTGACCAGGTGAAAGGCACGTGTGTGAGCTACATGTGAGCGGCTATTTACCTGGTAATGAACAAGTAGTTCCGGGTGAAAGTTCAACTGAGACGCCTATACCGGAAGTGCAAGTAAAGCCGACGAAAACGGAAAAAGCCGAAAAAAGCCGAAACAGTGCGCATGCGCAGTGGGATCTAAGACCGAGCACTACGTTCCGCTGGTATGCTGGAAAACAAGAGAAGAAAAAAACGTTATAAGAACATTATAGAAACAAAGTGGTCACTTCAATGTCTAGTCAATGGTTATATGTTGTGGCAATGTATTAGAACCGGTCCTCCGTTATGGACACACATTGTATTTTTTATAAATTTACCTCCACAGTGGGTTTCCGTGCACGGCTTCACATATCAGCAAGTATGGTTTTCTTTTATCCCCTTTTTCTTTTTATCCCTTTTTCTTATGACCCTTTTTTTCATATTTGACAGTATGGTCACTAGCGTATTATATATAGAAATACCTATCATGTTGCTTTACGCTCTCTTATATATTTAGATGTACGGTGCCATGTATACATATACCCATGTGGGTTTTTTTCTCATATGAGTTTTTTCTGAGGCCGTCCCTCTCCTATATATATATATGCATATTTTATTTCTTATCCATATTACTAGCCTCTGCTATTCTGACATGTTTTTTCATTTTTTTCGTTTTTTCCTTGTTGTTTCCTTTTTCTTTTTCATTTATAAAAGAGTATATATATTCCTATATGTAACTATCTTTATATATATTACAGAGGGACATTTAATCTCTTGAAAAAGGCTTTTTCAGCCGAAACGTTGAGAAGAATATTGTATATGTCCTAACAAGATGTATTGAAGAAGTATATTCGTTTATTTCTATTTTTGGAAACCCTATATCCTGTATAAGTGAGAAAATTCTATCACCTGAATTTGAGCATGTCAAAAATAAACTTTGAAAATTTTCAGTTGTAGTGTGCCGGAGTTTTTCTCATATATCATATATTGTTTACTCCTGAGCACCTCAGATCTAAACAGTGAGCACCTTCCTCATCGTGGTATTTTACATAATTTTTTGAAGGTAGCTCCTACCAGATCAAATGTCTTTCTCTACATTATCATTTAACCAGGAAGAGGCCAGTAATATTATTTCTCAAATTACCACATCCGGAACTTTCTTGCACACTCCTTCTGAGGAATTACGAACCAGGGATTTTGAGAAGGATTTGAAAAGGTTCACAGCTTTGGACCTCCACAGCATAACATTGGCAGAGTATCATCGAGTCCAACGCATACCTAGGGGCCTTAGGGTTCCTTTAAGACCTACCCTGTTTCAGGACAATACGGAATATTGTGGTAAATTTGAAGCAATTTTGAACAAATGTTCTATGGACTTAATTATACTTACTATTGACTTTTTACAGAAAGAAATTACAGATTTGAATTCTAGGATATCGGCGACGGAACAACAACTCAAGAGTACATCTTCACCGGAGGACTTCAAGGTCTTGAAGGACAAAGTGGACAAATCTATATCCGACTTACGTGAAAATCTACAAATTAGGAAACGCAACAAGTTTCTACGGGATACCGAGGACTACCGGAGTAACCAAGTCTATAAATGGCAGTTTTCAAATTCTTTCAGATATCGGAGACCAGCAAGACGGGATTACAGCCCCTTTTCCACAAGTTCAGAGAGCGATTTTGGCACCTCACGCTCGACTATTTTAGAACAGCGCCCAGGACGTACATACAGAGGAAAACGAGGAGGGGGCATAGGACACGTACAGGAACAACGCAGAATGGCAACGAGATCACAGGTAATGCAATTACCAACAACATTGTCTACAACATCTCCTCTACAAACCTATCCCCCCCCCCGAAATGACTGTATTACAAAAGGGACTGAGTTTCTGTCCGGTCCCCCGGTTTAATTCATTTCAGCTAGACCAGGAACTATATCGCTTTTTCAGAAATGTTCGTCTTAAAGCTCATTTCTCTAAAGAGGTAGTTACCTCTTCTAGTGCATCTGATCATACTGTTTCTGAATTTACTTTAAAAGCCTTAAATCTACGGCTACGTAGTTCCTTTCAACCCCCACATCTTTACCATCCAGTGGAAACATATATAGAATTTGTCAGAAATGATGTTAGGAGGGTATTAACATCGATAGAAAGGGGTGACCATCATATCAAACACAACCTCACCATAGAAGAGAAGAAAGCTTTGACATCCCTTAAGGAGAACAAACAGATCATAATAAAACCTGCCGACAAGGGGGGCTCAATAGTAGTGTTGGATCGTGACTAGTGTTGAGCGATACCGTCCGATACTTGAAAGTATCGGTATCGGAAAGTATCGGCCGATACCGGCAAAGTATCGGATCCAATCCGATACCGATACCCGATACCAATACAAGTCAATGGGACTCAGGTATCGGACGGTATTCCTGATGGTTCCCAGGGTCTGAAGGAGAGGAAACTCTCCTTCAGGCCCTGGGAACCATATTAATGTGTAAAAGAAAGAATTAAAATAAAAAATATCGCTATACTCACCTGTCCGACGCAGCCGGGACCTCAGCGAGGGAACCGGCAGCGTTGTTTGTTTAAAATTCGCGCTTTTACTTGGTTACGTGAGGTCCCGGCTTGTGATTGGTCAGGACGGCCATGTTGCCGGGACGCGGACCAATCACAGCAAGCCGTGACGAAATTACGTCACGGCTTGCTGTGATTGGTCCGAGTCCCGGCAACATGGCCGCCATTAACCAATCACAAGCCGTGACGTCACGGGAGGCTGGACATGCGCGTATTTTGAAAAGCGCGCGTGTCCAGCCTCCAGTGACGTCCCGGCTTATGATTGGTCACGGCGCCATGTTGCCGGGACGCGGACCAATCACAGCAAGCCGTGACGAAATTACGTCACGGCTTGCTGTGATTGGTCCGCGTCCCGGCAACATGGCCGCCATTAACCAATCACAAGCCGTGACGTCACGGGAGGCTGGACACGCGCGCTTTTCAAAATACGCGCATGTCCAGCCTCCCGTGACGTCCCGGCTTGTGATTGGTTAATGGCGGCCATGTTGCCGGGACGTCACTGGAGGCTGGACACGCGCGCTTTTCAAAATACGCGCATGTCCAGCCTCCCGTGACGTCCCGGCTTGTGATTGGTTAATGGCGGCCATGTTGCCGGGACGTCACTGGAGGCTGGACACGCGCGCTTTTCAAAATACGCGCATGTCCAGCCTCCCGTGACGTCCCGGCTTGTGATTGGTTAATGGCGGCCATGTTGCCGGGACGTCACTGGAGGCTGGACACGCGCGCTTTTCAAAATACGCGCATGTCCAGCCTCCCGTGACGTCACGGCTTGTGATTGGTTAATGGCGGCCATGTTGCCGGGACGTCACTGGAGGCTGGACACGCGCGCTTTTCAAAATACGCGCATGTCCAGCCTCCCGTGACGTCACGGCTTGTGATTGGTTAATGGCGGCCATGTTGCCGGGACGCGGACCAATCACAGCAAGCCGTGACGTAATTTCGTCACGGCTTGCTGTGATTGGTCCGCGTCCCGGCAACATGGCCGCCCTGACCAATCACAAGCCGGGACTTCACGTAACCAAGTAAAAGCGCGAAATTTAAACAAAGAACGCTGCCGGTTCCCTCGCTGAGATCCCGGCTGCGTCGGACAGGTGAGTATAGCGATATTTTTTATTTTAATTCTCTTTTTTACACATTATTACATTAATGTTGTTGCGATACCCGATACCCGATATCACAAAAATATCGGATCTCGGTATCGGAAATTCCGATACAGCAAGTATCGGCCGATACCCGATACTTGCAGTATCGGAATGCTCAACACTAATCGTGACTATTATATGAATGAAATTAGGACACAATTGGGTGATTTAGACACATATTCACCCATTAGTCACAATCCTACTTTTGAAATAAGCAAAGAGATCAAAGAATTAGTGTCGTATTACGCTACTATGGGGACTATAGACAAGACGTTGGGAGAATTTCTCATTAAGCAACATCCGGTTATACTGGTTTTTTATACTCTCCCCAAGATCCATAAACACCCTTTGAAACCCCCAGGTCATCCTATTGTTGCTTCCACGGAATCACTGTTATCCCCTTTAGCTATTACATTGGATAGAATCTTGTCCACCTTGGTCCCTAACATTAAATCTTATCTTAAGGATACATCAGACTTTTTATCTTCCCTGAGGGGTATAGGGGAGATACCCACCAACAGTTTATTAGTAACTATGGACGTTAATAGTTTGTACACCAGCATCCGACATACGGATGGTATTGATTCAGTCATGTCCTTTTTGACCCGGCATACAAATTTTTCTGACTTACAACAAAAATTTTGTAGGGATCTTCTTACCATGGTACTTACCCGTAACTTTTTATGTTTGAAGATCAATTCTTCATTCAAAAGAGGGGGACTGCCATGGGCAGCAACATGGCACCCCCCTACGCTAACATTTTCATGGACCAATTTGAGTTATCATACGTCTACACCCATCCTAATTTTGTCTCTCACGCCATTTTTTGGCGACGTTATATCAATGACGTTTTTCTCATTTGGATTGGTGGCGTAGATACTCTTATAGATTTCTACAATGACCTTAATTCCTATTTACCAGGTCTAACTTTTTCTTTATCTTATGACCTCAGTTCCATGAATTTTTTAGATACTAAAGTCATTATCACGGAAAATAGAATTATTGAGACAGATCTATTTGTCAAACCAACTGATAGGAACAGTCTCTTGAAATATGAAAGCTGTCACCCCCATCACGTCAAGAGAGCCCTCCCCAAATCCCAGCACGATAGGGTGAATAGGATTGTTTCTAACCCAGCAACTGGTAGCCTCAGACATCAGGAAATGAATGTCAAGTTCAGGAATAGGGGTTATCCAGATCATGTCTTGACACCCAAAAGGGATAACAGTAGAGTTGAGTCACAACCTAACGTACCCAGATTGGCTTTTGTTAGTACTTTTCACCCTCTCATTCATCTCATTAACAGATGTATCCTCCAACATTGGGATATTTTGAAAAATGCATATCCAACAGTACAGGAGTTCAAAGTGAATCCTATCATTTGCAGCAAACGCTGCTCTAATATCAAGGATCGCTTGGTCAGGGCAGATGTGGGCCCCAGTAATCGAGGATTGGTACAGAGAGTTCTATCTTCTCCACGGAATGGCACGTTCCCATGCCTAAGTTGTTACCAGTGCTCCAATATATCTAAAGGTGACTCTTTTACACATCCACGATCGGGGAAACGTTTCCCCATCAAAGGACACTTTACTTGCAATTCTTCGTTCGTGGTGTATTTGATAAAGTGCCCTTGTGGTCTCGGATATGTTGGGGAAACTACCCAACATATCCGAGACCGCATTTCAAAACATAAGTCCACTATACGGTGCGGGAGGTCTCTCTTACCAATTCCAGCTCACTTTATACAAAATAACCATACCATAGCACAGCTAAAATACCAAATAATTGACCACGTCCCATTATCCAGACGGGGAGGTGACAGGATTGAGAAACTTAAAGAACGTGAATCCTTTTGGATTCACACACTACAAACGTTGTCCCCATCTGGTTTAAATAGGGAATACGAGGTCTCTTATTAATCTTCTGTTATTAATTCTTTTTTCATATTTCGTATGACTATAGTATATGAATATTAACATGATGAATATTCACAGGATATCTATTGGAATGGATCAGTTTGTATACGGGTCCTAATGATCTCTATGATGTTTTTTCATCCCCCTTTCTATGTTATTTGTATAACTTTTGTATATTATTATTGAAGTCTCCAAAAGGTTCTAATACATTGCCACAACATATTGTAACCATTGACTAGAAATTGAAGTGACCACTTTGTTTCTATAATGTTCTTATAACGTTTTTTTCTTCTCTTGTTTTCCAGCATACCAGCGGAACGTAGTGCTCGGTCTTGGATCCCACTGCGCATGCGCACTGTTTCGGCTTATTTCGGCTTTTTCCGTTTTCGTCGGCTTTACTTGCACTTCCGGTATAGGCGTCTCAGTTGAACTTTCACCCGGAACTACTTGTTCATTACCAGGTAAATAGCCGCTCACATGTAGCTCACACACGTGCCTTTCACCTGGTCACAATTTCCCGGTCCTCCGTTATGGACACCGCTCCTATGTGTGACTTCTGAATCCAGGTATTGACTCTTTTTACGCGCACTTTTGGAGCACATGTATACCGCCAGGACTTAGCCGCTAACACACATTGTATTTTTTATAAATTTACCTCCACAGTGGGTTTCCGTGCACGGCTTCACATATCAGCAAGTATGGTTTTCTTTTATCCCCTTTTTCTTTTTATCCCTTTTTCTTATGACCCTTTTTTTCATATTTGACAGTATGGTCACTAGCGTATTATATATAGAAATACCTATCATGTTGCTTTACGCTCTCTTATATATTTAGATGTACGGTGCCATGTATACATATACCCATGTGGGTTTTTTTCTCATATGAGTTTTTTCTGAGGCCGTCCCTCTCCTATATATATATATATTTTATTTCTTATCCATATTACTAGCCTCTGCTATTCTGACATGTTTTTTTGTTTTTTTTGTTTTTTTCTTGTTGTTTCCTTTTTCTTTTTCATTTATAAAAGGGTATATATATTCCTATATGTAACTATCTTTATATATATTACAGAGGGACATTTAATCTCTTGAAAAAGGCTTTTTCAGCCAAAACGTTGAGAAGAATATTGTATATGTCCTAACAAGATGTATTGAAGAAGTATATTCGTTTATTCCTATTTTTGGAAACCCTATATCCTGTATAAGTGAGAAAATTCTATCACCTGAATTTGAGCATGTCAAAAATAAACTTTGAAAATTTTCAGTTGTAGTGTGCCGGAGTTTTTCTCATATATCATTTATATGCAAACGACGTGATTCCTACCAAGTGCCGAAGTGCGTATGAAGTAAAAATGCAAATATAAAAATGTGCATATATCACAGATTATTTTTTAAATACCAAGTAGTGAACATATATTTAAATATACTAATTTTCTATATATAAAGAATTTTTTTACATAACTATATTAAATAGACTATATATAGTGTTCAAAGTGCAATGTGCTCAATGTAAAATAATGCAATTAGCATAAGTGCAAGTATATATAGTGCTCAATACTAGGATTATTATACCCATACGTCCATATAAAACCCATTATTACTCCCAGTTCCAGAATTATATCGTATCATATCCTCTAATGTTATCCTCCTCAGAAGAGAGACTACAATTTACAACCAGTTTATAAATATATACATATAACTTACCAAGTTAAAATTCAAATTGAATATAGCTATGACTCAGAGCCCAAAAAGAGTTGGCTATAAATAATAAATAACTGACTATAAACTGTTTTTTTAAGGTTAGTTTCTTCTCCATCTCTATTTCTTTGTCTTTTTCTTTTTTTCTTCTTATAATATAGCCTTTTTCTTTTTTCTTTTTTCTTTATTATCTTTATCAAATTTTCTTCTGTTGAGGGACAACTCGAAGATACCAAAAAGTCCTTCAATGGTATATTGGAGACCGGGATTGTGTTCCCCAAAATATTGTACGCATAAACGGTGGAAGGAAATCATCAAAGGTGACCCCAGTGCTGTACCCCTTAAGAACCATCTAATAAAAAGGATAAAACAAATTATTATACATATAAGTGCACATTAAAAAATAATTAAAATGAGATAAATTGAATTGTCTCACTATTAAAAGAATGCCTTGCACATGTTTAGAGGAATGCTGCAAATCCTAAACTCTCATTGAGCCCTTGTGGGCTCATAGCTCTCAAACGAAAAATCCACTTACTTTCTAATTGAGCAAGAGCCTGACCCAAATCGCCACCTCTTAGCCCCAGATCTATTTGATAAATACCTCTGATGGTAAGGTCATTACTAGAACAGCCATGGTATTTCTTGAAGTGTCTTGGGAGGGATTTGAGGGTACTAATGTCATCGATGGTTTTTGCTTTTTGTATGTCCTTAATATGTTCACGGGTTCTTACTCTCAATTCTTATTCTCAAAACAAAAAATAGCTCAATGAATCAGAGCCAAGAATCCAGGTCTGTATCTATAATATACCTGGTCATTCTCTACTCTGTCATCCTTCACCACTACTTCAGGTCTAGCACAGGTTTCTTTCTGCTACCTGCGTCTTGCACTGACAATCCTACTATTTAAAGGGGATCTGTCAGTAGGATCAACCCTCCTAATCCTGGGACTTGGACATGCATTTGATAGAAAGCTGAATAAAATGATACCTTGATATCTGCGATCTGATGACCTATTCAAGAGAAATCCACCCTTGTTTAATATGTTAATGGGTTAAGATCTACTGGTCAGACGTAGATCTCTCTGAGAATCTGCCTCCACAGCTTATTAAAAAAATTATAATAATAAAGAAGTCATACCTACTGTGCAGTATGTAGATCAGGAGAGCACACTGTCAGTCAGTACATGTCTCACACTGGTAATGCCCTCTTTCATTTAAAATAAGCTGTGGAGGCAGAATCTCAGGCAGATTTGTGTCTGGCCCATAGATCTTAACAGCTTATTTACATGTTAAGAAAAACATGAATTTCTCTGGAATAAGACATCGGATGGCAGATATCAAGGTATCATTTTATTCAGCTTCCTATGACCTATATGTCCTTATAGACGGCTTAGGAGGGACGATCCTACTGATAGATTCTCTTTAGTCACTTAACATTGCCAGTTTGAGCAAAGCAAGAAGATTTACTCTGGTGGATATGCTGCAGATTTTCTAGATCCTTCATAAAAAAAAGGCTCACAGAATCCATAAAAATAATCTGCTTTGTGTCAACATATGAGTTTATATGGTCAATTTTCACCTTTTGCAAGGCAATTGGTGATATCTACAAAGGAAATAAATACAAATGTAACTCATTAAGATTTTTCCATGCTTAACTATTTTTTGTCTATGTGGATGTATCTCAATACAACTCATGATCACATGTTTTGTAATAACAATCATGTTCTTTTTGTCAGAAACAGATATTTTGAACCTACATCAACCAAAATTGTGAATAGCACCTCCTAGGCCAGTTTCCGTGTTCAGACAGTGCTCAGATAGCAAGACCCAGTCCATTTGCCAGGTCTCCTGCCCTGAATTAAATGCTTCATATAGTGGATATAACATGTCTAAATACCCTTGTTAATATGCCAAAGTTTCGTCATTTAAAAAAAATCATATCAAGAAGAGTCATATCAGAACTTTTACAACCTTTAACCCCTTAAGCCCCGAGGGTGGTTTGCACGTTAATGACCGGGCCAATTTTTATAATTCTGACCACTGTCCCTTTATGAGGTTATAACTCTGGAACGCTTCAACGGATCTTGGCGATTCTGACGATTTCTCGTGAGATATTGTACTTCATGGTAGTGGTAAAATTTATTCGATATAACTTGTGTTTATTTGTGAAAATAACGGAGATTTGGCAAAAATTTTGAAAATTTTGCAATTTTCCAACTTTGAATTTTTATGCCCTTAAATTACAGAGATATGTCACGCAAAATACTTAATAAGTAACATTTCCCACATGTCTACTTTACAACAGCACAATTTTGGAACCAAAATTTTTTTTGTTAGGGAGTTATAAGGGTTAAAAGTTGACCAGAAATTTCTCATTTTTACAACACCATTTTTTTTTAGGGACCACATCTCATTTGAAGTCATTTTGAGCGGTCTATATGATAGAAAATACCCAAGTGTGACACCATTCTAAAAACTGCACCCCTCAAGGTGCTCAAAACCACATTCAAGAAGTTTATTAACCCTTCAGCTGTTTCACAGGAATTTTTGGAATGTTTAAATAAAAATGAACATTTACCTTTTTTTCACACAAAATTTATTTCAGCTCCAATTTGTTTTATTTTACCAAGGGTAACAGGAGAAAATGGACCCCAAACGTTGATGTACAATTTGTCCTGAGTATGCTGATACCCCATATGTGGGGGTAAACCACTGTTTGGGCGCATGGCAGAGCTCGGAAGGAAAGGAGCGCCATTTTACTTTTCAATACAAAATTGACTGGAATTGAGATGGGACGCCATGTTGCGTTTGGAGAGCCCCTGATGTGCCTAAACATTGAAACCCCCCACAAGTGACACCATTTTGGAAAGTAGACCCCTTAAGGAACTTATCTAGATGTGTGGTGAGCACTTTGACCCAACAAGTGCTTCACAGAAGTTTATAATGCAGAGCCGTAAAAATAAAAAATCATATTTTTTCACAAAAATTATTTTTTCACCTCCAATTTTTTATTTTACCAAGGGTAAGAGATGAAATTGGACCCCAAAGATTGTTGTGCAATTTGTCCTGAGTACGCTGATATCCCATATGTGAGTGTTAACCATTGTTTGGGCTCATGGCAGAGCTCGGAAGGAAAGGAGCGCCATTTGACTTTTCAATGCAAAATTGACTGGAATTGACATGGGACGCCATGTTGCGTTTGGAGAGCCCCTGATGTGCCTAAACATTGAAACCCCCCACAAGTGACACCATTTTGGAAAGTAGACCCCTTAAGGAACTTATCTAGATGTGTGGTGAGCACTTTGACCCAACAAGTGCTTCACAGAAGTTTATAATGCAGAGCCGTAAAAATAGAAAATCATATTTTTTCACAAAAATTATCTTTCCACCCCCAATTTTTTATTTTCCCAAGGGTAAGAGAAGAAATTGCCCCCCCAAAAGTTGTGCAATTTGTCCTGAATACGCTGATACCCCATATGTGGGGGTAAACTACTGTTTGGGCGCATGAGTTATGATCCTTAGTGGTTGAGGATCACAAATTACTCCAGCTAAGTAACAAACATAGGAACAGCTCTAGGGAGGTGGCAAACTGGATTGACCGCAAATCTGAACCTATCTAAACACACTAGACGTAGCCGGTGAATGTGTCTAAAAATCCTAGACGTCTCGAGCCAGCCTGAGGAACTAACTACCCTTAGAGAGAAAGAAAGACCTCTCTTGCCTCCAGAGAAATAATCCCCAAAGATATAGAAGCCCCCAACAAATAATAATGGTGAGGTAAGAGGAAGGCACATACACAGGGGTGAAAGCAGATTCAGCAAATGAGGCCCACTAATACTAAATAGCAGAAAATAGAAAAGGGAATCTATGCGGTCAGTAAAAAACCCTTACAAAATATCCACTCTGAGATTTCAAGAACCCCCACACCAACTAACGGTGTGGGGGGAGAAACTCAGTCCCCTAGAGCAACCAGCAAGCGAGGAAATGACATTTTAGCGAGCTGGACTAAAAACATAATGAACGCTGATAATCAAAAAATGATCAAACAAAAACTTAGCTTGTCTTGGAGAGACTGGGAGCAAGGTAGACACAAGGAATCTGAAGAGCACTGAATACATTGATAACAGGCAAGGAACTGAGTATCCAGGTGGGCTAAATAGGAAACCAACCAAGGATAACGAACCAGCTGATGCTGCAACCTGCAGAAAGACAACACTACACAGTACCGCTTGCGACCACTAGAGGGAGCCCAAAAATAGAGTTCACAACAGTACCCCCCCCTTGAGGAGGGGTCACCGAACCCTCATCAAGACCCCCAGGGCGATCAGGATGAGCCGCGTGGAAGGCACGAACCAAATCGACCGCATGAACATCAGAGGCGACAACCCAGGAATTATCCTCCTGACCATAGCCCTTCCACTTAAACAAATACTGCAGCCTCCGTCTAGAGATACGAGAATCCAAAATCTTTTCCACCACGTACTCCAATTCGCCCTCGACCAGCACCGGAGCAGGAGGCTCAACAGAAGGAACCACAGGTACCACATACCTCCGCAACAAAGACCTATGGAACACATTATGAATGGCAAACGATGCTGGGAGATCCAAACGAAAAGACACCGGGTTAAGGATTTCCAAGATCTTATAAGGACCGATGAAGCGAGGCTTGAATTTAGGAGAGGAGACCTTCATAGGAACATACCGAGAAGACAGCCACACCAAATCCCCAACACGAAGTCGGGGACCCACACCGCGGCGGCGGTTGGCAAAGCACTGAGCCTTCTCCTGTGACAACCTCAAATTTTCCACCACATGGTTCCAAATCTGCTGCAACCTATCCACCACAGAATCCACCCCAGGACAGTCAGAAGGCTCAACCTGACCCGAGGAAAAACGAGGATGGAAACCAGAATTGCAGAAAAAAGGCAAAACCAAAGTAGCAGAACTAGCCCGATTAATAAGGGCAAACTCGGCCAAAGGCAAAAAAGTCACCCAATCATCCTGATCAGCAGAAACAAAACATCCCAAATAAGTTTCCAACGTCTGATTAGTTCGCTCGGTTTGGCCATTAGTCTGAGGATGGAAGGCCGACGAAAAAGACAAATCAATGCCCATCTTAGCACAAAAAGTCCGCCAAAACCTGGACACAAACTGGGATCCTCTATCAGACACAATATTTTCAGGAATGCCGTGCAAGCGAACCACATTCTGAAAAAATAGAGGAACCAAATCGGAGGAAGAAGGCAACTTAGGCAAGGGCACCAAATGGACCATCTTGGAAAAACAATCACACACCACCCAGATGACAGACATTTTCTGAGATACTGGAAGATCCGAAATAAAATCCATGGAAATGTGCGTCCAAGGCCTTTTCGGAACAGGCAAAGGCAAAAGCAAACCGCTGGCACGAGAACAGCAAGGCTTAGCCCGAGCACAAATCCCACAAGACTGCACAAAGGAACGCACATCCCGCAACAAGGAAGGCCACCAGAAGGACCTAGCCACCAAATCTCTGGTACCAAAAATCCCAGGATGACCCGCCAACACCGAAGAATGAACCTCGGAAATAACTCTGCTGGTCCATCTATCCGGGACAAACAGTCTCTCTGGTGGACAACGGTCAGGTCTATCCGCCTGAAATTTCTGCAGCACTCGTCGCAAATCTGGGGAAATGGCAGACAAAATAACTCCCTCTCCGAGAATACCAGCCGGCTCAGAAACTCCCGGAGAGTCAGGCACAAAACTCCTAGAAAGTGCATCAGCTTTCACGTTCTTCAAACCGGGCAGGTATGAGACCACGAAGTTGAAACGGGAGAAAAACAACGACCAACGAGCCTGTCTAGGATTCAGGCGCTTGGCAGATTCAAGGTAAATCAGATTTTTGTGATCCGTCAAGACCACCACACGATGTTTAGCTCCTTTGAGCCAATGTCGCCGCTCCTCAAATGCCCACTTCATAGCCAACAACTCCTGATTACCAACATCATAATTCCGCTCGGCAGGCGAAAACTTTCTTGAAAAGAAAGCACATGGCTTCATCACAGAGCCATCAGAGCTTCTCTGCGACAAAACAGCCCCTGCTCCAATCTCAGAAGCATCAACCTCGACCTGGAAGGGGAGAGAGACATCTGGCTGACATAAGATTGGAGCTGAAGAAAACCGGTGCTTCAGCTCCCGAAAGGCCTCCACGGCCGCAGGAGACCAATTAGTCACATCAGAACCCTTCTTGGTCAAATCCGTCAAAGGTTTAACCACGCTAGAAAAATTAGTGATGAAACGACGGTAAAAATTAGCAAAACCCAAGAACTTCTGAAGACTCTTAACAGACGTGGGCTGAGTCCAGTCATGAATAGCCTGGACCTTGACTGGGTCCATCTCCACAGTAGAAGGAGAAAAAATAAAACCCAAAAAGGAGACCTTCTGTACTCCGAAGAGGCATTTTGAGCCCTTCACAAATAAAGCATTAGCACGCAGGACCTGAAACACCATCCTGACCTGCTTCACATGGGACTCCCAATCATCAGAAAAGACCAAAATGTCATCCAGATAAACAATCATAAATTTATCCAGATATTCTCGGAAGATGTCATGCATGAAGGACTGAAACACAGAAGGAGCATTAGAGAGTCCAAAAGGCATCACTAAGTACTCAAAATGGCCTTCGGGCGTATTAAATGCTGTTTTCCATTCATCTCCCTGCTTAATGCGCACAAGGTTATACGCACCACGGAGATCTATCTTGGTGAACCAACTGGCACCCTTAATCCGAGCAAACAAATCAGACAATAGTGGCAAAGGATACTGAAATTTGACTGTAATTTTATTCAGAAGACGATAATCTATACAAGGTCTCAAAGAACCGTCCTTCTTGGCCACAAAAAAAAATCCTGCACCAAGAGGGGAAGAGGATGGGCGAATATGTCCCTTCTCCAAAGACTCCTTTATATAACTCCGCATCGCGGCATGCTCTGGTATAGACAAATTAAAAAGTCGTCCCTTAGGGAATTTACTACCAGGAATTAAATTTATAGCACAGTCACAATCCCTATGAGGGGGCAGGGCACTGGACCTGGCTCATCAAATACATCCTGGAAGTCAGACAAAAACTCAGGGACCTCATAAGGAGTGGAAGAAGCAATAGACACCAACGGAGTATCGCCATGAATTCCCTGACAACCCCAACTCGACACAGACATAGCTTTCCAATCTAAAACTGGATTATGAGCTTGCAGCCATGGCAGACCCAAAACGACAACATCATGCAAATTATGCAGAACAAGAAAGCGAATCACCTCCTGATGTACGGGAGTCATGCACATGGTCATTTGCGTCCAATACTGAGGCTTATTCTCAGCCAATGGCGTAGCATCAATTCCCCTCAGAGGAATAGGAAATTCCAAAGGCTCCAGGACAAAACCACAGCGCCTGGCAAACGACAAATCCATCAGATTCAGGGCAGCACCCGAATCCACAAAAGCCATAACCGGGTAGGACGACAAAGAACAAATCAAAGTAACAGACAAAATAAATTTAGGCTGTATAGTACCAATGGTGACAGGTTTAGCGATTTTTTTTAAGCGTTTAGAGCATGCTGAGATAACATGAGTAGAATCACCACAGTAAAAGCACAACCCATTTTGACGTCTATGACTTTGTTGCTCAATTCTGGTCAGAGTTCGGTCACATTGCATAGACTCAGGTCTCTGTCCAGAAAATACCGCCAAAGGATGAGCAGATTTGCGCTCCCGCAAACGCCGATCAACCTGAATGGCTAAAGCCATAGAATCACTCAGACTTGTAGGGGTGGGAAACCCCACCATAACATTCTTAATGGCCTCAGAAAGACCTTCTCTGAAATTTGCAGCCAGGGCACACTCATTCCATTGAGTAAGCACCGACCATTTCCGAAATTTTTGAAAATACACCTCTGCTTCATCCTGACCTTGAGAGATAGCCAGCAACGCTTTTTCTGCCTGATTCTCAAGATTAGGCTCCTCATAAAGCAGTCCAAGAGCCAGAAAAAATGCATCTACATTAAGCAATGCAGGATCTCCTGGCGCCAGAGAGAAAGCCCAATCTTGAGGGTCGCCACGCAACAAGGAGATAACAATTTTAACTTGCTGAGCGGAATCACCAGAGGAACGAGGTCTCAGAGATAGAAATAACTTACAATTATTCTTAAAATTTAGAAACCTAGATCTATCTCCAGAAAACAACTCAGGAATGGGTATCTTTGGTTCTGACATAGGGCTATGAATAACAAAGTCCTGAATACTTTGCACCCGTGCAGTAAGATGATCCACACTAGAAGTCAGAGTCTGAACATTCATGTCTGCAGCTGAGCTCAAAACCACCCAGAGTTCAAGGGGATGAAAGAAGCTAAACAGACTGCAGCAAAGGAAAAGCGGGAGGAAAAAAAAAATGTACTCAGGTCTTCTTTTTATCCCACTTCTGCGATGCATTAAACACTTTTTGGCCTGCTATACTGTTATGATCCTTAGTGGTTGAGGATCACAAATTACTCCAGCTAAGTAACAAACATAGGACAAGCTCTAGGGAGGTGGCAAACTGGATTGACCGCAAATCTGAACCTATCCAAACACACTAGAAGTAGCCGGTGAACGTGCCTAAAAATCCTAGACGTCTCGAGCCAGCCTGAGGAACTAACTACCCCTAGAGAGAAAGAAAGACCTCTCTTGCCTCCAGAGAAATAATGCCCAAAGATATAGAAGCCCCCAACAAATAATAACGGTGAGGTAAGAGGAAGGCACATACACAGGGGTGAAAGCAGATTCAGCAAATGAGGCCCACTAATACTAGATAGCAGAAAATAGAAAAGGGAATCTATGCGGTCAGTAAAAAACCCTTACAAAATATCCACTCTGAGATTTCAAGAACTCCCACACCAACTAACGGTGTGGGGGGAGAAACTCAGTCCCCTAGAGCAACCAGCAAGCGAGGAAATCACATTTTAGCGAGCTGGACTAAAAACATAATGAACGCTGATAATCAAAAAATGATCAAACAAAAACTTAGCTTGTCTTGGAGAGACTGGGAGCAAGGTAGACACAAGGAATCTGAAGAGCACTGAATACATTGATAGCAGGCAAGGAACTGAGTATCCAGGTGGGCTAAATAGGAAACCAACCAAGGATAACGAACCAGCTGATGCTGCAACCTGCAGAAAGACAACACTACACAGTACCGCTTGTGACCACTAGAGGGAGCCCAAAAATAGAGTTCACAACACGCATGGCAGAGCTCGGAAGGGAAGAAGCGCCGTTTGACTTTTCAATGCAAAATTGATTGTAATTGAGATGGGACACCACGTCGCGTTTGGAGAGCCCCTGATGTGCCTAAACATTAAAACCCCCCACAAGTGACACCACTTTGGAAAGTAGACCCCCCTAAGGAACTTATCTAGATGTGTTTTGAGAGCTTTGAACCCCCAAGTGTTTCACTACAGTTTATAACGCAGATCCGTGAAAATAAAAATTCTTTTTTTTTTCACAAAAATGATTTTTTAGCCCCCAGTTTTGTATTTTCAAAGGGTAACAGGATAAATTGGACCCCAAAAGTTGTTGTCCAATTTGTCCTGAGTACGATGATGCCCCATATGTGGGGGGGAACCACTGTTTGGGCGCATGGCAGAGCTCGGAAGGGAAGGAGCGCCATTTGGAATGCAGACTTAGATGGATTGGTCTGCAGGCGTCACGTTGCATTTGCAGAGCCCCTGATGTACCCAAACAGTACAAAACCCCCCCACAAGTGACCCCATATTGGAAACTAGACCTCCCAAGGAACTTATCAAGATGTGTTATGAGAACTTTGAACCCTCAAGTGTTTCACTACAGTTTACAACGCAGAGCCGTGAAAATAAAAAATATTTTTTTTCCCACAAAAATGATTTTTTGCCCCCCAAATTTTTATTTTCCCAAGGATAACAAGAGAACTTCGACCCCAAAAGTTGTTGTCCAATTTGTCCCGAGTACGCTGATACCCCATATGTTGGGGTAAACCCCTGTTTGGGCACACGGGAGAGCTCGGAAGGGAAGGAGCACTGTTTTACTTTTTCAATGCAGAATTGGCTGGAATTGAGATCGGATGCCATGTCGCGTTTGGAGAGCCCCTGATGTGCCTGATCAGTGGAAACTCCCCAATTCTACCTGAAACCCTAATCCAAACACACCCCTAACTCTAATCCCAACGGTAACCCTAACCACACCCCTAACCCTGACACACCCCTAACTCTAGTCCCAACCCTAATCCCAACCGTAAATGTAATCCAAACCCTAACCCTAACTTTAGCCCCAACCCTAACCCTAACTTTAGCCCCAACCCTAATCCTAACTTTAGCCCCAACCCTAACCTTAACTTTAGCTCCTACCCTAGCCCCAACCCTAGCCCCAACCCTAACCCTAGACCTAAACCTAGCCCTAACCCTAACCCTAGCCCTAACCCTAGCCCTAACCCTAATGGTAAAATGGAAATAAATACATTTTTTTAATTTTATTATTTTTCCCTAACTAAGGGGGTGATGAAGGGGGGTTTGATTTACTTTTATAGCGTTTTTTATATCGGATTTTTATGATTGGCAGCTGTCACACTAAAAGATGCTTTTTATAGCAAAAAAGTTTTTGCGACTCCACATTTTGAGACCTATAATTTTTCCATATTTTGGTCCACAGAGTCATGTGAGGTTTCGTTTTTTGCGGGACGAGTTGACATTTTTAATGGTAACATTTTCAGACACGTGACAGTTTTTGATCACTTTTTATTTGGATTTTTGTGAGGCAGAAAGACCAAAAACCAGCTATTCATAAATTTCTTTTGGGGGAGGCGTTTATACCATTCCACGTTTGGTAAAATTGATAAAGCAGTTTTATTCTTCGGGTCAGTATGATTACAGCGATATCTCATTTATATCATTTTTTTATGTTTTGGTGCTTTTATACGATAAAAGCTATTTCATAGAAAAAATAATTATTTCGGCATCGCTTTATTCTGAGGACTATAACTTTTTTATTTTTTGCTTATGATGCTGTATGGTGGCTCGTTTTTTGCGGGACAAGATGACATTTTTAGCGGTACCATGGTTATTTATATCCGTCTTTTTGATCGCGTGTTATTCCACTTTTTGTTCGGCGGTATGATAATAAAGCGTTGTTTTTTGGCTCTTTTTTTTTTTCCTTACGGTGTTCACTAGGGGTTAACTAGTGGGACAGTTTTATAGGTGGGGTTGTTATGGACGCGGCGATACAAAATATGTGTACTTTTATTGTTTTGGGGTTTTTTTTAGATGAAGAAATGTATTTATGGGAATAATATTTTTTTTTCTTTATTTAGTAATTTTTATTTTTTATTTTTTTTTTTTTTTTTACACATGTGGACATTTTTTTTTTTACTTTTTTACTTCGTCCCGGGGGGGACATCACAGATGGCTGATCTGGCAGTTTGCACAGCACTCTGTCAGATCAGCGATCTGACATACAGCCGTGCAGGCTTACCAGCGCCTGCTGTGGACCCGGAAGTACTCCCTGCAGGACCCGGATGCAGCCCCGTGGCCATTTTGCATCCAGGGCCTGCAGGGAGGAGACGCTCGGTACAAGGTGAGTACATCGCCTTGTACTAATCTTCTCAGGGAAGCACGCAGGGAGCCCCCTCCCTGCGCGATGCTTCCCTGTACCGCCGGTACACTGCGATCATGTTTGATCGCAGTGTGCCGGGGGATAATGTGCCGGGGGCGGTCCATGACCGCTCCTGGCACATAGTGCCAAATGTCAGCTGCGATAGTCAGCAGACACCCGGCCGCGATCAGCCTTGCTCCCCCCGTGAGCGCGGCCGATCGCATATGACGTACTATCCCGTCACTGGGAATTAAGTCCCAGGTCACCTTGACGGGATAGTACGTCATATGGGATTAAGGGGTTAATGTCTGTCTGCTCTGCCAAGGTACAAAATGATGCGTGCACAAACTAGAGACTGTAACCATTACAAATATCAACAAATGGAATAACACAGGCAACTCAAACAATTTAGAAAGCACACAATACTGTCTATTATCACAAGCCCCTCTCCAAGGTGGCGAACAAAGTGGTAACTTAAAAAAGGAATGTCAATCTATGAAAACCCAGCATCAAAGAGATGCAATAGTCATCTACAAAATTCTCAGTGTAAAATCTCTGCATCTATTATTAGGTTATACTGCTTTGACTTGACATTTTGTTGTTTTATCATCCCAAGTTATATTATTGTTGATTTCATTTTAATTGGTCTCACAGTGAAATCTTGTGTCTGCCTGAGCAAAATAATAATTGAACCACAACTGAAGAAGACTGCACAGATCAAGGTGTCACAGGCAAGGCTGTCACTTTTAATGCCAAGTTGCAGGTTCTGGTCATTGCTCTGAAACATAGATTGGTAATCCTTGGAGTACATAATAAATGAAAAGTTATCCACACTTCCTTTATGGCCTCTTTATCTGTAGCAGGATGAAGCAAGAAAGAAAAGGGCACCATATCTTAGAAACCTGCATTTATGTTTTACTTTCATATTTGGGGTGCGCTGTACTTGGGAAGTCGGGCATAAAGTTATATACCATCTATGAATTCCTGTATATAATCCCAGTGTGCGCACTGAGTATAGATATGTGATACATACATATATATACAGTACAGACCAAAAGTTTGGACACACCACCTCATTTAAAAAAATTTTTGTATTTTCAAACCGGAAATGGTTTTCACTTCACAGGTGTGCCCTATCAGGTTTAATAAGTGGGATTTCTTGCCTTATAAATGGGGTTGGGACCATCAGTTGTGTTGTGCAGACGTGTGGTGGATACACAGCTGATAGTCCTACTGAATAGACTGTTAGAATTTGTATTATGGCAAGAAAAAAGCAGCTAAGTGAAGAAAAACGAGTGGCCATCATTACTTTAAGAAATGAAGGTCAGTCAGTCCGAAAAAATTGGGAAAACTTTGAAAGTGTCCCAAAGTGCAGTGGCTAAAACCATCAAGCGCTACAAAGAAACTGGCTCACATGAGGACCGCCCGAGAAAAGGAAGACCAAGAGTCACCTCTGCTTCTGAGGATAAGTTTATCCAAGTCACCAGCCTCAGAAATTGCAGGTTAACAGCAGCTCAGGTTTTGATTTGAGACCAGGTCAATGCCACACAGAGTTCTAGCAGCAGACACATCTCTACAACAACTGTTAAGAGGAGACTTTGTGCAGCAGGCCTCCATGGTAAAATAGCTGCTAGGAAGCCACTGCTAAGGACAGGCAACAAGCAGAAGATTCTTGTTTGCGCTAAAGAACACAAGGAATGGACATTAGACCAGTGGAAATCTGTGCTTTGGTCTGATGAGCCCAAATTTTAGATCTTTGGTTCCAACCACCGTGTATTTGTGCTATTCCATCCGGTTTGCGTTTAGTTGGACCATCATTTATTTTTCAACAGGACAATGACCCCAAACACACCTCCAGGCTGTGTAAGGGCTATTTGACTAAGAAGGAGAGTGATGGGGTGCTACGCCAGATGACCTGGCCTCCCCAGTCACCAGAGCTGAACCTAATCAAGATGGTTTGGGGTGAGCTGGACCGCAGAGTGAAGGCAAAAGGGCTAAGCATCTCTGGGAACTCCTTCAAGATTGTTGGAAGACCAATGCCAAGAGTGTGCAAAGCAGTCATCAAAGCAAAAGGTGGCTACTTTGAAGAACCTAGAATATAAGACATAATTTCAGTTGTTTCACACTTTTTTGTTAAGTGTATAATTCCACATGTGATAATTCATAGTTTTGATGCCTTCAGTGTGAATGTACAATTTTCATAGTCATGAAAATACAGGAAAATCTTGAAATGAGAAGGTGTGTCCAAACTTTTGGTCTGTACTGTATATTTGCATAACTAGGCGCAAAGCGCGTGCCCATAGTGGTGCCATGTGTTTGGAGATAATAATCTCTCTCATACATAAAAGTTATGTTTTAGAATAAAGTGTATACTACCTATAATGAATTGAATTAGTGGTTCTTTGTATATTCCCAGTTGGTGGAGGAAAAAATTAGATTTTATATCTAGAGTCCCTAAAATAAAATTATGATGCCACCTGATTTTATCTAAAATTTGTAAGGTGTGATTGGTGTCCTTCAAATAGGCGGGAAGTAGGGGCATACATTTTTGTAGATGTGTATCAACGTACTTAGATTGGCAGTTAAGCAGTTAATTCCTGAAATGATCGGTCTACCAGGTGGATTTGTGGTACTTTTGTTTAACTTTGGGATATGATAAAAGATGGCTATGGTCGGGGTTTTGTCATTGATGAATTGGAATTCTTTTTTGTGAGGATACCTAAAGATTTGCCTTTTGCAGCTAATTGGTTAAGTTTCTTGGTATAGTTTGTGGTAGGATCCATGGTAATTCTTTTATATGTAGCGGTATCCCCCAGAAGTCTTAACGATTCAATTTAGTATGTAGATCGATCAAGTACCACTAAGCCTCCTACTTTGTTTGCTGGGTGGATGATAATCTGATTGTTCTCTTGGAGGTCAATATCAACTTCCTGTTTGTGGCAAATTAGTATATGGGAGGGGGAAAACTTTTCAAGATTGGTGGTGGCCATTTTGAAGTCGACCATTTTGGATCCAACTTTATTTTTTCAAAGGGAAGAGTGTCATGTGACACATCAAACTTATTGAGAATATGACAAGAAAAACATTGGTGTGCTTGGTTTTAACATAACTTTGGTCTTTCATGAATTATTTACAAGTTTATGACCACTTATAAAATGTGCTCAAAATGCTACCCATTGTGTTAGATTGTCAATGCAACCCTCTTCTCCCACTCTTGACACACTGATCCACGATGACCAATCCACTTTCCAGGAAACTGTTCATGTAGGAATGCTCAGACCTGACACCCAAGATTGTGCACCACCACATTATGGTTGTCAGGTCCTAGCTGTAAAGATACGAGATGTGCAGCAACCTCAGCCAGCCTGAAAAAGATAGGGAGATGTACTGAGCAAATTCACTGTCACTCTGGTCCCGATCCTGCTCGCGGCTTGGCCGATGGTTCGCAGAAGTCTTATGGTTTTCTGACCTCTATGTCTCTCTCAGTTGGCAGGTGGGAGTAGTGGTTTGATTACTTGAGTAATTTTCCAATCTCTAAATGGTTGGCAACTTTTTGTGGGTCCCCACTGGAAATCACCTAGCTAAGGTAAAGTAATGGTGTTCTAGCTGCAGCATAAGTTTTATTCTATATGGGTGAAATGGTAATTAGAATTACCGTATTGATGAGACTGAGTGATTGCTGTTTTTCTGTCTACTTAAAGTGTGTTTTGCCTGGGCGTGAATTTTTAATCTCTACAAATCAGGTGGGTATATAGATTGTGAAGATGTTTTAGAATCAAAAATTCACAGTTGAATAGTACTGCAAAGTCTGGTAGCAGCGTCACCATAAGCTGTTTTCTATCTGTATCTGTTTGTATTGTGTGTATGATTTGCCAGCAGGAGGCATATTAGCATATAGTTAAAGTTTTGAATTCATTCTGTATATATTTATTGTGAGATTAGAGAATTAGTCATAAACTGGTTTTGTTTTTGCGTACTTCAGAACTGTAAAGGTGGATGTTAAAAGTATTCATGTAAAAAGGAGAATTTCTTAAATTGTAGTTGTTTTTACTTTCACTTGTACAGGTCAGACATCGTTTGAGAGCTTGAGCTCAAAGTCTATTGTAAGCTACTATGGTTAATCATTCAATAGTGTAGCTGCATTTTCAGTGTGACACTTGTAGGCTGATTTTTGTTAAAGTAAAACTGTTGAGAAAACAGACATTCTAGCAATTTATCTGGTGTTTTTAGATTACGTAGTTTCTGGGCACACAAGAGTTTTTAAATGCCCTGATGGTGAAACAGATTAATTGTTAGCTAACCTCCTATATCACTGTATTCAAGATAACTAGATGTCATTAAAAATCACTGAGACCCCTTTCCCTGGGCAAAAAACAAATATGGCTTTTCCAGTCACATTCCCAGAATTTATAAGTACTTAGATTAAATATACCTATTAGGTTAACTATTCAAAACCCCGTAGGAACTTTGTCTCAAGAAATAGATGCACATGTCCCTCAGTCACCTGTGCAAATGTTGCATTTTTTTCCGCGAAAAAATCGCATCGCGGAAAAAAAAGCAACATGTTCATTAAAATTGCGGAATTGCGGGGATTCCGCACACCTAGGAGTGCATTGATCTGCTTACTTCCTGCACGAGGCTGTGCACACCATGCGGGAAGTAAGCAGATTATGTGCAGTTGGTACCCAGGGTGGAGGAGAGGAGACTCTCCTCCACGGACAGGGCACCATATAATTGGTCAAAAAAAAGAATTAAAATAAAAAATATTAATATACTCACCTTTGATGGCCTCCGGAGTCTTCCCGCCTCTCCTGTGCATGCTGCCGCTTCGGTTCCTATAGCTGGTGTGCGGTGAAGGACCTGCGATGACGTCGCGGTCTTGTGATTGGTCGCGAGACCGGTCATGTGACCGCTCACGTGACCGCGACGTCATGGAAGGTCCTGTGCACACACACCATCTATAGGACAACGGACGCCGCTGAGGAGATCGGTTGTCTGCAGGTGAGTATAACCATTTTTTTTTATTTTTTTTATTATTTTTAAACATTCTATCTTTTACTATTGATGCTGCATAGGCAGCATCTATAGTAAAAAGTTGGTCACACTTGTCAAACACTATGTTTGACAAGTGTGACCAACCTGTCAGTCAGTTTTCCAAGCGATGCTACAGATCGCTTGGAAAACTTTAGCATTCTGCAAGCTAATTTCGCTTGCAATATGCTAAAAAAAAAAACGCGAAAAAAACGGGAAAAACACGCAAAAAAAAATGCAGATTTCTTGCAGAAAATTTCCGGTTTTCTTCAGGAAATTTCTGCAAGAAAGCCTGACGTGTGCACATACCCTTACATTCTACAGGATTATGGGGAAGGAGACAATAGGTTGAGGGTTGCTGCAGCTCCGGCATTGGTGAGGCGGTAGCTTCAGTAGTGATGAGGAGGCAGCGGGGTCAGTGCAGGCTGTAGGCTTTCCTGAAGAGATGGGTTTTCAGGTTCCGTCTGAAGGATCCGAATGTGGTTGATAGTCGGACGTGTTGGGGCAAAGAATTCCAGAGGATGGGGGATATTCGTGAGAAGTCTTGGAGGTGATTGGATGAGGAGCGAATAAGTGTGGAGGAGAGAAGGAGGTCTTGGGAGGACCGGAGATTACGTGAGGGAAGATATCGGGAGATTAGTTCAGAGATATATGGAGGAGACAGGTTATGGATGGCTTTGTAGGTCAGTATTAGTAATTTGAACTGGATACGCTGAGGGAATGGGAGCCAGTGAAGAGATTTGCAGAGGGGGAAGCAGAGGAGTAGCAAGCAGAGAGATGAATTAGGCAGCAGAGTTAAGGATGGACTGGAGAGGTGCAAGGGTGTTAGCAGGGAGGCCGCAGAAAAGGATGTTGCAGTAGTCAAGGCGGGAGATGATGAGGGCATGCACAAGCATTTTAGTAGATTGACGGTTGAGGAAAGGACGGATTTGGGAGATGTTTTTTAGCTGGAGGCGACAGGAGGTGGAAAGAGCTTGGATGTGCGGTTTGAAGGACAGGGCAGAGTCGAAGGTTACTCCGATTCAGCGGACTTCCGGTACGGGGGAAAGCATGATGTCATTGATTGCGATAGATAAAAAGAAATGGAAGAATGTGTTAATGAGTAAAGAGCAGCGAACCAGCCTCAGGTATTTTGAGGTCTTACTGGGCACTGAAGTATTGTATAAAATTGCAAATAACATGAGAAGACAGAAGAAGATAGAGGAATATAACAATGATACTGAATGTTATGCCAATTAGTCGCCTAAGGAAAGTGTGTCAGTTGCAGCAGCTGCTTTAGAGCCATTGATACCTCCCATATATTTCCCGACGACTGGACATGTGCCAACTGTCAAACGCAGAATTCAGAATATCGTGAGACTTGTTCTGACTGTCAGATGACGAACCCAAATAGTCCTGTCCTATTCCCGGTTATTTATGTAGATGGATGGCACTCCTGTCCAATGTCCATTGTAGCTCCATAACAGTCTATACAAAGAATAATGAAGGAAAAGTTGAGGATGACATAGCAGTACTTGATCAAGAAAAACAGGGAAGACAGGAATCAGCAGTCCATTCTGATAATCCACAGCACCCCATGAACAAGATCCAACACCCATAACTCTATGGTGGGGGAACATCATCATCATCAGCTTTATCCTGCCCATGTAAACCCCTCAATTTCCTGGTAGATACCGGAGCAGCCAGAAGTGTAATTGGGAACATTGATTTACCAGACCCTAATTGTCTCACGGATGAAGTGGTGCCTTGTGTAGGGGTGGATGGTAACACATGGTACACCCCAATGACCAGACCAATACACATAGACCTAAGATCTACACAGAGTATGTTGTCTCAACTTTTAGTCTCAAGTCATCAGACCTACTGACAAAGCTCCAAGCCAACATAGCTACAATCCTTCCTTGGACTGCATCCTACTGCCATCCCTGGATCTTTGATGCCTCTCTACCCATGCAAACCCTGTATGACTGCTTCAAGGTCACTCCCTTCAGTTTAAGCAAGTAAGCCATAGATGGATTCTGCATACTAAAGGCTGCAATCACATCATGTCCTGCTCTAGGACTACTAGACTACAACAAACTGTTCTGCCTGTTTGGAGAAGCAAGGCCATGCAACTGGAGTCTTGACATAACTTTACAGAGGAAGACAACGCCCTCTTGGGTACTACTCTGCCAGACTTGACCCAGTTGACCGTGAAGTACCAACCGGTATGAGAGCCATGTTTGCAACCCACCTGTTGCTGGACAAGACTTCTAACATTATTCTGGGCCACCAGCTGAAGATGGCCAATACTGCCATTCTGGCCCAGACACAGCCAAATCACCTGTCTGCTGCCCGCCACCTACATCTGCAATGAATTATTCTGCTCCCAGACAATATCACCATCTCCAGATGTGCTGTCCTTCCCCCAGTTACTTTCTTACCTCTGCCAAGGGGAGGAGAAGATGAAGATCACATCTCTGACACACTAATGGAAGAGGTAGCTGACTCTGAGATGGCTCAACACAATTGTCTAACTCTCATGAGGCAAGAAACCTCCAGGTTTGACTCAGTCACTGATGTACCTTTGGAAGATCCTGACCTGATGCTCTATGTGGATGGATCAAGGTATGCAGACCAAGAAGGCCATTTCCATACTGGTATAGCAGTAGTCACAGAAGATACCATGCTGCTAGCAAAACCACTGCTTCCATCCTTCTCTGCACAGGAGGAAGAACTGCAGGCCTTGATAGAAGCATGCAAGATGTCTGCTCAATGCAAAGCTGCAATATACTACGACTCTTGCTACATTCATGGCGTGTGTCATGACTATTGACCATTCTGGAGGGCAAGAGACTTCATCATGGCTAATGGAACACCTGTCAGACATCACAAAGCCATACAAGAACTGATTGATGCCAGAAAGTTGCAGTGGTAAATGTGAAGGTGCACACTGAAGAAACCTCAAGGGAAGCAGTGGGCAGCAGACTGGCTGACACAACAGCAAAAGAAGCAGCAATGATCCCATTTGACACAGAAACATTTCATCTGTACTCTCTAATGGATCAGGAAACAGAGGAAATGGGACAACCCTGGAAAAAGATGCTCTGACATTCCAGAAGTAAGTATCCAAAGATGAAAAGGAGAAATGGACCCAAGATGGAGTCACACAAGATGAAAGATGCCTAATGATAAACAAAGAAAACTTTAAGGCCTCAGAACAAAAAAAACCAACACACTTAATGCTGCACAGGAAACAGGGGAGCAATAGCATAAGAGTTTTAGTCTTCCCCTTGGGTCTCAGACACACACTAGCAGGTCCAACAAATATTAACCCCTACAAGATCCTATTTGTAAATACTCACAGTTTAGAATGATATTTTCCCACTATAGTCATCCATATGCAGACTAAGTTTGTTGTTGAATTAACAAAAACGTGACTAAAATATGTTCTCAAGTTTCAACCATCCCAGATCCTGAGGACCTAGATGTAGCCCACCAGATCCTGCCCAGTGACTAGGTCCTCACCAAGAGGTTCAACAGATGTACCCTCGATCCTAGAGATGACAGCCCGTTCCAAGTCCTGTTGACCACTACCACAGCAGTCAATAAATTCATGCTTCCCACTGCAGGAAGATGCCAGATCCAGAGGCCATTGGTGGCTGCCACTCTTCATCCATCTAACACTTATCCTTTATCTAGCCCAAGGTGTAGCCAGTTACCAGGGGGCAGTCACCCATGAGGAAGGTATAGTGACCTTCTGGTATAATGTCTCCACCCCAAGAGTAACATACCAATTTGACTATTGCCTCATAGTAGAATGCCCAGGCCCCATGGCACAGTTTGACATCTGGTTAGGCACACAATTCATCTGTGCCACCACAGCTGAAACAGGGAAGGTTCAAACTGAGAGAATTGGTCATTTGTTGCGTGGCACATTGGTGAAAGTGACTGGGGATATCAACCAGTCCAGGCCCTGCAACGCAGAGATAAATGGGGAACCAGACTATTAACCTTCATGACCCTGACCAAAGCCCCTTTAACCCCTTTCTGCCATTGGACGTAGGACGTACTATTTCATCCATGTGGGGTGGGCCCTAATTCCCAAGGACGGAATAGTACGTCCAGCACGATCGGCTGCGCTCACGGGGGGAGCGCGGCCGATCGCAGCCGGGTGTCAGCTGCCTATCGCAGCTGACATCCGGCACTATGTGCCAGGAGCGGTCACGGACCACCCCTGGCACATTAACCCCCGGCACACCGCGATCAAACATGATCGCGGTGTGCCGGCGGTACAGGGAAGCATCGCGCAGGGAGAGGGCTCCCTGCCTGCTTCCCTGAGACCCCCGGAGCAACGCGATGTGATCGCGTTGCTGCGAGGGACTCTTACCTCCTATCCCTGCAGGCCCCGGATCCAAAATGGCAGCAGGGCTGCATCCGGGTCCTGCAGGGATTACTTCCGGGTGCCGTGCAGGCGCTGGTAAGCCTGCACGGCTGTATGTCAGATCGGTGATCTGACAGAGTGCTGTGCAAACTGTCAGATCATCGATCTGTGATGTCCCCCCCTGGGACAAAGTAAAAAAGTAAAAAAAAAAAAATTCCCACATGTGTAAAAAAAAAAGAAAGAAAAAATTCCTAAATAAAGAAAAAAATATATATATATTATTCCCATAAATACATTTCTTTATCTAAATTAAAAAAAATCAAACAATAAAGTACACATATTTAGTATCGCCGCGTCCGTAACGACCCCACCTATAAAACTATATCACTAGTTAACCCCGTCAGTGAACACCATAAAAAAAAAAAAAAAAAAAAAGAGGCAAAAAACAACGCTTTATTCTCATACCGCCAAACAAAAAGTGTAATAACACGCGATCAAAAACACGGATATAAATAACCATGGTACCGCTGAAAACGTCATCTTGTCCCGCAAAAAACAAGACCTCACATGACTCTGTGGACTCAAATATGGAAAAATTATAGCTCTAAAAATGTGGTAACGCAAAAAATATTTTTTGCAATAAAAAGCGTCTTTCAGTGTGTGACAGCTGCCAATCATAAAAATCCGCTAAAAAAGCCGCTATAAAAGTAAATCAAACCCCCCTTCATCACCCGCTTAATTAGGGAAAAATTCAAAAATTTAAAAAATGTATTTATTTCCATTTTCCCATTAGGGTTAGTGTTAGGGCTAGGGTTAGGGTTAGGGCTAGGGTTAGGGCTAGGGTTAGGGCTAGGGTTAGGTTTAGGGCTAGGGTTAGGGTTGGGGCTAGGGTTAGGGTTAGGGCTAGGGTTAGGGTTAGGGCTAGGTTTAAGGCTACAGTTAGGGTTGGGGCTAAAGTTAGGGTTAGGGTTGGGGCTAAAATTAGGGTTAGGGTTTGGATTACATTTACGGTTGGGAATAGGGTTGGGATTAGGGTTAGGGGTGTGTCTGGGTTGGAGGTGTGGTTAGGGTTATCGTTGGGATTAGGGTTAGGGGTGTGTTTGGATTAGGGTTTCAGTTATAATTGGGGGGTTTCCACTGTTTAGGCACATCAGGGGCTCTCCAAACGCAACATGGCGTCCAATCTCAATTTCAGCCAATTCTGCGTTGAAAAAGTAAAACAGTGCTCCTTCCCTTCCGAGCTCTCCCGTGCGCCCAAACAGGGGTTTACCCCAACATATGGGGTATCAGCGTACTTGGAACACATTGGAGAACAACTTTTGGGGTCCAATTTCTCCTGTTACCCTTGGGAAAATACAAAACTGGGGGCTAAAAAATAATTTTTGTGGAAAAAAAATATTTTTTATTTGCACGGCTCTGCGTTATAAACTGTAGTGAAACACTTGGGGGTTCAAAGCTCTCACAACACATCTAGATGAGTTCCTTAGGGGGTCTACTTTCCAAAATGCTGTCACTTGTGGGGGGTTTCTACTGTTTAGGTACATTAGGGCCTCTGCAAACGCAATGTGACGCCTGCAGACCATTCCATCTAAGTCTGCATTCCAAATGGCGCTCCTTCCCTTCCGAGCCCTCCCATGCGCCCAAACGGTGGTTCCCCCCCACATATGGGGTATCAGCGTACTCAAGACAAATTGTACAACAACTTTTGGGGTCCAATTTCTCCTGTTACCCTTGGGAAAATACAAAACTGGGGGCTAAAAAATAATTTTTGTGGGAAAAAATTTTTGTTTTATTTTTATGGCTCTGCATTATAAACTTCTGTGAAGCACTTGGTGGGTTAAAGTGCTCACTACACCTCTAGATAAGTTCATTAGGGGGTCTACTTTCCAAAATGGTGTCACTTGTGGGGGGTTTCAATGTATAGGCACATCAGTGGCTCTCCAATGCAACATGGCGTCCCATCTCAATTCCTGTCAATTTTGCAGTGAAAAGTCAAACGGCGCTCCTTCCCTTCCGAGCTCTCCCATGCGCCCGAACAGTGGTTTACCCCCACATATGGGGTATCAGCGTACTCAGGACAAATTGTACAACAACTTTTGGGGTCCAATTTCTTCTCTTACCCTTGGGAAAATAAAAAATTGGGGGTGAAAAGATAATTTTTGTGAAAAAATATGATTTTTTTATTTTTACGGTTCTGCATTATAAACTTCTGTGAAGCACTTGGTGGGTCAAAGTGCTCACCACACCTCTAGATAAGTTCCTTAGGCGGTCTACTTTCCAAAATGGTGTCACTTGTGGGGGGTTTCAATGTTTAGGCACATTAGTGGCTCTCCAAACGCAACATGGCATCCCATCTCAATTCCAGTCAATTTTGCATTGAAAAGTCAAATGGCGCTCCTTCACTTCCGAGCTCTGTCATGTGGGGTATCAGCGTACTCAGGACAAATTGTACAACATCTTTTGTGGTCCATTTTCTCCTGTTACACTTGGTAAAATAAAACAAATTGGAGCTGAAATAAATTTTGTGTGAAAAAAAGTTAAATGTTCATTTTTATTTAAACATTCCAAAAATTCCTGTGAAACACCTGAAGAGTTAATAAACTTCTTGAATGTGGTTTTGAGCACCTTGAGGGGTGCAGTTTTTAGATTGGTGTCACACTTGGGTATTTTCTATCATATAGACCCCTCAAAATGACTTCAAATGAGATGTGGTCCCTAAAAAAAAATGGTGTTGTAAAAATGAGAAATTGCTGGTCAACTTTTAACCCTTATAACTCCCTAACAAAAAAATATTTTGGTTCCAAAATTGTGCTGATGTAAAGTAGACATGTGGGAAATGTTACTTATTAAGTATTTTGTGTGACATATCACTGTGATTTAATTGCATAAAAATTAAAATTTGGAAAATCGCAAAATTTTCAAAATTTTCGCCAAATTTCAGTTTTTTTCACAAATAAACGCAGGTAATATCAAAGAATTTTTACCACTAGCATGAAGTACCATATGTCTCGAGAAAACAGTGTCAGAATCACCGGGATCCGTTGAAGCGTTCCAGAGTTATAACCTCATAAAGGGACAGTGGTCAGAATTGTAAAAATTGGCTTGGTCATTAACGTGCAAACCACCCTTGGGGGTGAAGGGGTTAAGGGCCCGAGGGGCCTTCTGGGTTCAATACTCCCCATCCCTGCCACTCATTGCCCCAAGGAAGGATGCATAGTTCTGTTCATCACCATTGACAACCCCTCAGAGAATGACCAAAGGTTATATGTACTAGGCTCAAGTACTAAACTTGGCTAGGAGGGGAATGGTGACAAAATGGGTAAATTTTGGTTAAGAAACATAGATGCCAATGGGGACCCAAAGGGAGTAGCTAACGAGTTCAAAGCCAGAAAAAAGATAGCAGTTGTATTTGAATCCATCATCCCCATGATCGGGATAAACAACAATGTAAAATGGATAAACTACCTATACTATAATCAACAACGGTTTGCAAAATACACTGGGGATGTCATAAAGGGACTTATTGACCCATTAAATTTGCAATAGCTATTCTATGTGCTTTGATTGTATTAGCTTTAATTCTATGCTGCATAGCTCCATGCCTTGAGAAAATGATAATGAAAACCATGGAAACCACAGTGATGACCATGCACACCGACTTCCATAATCTCCTAGATGGAAGATGCTGTTGCGAATCCATGAGAGGAACGCCATATCCACCTCCCCAGAATATGTCTGCCTCACATGCCAAATAGGGAGAGAGTAGGATCTGACTTCCTTCTGCACAAGTCCGTAAAGAGGGGGTCCATCTACTAGAGATGGGTCATCTCATAAGCGGTGAAAACAGCCATCGGTGCACTAGGACAGATCGATAGGCTTGACGAGATTAGGGTTTTGATTTTGCAGATTACCAAAGGGGAGACTGTTAAGAATATATGAATATGATCTGAAGATACACAAAAAAAGACGCTTGCAGATAAGATGGACGCTTTGCTGAATATGTACAAGAATCACAGATATTAATTAAAGTGTGTATGTGCTCATACCTATGGACAGGTTATACAACACTCAAGTGGACTCTGATATGATGGTGTGATCCACTGAGCTAATCAACAATGAATAATACTGAATATGCCTGTACCAAGATGTACCAGTCACCACTCCCCTCTTGTCGATCAAAGATCGACATGCTACGTGCAAGACAAAATGCCAGCTTGACCTAACTGATTAACCATTAGAGTAATATAGATAATGACATGTGCACTGACTAGCAATATTTATGAGATAAGGCAATTATGACCCTGGATGGGCTGGTTCTGGCTCCATCCTGGTCAGGTCTGGGTTAAATTAGTCCGCCTCTCTTTGTTTCTGGGGTGGCTATTTAATGCTGGTGGTTCCTGGGTTCTGAGTCGGTTATACTTCCCTGACTACTGCCCCTGTTTTCTGCTTGGTACTTCTCTGTCTGTCCTGGTTTTCTGACCCCTTGGCTTGTCTCTGACTAATCTGTTGTTTTGCCACTTGGTACCTTGCTCCCATCTGGCTCCCGACCCTTGGCTTGTCCATTGACTACATCTCTGTCTTAGTACTCTGTGTCCTGTGATTTTTCAGACCCTCCGCTCTCGCGCAGTAGCTCCACCCCATCGTCTCTGCAGAGATCACATTACCTACCTAGTTCAGGTCCTGTGTGCACTGCATGCCTCATTCCTCCCTCTCCCTATGCTCCCGCTGGTGCCCCCTTAGGCTGTCTCTCTACTACACCAGGCAGCGTCATTACATTATTATTATTACCGACCCTAAGCATTAAAAGAGATTCTGCACTTTTTTTCCCTCTGATATGGATCCGCTCCAAGCTCTGTCAGATCAGGCAGCTAACCTGACCAAAATGATGCAGAATCTGTCGGTGGAGCAAAGAGCTTTTGTTGCTTCTCACTGACCGGTACAAAGGGAGTTGGCGGATACAGTTAGTGCGGTTCTGGGTGCCTCCTCTCGGTCTGGTAATATGGATGGGGCTGTCTCAGATATTCCCCTTTCTTCTCCTGAACCCTGTGTTCTAATTACCAGATACCTTTTCTAGGGATAAAAGTAAATTCCGGGTCTTCAGGGAGAGTTGCAAGTTATTGTTTTCCATGCGTCCTAGGTCTTAAGGAGACAAGAGTCAAAGGGTGGGGATAGTTATATTTTTGTTACGTGCGGGCCTGCAGTCCTGGACTTTCCCCCTGCCCCCTACCTTCCCTGAGAGATTGTCTGTGGATCAGTTCTTCGAGGCCTTGGGTCTCATTTACGATTAACCCGATTGAGTGAGATTGGCTGAGGACACGATTATGGGTCTCACTCAGGGGAAGCTCTCTGCTGAGTGATGCTGTTCTGAGTACAAGCAGTAGGCATCAGAAGTGTCTTAGAATGACTCAGCGCTCAGAGGGCTATTCTGAAGGTGACTGTCTGAGCATTGAAAGGATGCACCTGCCCTGCATCCACTGTTATGATCTGGTGGCCTAAGAGCAGCATGAGACGTACTCTGGAGAAGGTGGTACCTGTACTGACCGCAGACCCTGAACTTAACACCGCAACTAGAAGTAGCCGTGGAATGTACCTAGCGCTCCCTAGACATCTCGACACAGCCGGAGGACTAATTACCCCTAGAGACAGAAAAGGGAAAACTATCTTGCCTCAGAGAAAATCCCCAAAGGATAGACAGCCCCCCACAAATATTGATTGTGAGAGGAGAGGGAAAAAACATACACAGACTGAAATGAGAATTTAGCAAAGGAGGCCACTTCTAGCTAAATAGAAAGGATAGGACAGAGTACTATGCGGTCAGTATTAAAACACTAGAAAATATCCACCACAGAAAATACAAAATCTCCACAGCTAACTAAAGATATGGAGGGGATATCTGCATCTCCAGAGATACCAGCTTGGCTAAACAAATCCTTATACAGACCAAGCTGGACAAGACAAAAACATGGAAAAAAACGGAGCAATAAGGCCACAGCATGTGGACAGCAAAAATCAAGGCCAGAACTTATCTTTGTTGAAATGAACTGCAAAGCAGAAGAGACCAGGCAGGGATGTGAATCCTCCAGGAACAATGGACAACTGGCACTGACTAAAGGGTGAAGCAAGACTAAATAGCCCAGTCAAAATTGCAAAAAGTGAACACACCTGATAAATGCTGTGATTCAGAGACAGCAGCGCTACCACTTACAACCACCGGAGGGAGCCCAAGAGCAGAATTCACAACAGTACCCCCCCTTGAGGAGGGGTCACCGAACCCTCACCGGAGCCCGCAGGCCGATCCGGACGAGCCAAATGAAAGGCACGAACCAAATCATCAGCGTGAACATCGGAGGCAACAACCCAAGAATTATCCTCCTGGCCATAACCCTTCCATTTGACAAGATACTGAAGCTTCCGCCTCGAAAAACGAGAATCCAAAATCTTCTCAACCACATACTCCAACTCCCCATCAATCAACACCGGGGCAGGAGGATCAACAGAGGGAACAACGGGCACCACATACCTCCGCAACAAAGATCTATGAAAAACATTATGGATGGAAAAAGAGGCTGGAAGGGCCTGAGGGCCTGAGGGCCTGAGGGGATAATCTCTGAAATCCTATAAGGGCCAATAAACCGAGGCTTAAACTTAGGGGAAGAAACCTTCATAGGGACATGACGGGAAGACAACCAGACCAAATCCCCAACCCGAAGCCGGCAACCAACACACCGACGACGGTTAGCAAAACGCTGAGCCCCCTCCTGAGACAACACCAAATTGTCAACAACATGAGCCCAAATTTGCTGCAACCTGTCAACCACAGAGTCCACCCCAGGACAATCAGAAGGCTCAACCTGCCCCAAAGAAAAACGAGGATGAAAACCAGAGTTACAAAAGAAGGGTGAAACCAAGGTAGCAGAACTAGCCCGATTATTAAGGGCAAACTCGGCCAATGGCAAGAAAGCCACCCAATCATCCTGATCAGCAGACACAAAGCATCTCAAATAAATCTCCAAAGTCTGATTAGTTCGCTCGGTTTGGCCATTTGTCTGAGGATGAAATGCGGAAGAAAAAGACAAATCAATGCCCAGCCTAGCACAAAAGGCCCGCCAAAACCTAGAAACAAACTGGGAACCTCTATCGGACACAATATTCTCCGGAATGCCATGCAAACGAACCACATGCTGAAAAAACAACGAAACCAAATCAGAAGAGGAAGGCAACTTAGGCAAAGGTACCAAATGAACCATCTTAGAAAACCGGTCACAAACCACCCAGATAACTGACATCCTCTGGGAAACCGGAAGATCCGAAATAAAATCCATAGAAATATGCGTCCAAGGCCTCTCAGGGACCGGCAAAGGCAAAAGCAACCCACTAGCGCGGGAACAGCAAGGCTTGGCCCGCGCACAAGTCCCACAGGACTGCACAAAAGAACGCACATCCCGTGACAAAGAAGGCCACCAAAAGGACCTACCAACCAAATCTCTGGTACCAAAAATCCCAGGATGACCAGATAACACAGAACAATGAACCTCCGAAATCACTTTAGTAGTCCATCCGTCAGGAACAAACAATTTCCCCACTGGACAGCGGTCAGGTTTATCAGCCTGAAATTCCTGAAGAACCCGCCATAAATCAGGGGAGATGGCAGAAAGAATCACCCCTTCCTTCAGAATACCGACCGGCTCAAGGACCCCAGGAGAATCAGGCAAAAAGCTCCTAGAGAGGGCATCAGCCTTAACATTCTTAGAACCCGGAAGATACGATACCACAAAATCAAAACGGGAGAAAAACAGGGACCATCGGGCCTGTCTAGGATTCAGCCGTTTGGCAGACTCGAGATAAATCAGATTCTTATGATCGGTCAAGACCACAATACGGTGCTTGGCCCCCTCAAGCCAATGTCGCCACTCCTCAAATGCCCACTTCATAGCCAACAACTCACGATTGCCGACATCATAATTGCATTCCGCAGGCGAAAACTTTCGAGAAAAGAAGGCACACGGTTTCATCAAGGAACCATAAGAATTCCTCTGAGACAAAACGGCCCCTGCCCCAATCTCAGAAGCGTCAACCTCAACCTGAAAAGGAAGAGAAACATCCGGCTGACGCAACACAGGAGCAGAAGTAAATCGGCGTTTAAGCTCCTGAAACGCAGAAACAGCCGCAGAGGACCAATTCGTCACATCAGCGCCTTTCTTCGTCAAATCGGTCAGGGGTTTAACCACACTGGAGAAGTTGGCAATGAAACGGCGATAGAAATTAGCAAAGCCCAAAAATTTCTGAAGGCTCTTCAGGGATGTGGGCTGGATCCAATCATGAATGGCCTGAACCTTAACCGGATCCATTTCTATAGATGAAGGAGAAAAAATGAAGCCCAAAAAAGAAATCTTCTGTACTCCAAAGAGGCACTTAGACCCCTTCACAAACAAGGCATTATCACGAAGGATCTGAAATACCATCCTGACTTGTTTGACATGAGACTCCCAATCATCTGAAAATATCAAAATATCATCCAAATATACAATCATGAATTTATCAAGATAATTCCGAAATATATCATGCATGAAGGACTGAAACACAAATGGAGCATTAGAGAGTCCGAATGGCATCACAAGGTATTCAAAATGGCCTTCGGGCGTATTAAACGCAGTTTTCCATTCGTCACCCTGCTTAATACGAACAAGATTATATGCCCCTCGAAGGTCAATCTTAGTAAACCAACTAGCCCCCTTAATCCTAGCAAACAGATCAGAAAGCAAAGGCAAAGGGTATTGGAATTTGACCGTGATCTTATTCAAGAGGCGATAATCAATACAAGGTCTCAAGGAGCCATCTTTTTGGCAACCAAAAAAAAACCTGCTCCCAATGGTGAAGAAGATGGCTGAATATGCCCCTTCTCCAAGGACTCCTTAACATAGCTCTGCATGGCGGTATGTTCTGGCACAGACAGGTTGAAAAGTCGGCCCTTAGGGAACTTACAGCCTGGAATCAAGTCAATAGCACAATCACAGTCCCTATGCGGTGGAAGGGAACTGGACTTGGGCTCATTGAATACATCCTGGAAATCTGACAAAAACTCAGGAATTTCAGAAGAGGGGGAGGAGGCAGTTGACATCAAAGGAATGTCACCATGAACCCCCTGACAACCCCAACTAGTCACAGACATAGATTTCCAATCTAATACCGGATTATGCACCTGTAACCATGGGAAACCCAGCACAATAGCATCATGCAAATTATGCAACACCAGAAAATGACAATCTTCCTGATGGGCTGGCGCCATGCACATGGTCAGCTGTGTCCAAAACTGAGGTTTATTTTTAGCCAACGGTGTAGCATCAATGCCCCTCAAAGGAATAGGACTCTGCAAAGGCTGCAAGGGGAAACCACAACGTCTGGCAAATTCTAAGTCCATTAAGTTTAGAGCGGCGCCTGAATCCACAAATGCCATGACAGAAAATGACGATAATGAGCAGATCAGGGTCACAGATAACAGAAATTTAGGTTGTACAGTACTGATGGTAACAGAACTAGCGATTCTCTTGGTACGCTAAGGGCAATCAGAAATAACATGACCAGAATCGCCGCAGTAAAAACACAACCTATTCTGACGTCTGAATCCTTGTCGTTCAGCTCTAGACACAATCCTATCACAATGCATAGGCTCAGGACTCCGCTCGGAAGACAATGCCATAGTGTGCACAACTCTGCGCTCGCGCAAGCGCCGATCAATCTGAATGGCCAGAGACATAGAATCTCTCAGACCAGCAGGCGTGGGGAACCCCACCATAACATCTTTAACGGATTCAGAAAGACCCTTTCTGAAGATTGCCGCCAAGGCATCCTCATTCCATTTAGTCAGTACAGACCATTTTCTAAACTTCTGACAATATGATTCTGCCGCTTCTTGACCCTGAGACAGGGCCAACAAGGTCTTCTCAGCATGATCCACTGAATTAGGTTTGTCATACAATAACCCAAGCGCCTGAAAAAAGGCGTCTACATTAAGCAACGCCGGATTCCAAGGTTCCAGGGCAAATGCCCAATCCTGGGGGTCACCACGCAGCAGAGAGATTACTATTTTAACCTGCTGGATGGGATCACCAGAGGAACGGGGTTAAAAAAAAATGGCTCAGCACTTTCCTTCCCTTCTTCTGAGATGCGGTTAACTCATTGTTGGCCAGTTGTACTGTTATGATCTGGTGGCCTAAGAGCAGCATGAGACGTACTCTGGAGAAGGTGGTACCTGTACTGACAGCAGACCCTGAACTTAACACCGCAACTAGAAGTAGCCGTGGAATGTACCTAGCGCTCCCTAGACATTTCGACACAGCCGGAGGACTAATTACCCCTAGAGATAGAAAAGGAAAAACTATCTTGCCTCAGAGAAAATCCCCAAAGGATAGACAGCCCCCCACAAATATTGACTGTGAGAGGAGAGGGAAAAAACATACACAGACTGAAATGAGAATTTAGCAAAGGAGGCCACTTCTAGCTAAATAGAAAGGATAGGACAGAGTACTATGCGGTCAGTATTAAAACACTAGAAAATATCCACCACAGAAAATACAAAATCTCCACAGCTAACTAAAGATATGGAGGGGATATCTGCATCTCCAGAGATACCAGCTTGGCTAAACAAATCCTTATACAGACCAAGCTGGACAAGATAAAAACATGGAAAAGAACTGAACAATAAGGCCACAGCATGTGGACAGCAAAAATCAAGGCCAGAACTTATCTTTGTTGAAATGAACTGCAAAGCAGAAGAGACCAGGCAGGGATGTGAATCCTCCAGGAACAATGGACAACTGGCACTGACTAAAGGGTGAAGCAAGACTAAATAGCCCAGTCAAAATTGCAAAAAGTGAACACACCTGATAAATGCTGCGATTCAGAGACAGCAGCGCTACCACTTACAACCACCGGAGGGAGCCCAAGAGCAGAATTCACAACAATCCACCACCAGATTCTCTGGAAGAAGCTATGACACAGGCCTACCGTAAGGACCTTAGGCTGTGAGAGGGGAGTGGTGCATCATGAGGCTCCGTTGTTACCTATTAAGCCTGAACTCCTATCATCATTTGAGCCCATGGAGGTGGGGGCTGTCTCCACGAAGGAAAGGGAAAGGAGACGCTTAAGGGAGAAAAACCTCTGTTTATATTGTGGAGCTCCGGGCCATTGGAGAAGAGACTGCCCCTCCTGTCCGCCGGTTTCCAAGGTCTCAGGAAATGCCTAGGTCTGGGTAGCTGCCGATGAGGCTGCCCAGACCCCCAGGTACTGTCTTCCTCAAACTTCAAATTATTATTGAAAGTGGAACTTGGTGTGAACAATTGTTTTTTCCCCTTTTCTGCTTTTGTGGATTGGAGGTCTACTGTGACGGTGGCCAATTGTGAGATAGGGACAGTCAGGTTGGGGAAACCCATGAAGGTCATGGCCATAGACTCTACACCTTTCACCAAGGATGGGATCCTCTCCATTACTAAGAAATTCATCCTTAAGGTGGGCCCTGTTCATACAAAGCATATAGCCTGTTTTGTTCTGGACAACCTCCCAGCCGGGTTGGTCTTGGGGTTCCCCTGGTTGCAATGTCATGATCCGGTCATTAACTGGGAGGCCCGGGAGATTGTTAAATGGGGGCCTAAATGTAAAAATAACTGTTAAATTTCTGTATCTGTGTCATCCGTCGGTCTGGAGGGTATTCTGGGGTACCTGAAGGACTTCGAGGACATGTTCTCTGAAAGTCAGGCCTAGGGGTTGCCACCGCACCACCCATTTGATTGTGCCATCGATCTTACTCCTGGGGCTAAGTTGCCTAAGTCCCGGTTGTTCAACCTCTCTGGTCCTGAGCGGTCCGCCATGAAGGAGTACATATCTGAAAGTGTCCACCCTTGTGTGTCTCCTGTTGCTGCAGGATTCTTTTTTGTAAAAAAAAAAGCTGGTGGCTGCCGCCCATGCCTTGACTTTCGGGCACTTAATAAGATTACCGTGAGAAACAAGTATCCCCTTCCACTCATTCCTGATTTGTGTAATCAATTGTCTAAGGCCAAATGATTCTCTAAGCTGGATTTGCGGGGGGCATATAATCTGATTTGGGTACGGGAGGGGGATGAGTGGAAGACTGCGTTCCTCACTTCTGAAGGTTTATTTGAAAATTTTGTTATGCCGTTTGGTTTGACCAATGCTCCTGCGGTCTTCCAACACTTCATCAAATTTTGTGTTCTCTGATTTTATTGGGCGGTTTCTAATTAGATGACGTTCTTTTTTTATTCTGAGTGTGATCTGATTTTCATGGACATGCTGAATGGAGAAGATGGAGATTTTTCTTTTTAATTCTCCCCATCTTAAAAAACCAGATCACACTCAGATCAAACTCTGATCAGAGTGTGATTAGCATAATTGCCTGACCCTATCCTTAGGAAGGGTCATATCGGTGCATATTCTTAGCATGAGTAAGGAGTTTTCACTCAATTTACATATTGCTATTTTTCACTTATAGTACTTGTGGTCATTATACTTTTTTATCTTAATGAATTACCATACTAATATATACTGTTCTGAATTCATGTACTTTTATTTGCCTTGTTTATTCATTGGACATGTACTTGGAGGTCATGACTTCATTATTTTATAGGTATATTCAGTTTATCTGGAGTCCTCTCCTTTTTTCAAATTATTATTGTGGTCCAGAATAGTTTTTTCTCAGAGTGGGATCAGCAAAGCCAGCCTGATTTTCACAAATGAAAGAAAATCAAGTGTATGACCCTAGCCTTAAGGAGATTCCTGATTCGTAACTGGCCATATACACCGCAGAACTATTGTGAAATTTTCTGCTGACAATACGGGGTAAGAGGCAATCATTATGAATTATTTTTAAAGCATGACAAAACTTATACGAAGGACTCCTTTCTTAATGAATGCATTCAGAAAATTCTAGGATCTACACAATACCTAAAGGCGTATTTCCATGTCAGCCTGTCATGGCAGGAACAATTCTGTCCAGGCAGTGGCCACAGGAGGAGAGGCTACCTAAGCAGCCAAAAATGGCTCAACTACATCCAGATTCCAATAAAAAAATGAATGCGAATTTCCATAATTCACAAACAGCTTGAAAGAGTAGAAAACAATGTGGGAATTAATTTTTGATATATCATATCCACTCCAAAATGGTTCTCTTAGTACATGACTTATCCCACACAAAAAAGTAATAATAAGTAATTATTGAGTTATCAATTAATAAGATAAAAAATAAGCTAATTTACCCCCAAATGGTTCAAATTATAAATATGTTGACTGAAAAATACAGCTGGTTTGTCTCTAACAAATCACATAGACTATAGAATATGACCATTAAACAGTCATGTGAATAAACTCTCTATGCTGTCAATATCAAAGTCTCAAGAACCTCTGTAATCTCTCTCCTTCCTCTTTATCTAGAGACAATCCTAACTATTAAAAGGAGTGGCATCCCTTTAGACAGCTAAAGTAAGCTTGATGTTGATTGATGAAAAGATTCATTGAGTTTGGTAGTACATCTGAGTTCAGAGCATTCTGATTTCGGCAGAGCAGACAGTTTTACTAAAAGCTGCTATTGATTTCTTCTCTATTTTGCTTTATAGTGGCAAAATTCTATCCCCTTATAAAACCTAAAGGAATTCTATTTACTGTTTCATAGCCTGTAGAACAATGTGAACACACTGCAGGAAGACATTGAGTAGAGACATGGAACTACCTGAAATATACAGGTGCCTTAAATTAAAATTCCCTTTTATTCAGCTTTTCTTTTTCAGAAAATGTGCTGTGTTGATGTCCTAGTAAATGTTTGTATCAATCAGAGATCAGGGTCACATATGAGAGGATTGCATCTTGTGACCCTCGCCATGGTCCAGATCAGCAGTCTTTTTTAGTGGACATGAACTGTGCAAATTTCCTTACGCTACTGTATCTCAGGCTCGACTTATGATTAGCCTGGTACATGAGATGTCACCTGTGCTCTGCACACCGCACAGATGATGTGCTAGTTTAAAGCCAAGCCTGGGAATTCTGCATGGAAATTCGCTCAGCCCCTGTACATAACTAGAGACCATTGACCTGGAACTTGGATTGGGTCATCCAAAGCGATCTGCTCATCTCTAATCAGTGATTTTCACCGACACCCTAATTCAAGCATAGACATAAGGTTAAATAGTAAAAAATTGCTACCACTGGGGAATCTTCATGCACACTATTTATGTATTGATCTCTATAAGGACACTGTATGCCCCCTATCGGAGGCAACATTTTATCATTTATCCTATTTAGGTTTGCAGGAGTTTTGTAGAAGTACAGATCTGTCCTTCATCTCAGCAGAGAGGAAGAGAACTAGAACTCTAGTGCCACCTATTGGAAGTAGCAATCCTAAAAGTCAATGTCAACGCTTTAACGAGCCTTGTCACATGACTTAGGATAATAGCCAAAGCAGAATCTCAATTTTCAGACACTGTGTTTCGGACGCCTCTCACACAGCCAAACCAGATCTCCACTTTGCACTGACGAGGGGCAGGCTTGCCAAGACCAATCAGCGACAGGCACAGTCCGGCCGCGAATTGGCCCCTCCCTACTTCACTCCAGTCAGTGCCCCCTCCATACTCTCCTTCAGTCAGCAGCCACATAGGGTTTTAGCAGTCCGTTAAACGGACTGCTAAACACAGCGACATAGCGCAGTGTAACGCAGTCCGTTAACGCTGCTATTAACCCCGTGTGACCAACTTTTTACTGTTGATGCTGCCTATGCAGTATCAATAGTAAAAACTTTTTAATGTCAAAAATAATAAAAAAAAGAACATTATATTCTCACCTTCCGGCACCTTTCCCGCTCCTCACGACGCACCGGTCCCAAGAATGCATTTCGGCAATGACCGGAGATGACGTAGTGATCTCGCGAGATGATGACGTTGAGACCGCTACATCATCAAGTGTTATTGCCGCAATGCATTCTTGGGACTGGAGCGTCGCGAGGAGCATCGCTAAACACCTGGCCTGGATCCGGAGGCCGCCGGAAGGTGAGTATATAACTATTTTTTATTTTAAGTCTTTTTTTAACAGGGATATGGTGCCCACATTGCTATATACTACGTGGGCTGTGTTATATACTGCGTGGGCTGTGTTATATACTGCGTGGCCTGTCATATATACTATGTCTCTGTGCTATATACCACGTGGGCTGTGCTATATAGTACATGGCTCTGCTATATAGTGCTTGGCTGTGCAATATACTGCGTGGCTGTGTTATATACTACGTGGGCTGTGTTATATACTGTGTGGGCTGCGCTATATACTGCGTGGGCTGTGCTATATACTACTATACATATTCTAGAATACCCGATGCGTTAGAATCGGGCCACCATCTAGTCAATCTTATAAACATTGAGGGGTTGCCTTCTCCTGTCTCTGTTAATTGTGCCCTCTAATGGGTAACATTTCTTCTTGCAGAGAATGACAAAATGAGGCCTGGCATGTCAGAGTGAGTAGACTTATATTAGACTTATATGCCATCCATGCTGCTTGGGGAAATTAAATATGCAAATTGCCTCTTCAGAGAGGAAAAAGACTTGAACTTTAGTGCTACTTATTGTAAAAAAAATATATATATCGACCCTATAAAGAGCCTAGCTATATAACTTAGGACAATTGGCCCCTCTGGAACTCACGGTCAAGGTGCAACAAAGTCCTCTACATTCAAGATTTCTTCCTTTCCAACTCCCTTGACCTTCTTTCTCTCACTGAAACCTAGATCCAGCTGTCTGACACTACTGCCACTGCTACTTTCTCATATGGTAGGCTACAAATCTCACATACCCCCAGACCTGAGAGCAAACAAGAAGGAGGTTTTGGTCTGCTCCTTTAATCAGAATGTGCTTTCCATATTATCATGCCAGTACAATCACTTACGCTTTCTTCCTTTGAAGACCATACCATCATTTCTTCAAAGCCTTCTCCCTGTGAGTGGAGGTTGTTTATCACCTTCCAGGCTCCTCCTGTCTCTGGATTATTTTCCCACCTGACTTCCACTCTTTCTATTCTGTGACATTCCCATTCTATTCAAGGGGGAATTTAACATCCTCACTGATCATCCGCTCTCTCCATCTGCCACTTTCTCTAACCTCCTTCTTTGGTGTTTCACATCTTACTAACTCTTCTACACATGAAGACGTGAGTGCGCTGGATATGGTCTTCTCCCAGCTCCGCTCAATGCATGACTTTACAAATTCCCCTCTCCACTCTCTGACCACAACCTTCTTTCCTTTTCTGTCAAGAACTATCTCCACACCCAGGGCACCCCCACTGATCAGATGTACAGAAATCTACACAGCATCAATACCCAGCAGCTTGCAAACAATTTACAGTCATCTTTATCTCCCATCTGCTCCTTCTCCTGTCCAGAGTCAGTGTTGTCATGTTATAATAATAAATTGCAGAGTGCCATGGATGAAGCAGCACTGGCTACACACAGAAAGACCCAACATAGAGAGCGGCAACCCTGGCGCACTCTAAAAAAATTCTTCTACAGTGCTGCTCAAGGTGTCCTGAGCGTCTGTGGAAAAATATCACTTTCAGCCGAAGACTTCACTCACTGTAAGTTCATTATCAAAACTTATAACTCTGCTTTCCATATGGCCAAACAAGTCTTATTTACCACCCTCATTACATCACTAGCCAGCAATCATTCAAAACGTCTCTTATAAACCTTCCACTTGTTCTGAGCCCTAAAGTACAGGCCACAGTCATCAACCTCACCGCTGATGATCTAGCCACTTGTTTCCTACAAAAAATCAACCACAGTCGTCAGGACATTTTTGCACAATCCCCTCAAGCTCATTTTCCATCTTCGAGCATATTACAGAAGAGGAAGTGACTAGACTCCTTGCTTCTTCTAGCCCTATAACTTGCAATATTGACCCTATTCCCGCATATCTCCTACAGTCCCTCTCCCATGTTGTTACTACCAACCTAACTAAAGTATTTAACCTCCTTCTTTTTTCCAGTATGTTTCCCTCCTTATTCAAACACGCCATCATAACCTTGACCAAAAGTGTGCTGCTAACTACAGACCTGTCTCTAATCTTCTCTTTATCTCTAAACACCAGAATACATAGTCCACTCTTGTATAATCTGCTATCTCTCAGATCACTCTCTTCTTGACCCTTTAGGGTATGTGCACACGTTGCGGATTTCTTGCAGAAAATTCCTGAAGAAAACCGGAAATTTTCTGCAAGAAATCCGCATTTTTTTTTTGCGTTTTTTTTCCGTTTTTTTAGCATTCTGCAAGCGTAATTAGCTTGCAGAATGCTAAAGTTTTCCAAGCGATCTGTAGCATCGCTTGGAAAACTGACTGACAGGTTGGTCACACTTGTCAAACATAGCGTTTGACAAGTGTGACCAACTTTTTACTATAGATGCAGCTTATGCAGCATCTATAGTAAAAGATAGAATGTTTAAAAATAATAAAAAAAATAAAAAAAATGCTTATACTCACCCAGACATCTCCTCAGCGGCCGTCCGGCACCTCTTCTAGCTGGTCTGTGCGCACAGGACCTCCCGTGACGTCACGGTCACGTGAGCGGTCACATGACCGCTCACGACCAATCACAGGACAGTGACGTCATTCGGCGAGGTCCTTCAGCGCACACCAGCTACAGGAACCGAACGGCAGCATGCGAGGAGGCGGGAATACATCGAGGGTGAGTATAGGACTGTTTATTATTTTATTTCTTATTTTTTGACCACTTATATGGTGCCCAGTGCGTGGAGGAGAGTCTCCTCTCCTCCACCCTGGGTACCAACCGCATATAATCTGCTTACTTCCCGCATGGTGTGCACAGCCCCGTGCGGGAAGTAAGCAGATCAATGGACCCCTAGGTGTGCGGAATCCCTGCAATTCCGCATTTTTAATGAACATGTTGCTTTTTTTTCCGCTATGCGATTTTTTCGCGGAAAAAATCGCAACATTTGCACAAAAAATGCGGAATACCCTGTAAATAATAGGAGGCTTATGTAAGCGTTTTTTTTCGCGTTTTTATCACGTTTTTATAGCGAAAAAACGCGAAAAAAACGCTAACAATCCTGAACGTGTGCACATGGCCTTACAATCTGGTTTCTGCTCTGTACACTCTACTGAGACGCCCTTGATGAAGTTTCTAATGACCTATTAACAGCAAAATCTAATGGCCACTACTCCCTAATGTTTCTCCTGTATCTCTCTGTCGCATTTAGGCCATGTGCACACGTTCAGGATTTTTAGCGTTTTTTTCGCGTTTTTTCGCTATAAAAACGTGATAAAAACGCGAAAAAAATGCTAACATATGCCTCCTATTATTTACAAGGTATTCCACATTTTTTGTGCAAATGTTGCGATTTTTTCCGCGAAAAAATCGCATAGCGGAAAAAAAAGCAACATGTTCATTAAAAATGCGGAATTGCAGGGGATTCCGCACACCTAGGGGTCCATTGATCTGCTTACTTCCCGCACGGGGCTGTGCACACCATGCGGGAAGTAAGCAGATTATGTGCGGTTGGTACCCAGGGTGGAGGAGAGGAGACTCTCCTCCACGCACTGGGCACCATATAAGTGGTCAAAAAATAAGAAATAAAATAAAAAATAGTCCTATACTCACCCTCGATGTCCCGCGCAGTGTTCCCGCCTCACCGCTGCACGCTGCCGTTCGGTTCCTGTAGCTGGTGTGCGGCGAAGGACCTAGCCGATGACGTCACTGTCCTGTGATTGGTCGTGAGCGGTCATGTGACCGCTCACGTGACCGTGACGTCACGGAAGGCCCTGTGCGCACAGACCAGCTATAGGAAGACGAACGGACGCCGCTGATGAGATGTCTGGGTGAGTATAAGCATTTTTTTATTTTTTTTATTATTTTTAAACATTCTATCTTTTACTATAGATGCTGCATAAGCTGCATCTATAGTAAAAAGTTGGTCACACTTGTCAAACAGTATGTTTGACAAGTGTGACCAACTTGTCAGTCAGTTTTCCAAGCGATGCTACAGATCGCTTGGAAAACTTTAGCATTCTGCAAGCTAATTACGCTTGCAGAATGCTAAAAAAACGCGAAAAAAACGGAAAAAAAACGCAAAAAAAAAATGCGGATTTCTTGCAGAAAATTTCCGGTTTTCTTCAGGAAATTTCTGCAAGAAATCCGCAACGTGTGCACATGGCCTTAACGCTAGATAATTAGCTCTTTTTCACTTTGCACCGCTCTATCAGCCTCAAGCTCTCAATTAACAGGTAAAATCTGTATTCAGTGAAGACAGATTGTTACATTACTGAGATGGAAGATCATAGTTGCTGCAGATAAGAGTGTATATAGAAGAGATGGGGACGAAGGGGCTAGAAATAGATATCCTCCTATCTATGATGTACAAAGAATCTTATCAGTAGTAAAGGTACCGTCACACTCAGTGACGCTGCAGCGATATAGACAATGAGCCGATCGCTGCAGCGTCGCTGTTTAGGTCGCTGGGGAGCTGTCACACAGACAGCTCTCTCCAGCGACCAATGATCAGGGGAACGACTTCGGCATCGTTGAAACTGTCTTCAACGATGCCGAAGTCCCCCTGCAGCACCCGGGTAACCAGGGTAAACATCGGGTTACTAAGTGCAGGGCCGCGCTTAGTAACCCGATATTTACCCTGGTTACCATTGTAAAAGTAAAAAAAAAAACACTACATACTCACCTTCTGATGTCTGTCACGTCCCCCGGCGTCCACAGGGTTACGCCGGCCCTGCACTTAGTAACCCTGCGGACCTGCACTTAGTAACCCGATATTTACCCTGGTTACAAGTGAACACATCGCTGGATCGGCGTCACACACGCCGATCCAGTAATGACAGCGGGTGATCAAGCGACTAAATAAAGTTCTGGACTTCTAGCTCCGACCAGCGATATCACAGCGGGATCCAGATCGCTGCTGCGTGTCAAACACAACGAGATCGCTATCCAGGACGCTGCAACGTCACGGATCGTCGTCGTTCTCGCTGCAAAGTCGCTTAGTGTGAAGGTACCTTAACTGCCATCTCCTATATCAGCAATGTAACAAGATTACAGATGTACAGATTTTACCTGTGAATTGAGAATTTTGAAAATTAATGATCAGTCCTGGTGGAGAAAGAAGCAGATTTCTCTGTAAAGGTATATTGCAAAGTTGATTATTTTCATGCGTACTATAGATTTTTTAAATGAAAATTAAAATTAAAGTTACATTTAACCTCTTAACGACCAGGGCAATTTCAGACTTAGAATTTCTGTTCTCTGCTCCCCTTCTTTCAGAGCTATAACTTTTTAATTTTTGTCGATATGGACATGTGTGGGGCCTGATTTTGCAGAACAAGTTGTACGACATCATTGGTTATAACATAATGAACGACATCATTGGTTTTAACATATTGTATACTGGAAAATGTGAAAAAATCCAAGTTTGGTGAAATTGCAAAAAAAGTGCAATTCTACAGTTGTTGTTTTTTTTTACCATGTTCACTAAATGTTATAACTGATCTGCCATTATGATTCTCCAGGTCATTACGAGGTTCTTTTTTATTTAAGTGGTAAAAAAATTTCCAAAATGTGTTAAAAAAACAATGGTGCCATTTTCCGAGACCTGCAGTGTCTCCATTTAAAGGTGATGTGGGGCTGAGCGAGGGCTTATTTTCTGCACGCCAAGATTACATTTTTATTGATAACATTTTGGTGCAGCTACAGTCTTTTGATTGCCCGTTATTGCATTTTATTGCAATGTAGCGGCGACCAAAAAAATTTAATTCTGGCATTCTGACTTTTTTTCTCATTACGCCATTTAGCGATCATGTTAATTCTTTTTTTATATTGATAGATCAGGCGATTCTGAATGTGGCGATACCACATATGTGTATATTTTATTGTTTTATCTTGAATGGGGCAAAACGGGGGTGATTTCAACTTTTATATTTTTTAAATTCTTGCTATAACTTTTTTTTACTTTTTGCATGCTTCAATAGTCTCCTTGGGAAACTAGAAGCTGCAGTACTCTGATTGCCTCTGCTACACACAGGCGATGATCAGATCGCCTGTGTGTAACAGAAATGCTCACTTGCTCTGAGGGCCAACCACGGGGAGGCAATCATAGTAATCTGGCCATGACAACCATAGAGATCTACTGCAGACCTCTGGTTGTCTTGCCTACCCTTCAGTGACCCACGATCATGTGACTTGGTCACCGATGAGCGAGATTAGCGATGCGCTTCCGGTAAGTGCGAGTTAAATGCCACTGTCAGAGATTCACCCGCAGCTGTTGTGGGCACATGATAGCTGTATAGATTAGCTGTCATGTGCCCGGAAAGTTGCGGGCTCAGCGCTGGAACCCACACCAAACAGGTGGAGTCCGACATGGGCGTACTATTACACCCAACGTCGAAAAGGGATTAAGCTGCATGTACAGTACACTCCAAGGTATGGTGAACAATCATTCTTAACACCACTTTTCTCAAGATAATCTTTCAGTGTAACAGGCTGACGATCACCCGATGAATGAACAAAATGCTTATTCATCAGGTGAACAGATCTTTTGTGAAGTGCCAAAGATCATTGTTCTAGGTGGTGCATAGTTGTGTGTAACCAGGACTCACACTACTGACAATAAGCATAGCCTATGTGCACTAAATTATATAATACATGGTTGCTCAGTGTACATCATTTGTCACCGTTTGCCAATGTTAACAGGCTATTAAATGACCGCAGGTAAAGGTCTACCAATTGTTGGTCATTTAGTGCTGCTGATCTGTACATGTAAACGGACCCTTACAGCATGCTTGTGAGCCAAGCAAAATAACATAAAAGTTGGCCATTGGGATTTTAATAATAAGAATTGGGGGTTATGTACAGTCGTGCTTAGTTTGCATACCCGGCAGAAGAATTGTCAAAGGACATACGGGCAAAGGTAGTTTAACTGTATAAAATAGGAAAGGGATACAAAAAGATATCCAAGGAATTGATAATGCCAGTCAGCAGCGTTCAAACTGTGATTAACAAATGGAAAATCAGGGGCTCTGTAAAAACAAAACCACAGTCAGGTAAACCAACAAAAATTTTGTCCACAACTACCAGGAAAATTGTTAGGGATGCAAAGAAAAACCCACAAAAATATTGGCTGAAATACTGCACTCTCTGAAAACTAGCAGTGTGGCTGTTTCAAGATGCACAATAAGGAGGCACTTGAAGAAAAATGGGCTGCATGGTCGAGTCACCAGAAGAAAGCCATTACTGCTCAAATGCCACAAAGTATCTCGCCTACAATATGCAAAACAGCACAGAGACAAGCCTCCAAATTTTTGGAACAAGGTAATTTGGAGTGATGAGACCAAAATTGAACTTTTTGGCCTCAACCATAAACATTACATTTGGAGAGAGGTCAACAAGGCCTATGATAAAAGAAACACCATTTCTACTGTACAGCACAGAGGTGGATCACTAATGTTTTGGGGATGTGTGAGCTACAAGGCACAGGAAACTTTCCTTGAAGGAAAGATGAATGCAGCATGTTATCAGCAAATACTGGAGGCCAATTTGCAATCATCAGCCCGGAAGCTGCGCATGGGACGGTAGCGCCCCCACTGCCGCAGGGCCGAGGGGTACCCGGTACCGGGCCTCTGAGTCTCTGCTCTGGGGTTGTCACGGTGGCTAGGCCCGGTCCGTGACCCTGCTGAGGGGCGTACAGTGAAAGATATGAGGGATGATGGTGGTGATGGTGACGCTGTAGTGGTGCGGTGCAGTAAATAACGAGGACACCAGGTTGCAGTCTCTTTACCTCTTTACTGAAGATCTCTGGGTCCTCAGTCCAGAGTCCAGATAGCCAGGCTGCGCAAGTCCGGCCGGTCCAATGGCACCTCCAGAGTTCTCTTAGCAGGTAGAAATCTGTGCCTTCCTTCTAGCGCTATGTGTTGCGGTCCTTCCCTGCTGTGCTTACGGAAAGTCCCCACAACTGTTGTCTCCGTTTCTTAAGGTCCCTCACAACTCAATTAGATGATGTTCTGCTAATTCTCCGTTCCTCCCTGATGTTGCGGTTAGAACGGCACCCGTTTGACGGGTAGGCTCGGAGCTCTTCCGGGACCCTAGAGTCGCCCCTCTCCACAAGTTGCCCCCCAAGACTGCATAGGTGATTTAAGTGAGACAGCCCGCCTTAGACTGACTGTCCTGCCGCTGTTTAGAGTATTGCTTGAAGCTGAATATTGTAATACTCCCTCGGCGTTCCGGCCGCCGGTTGTGCGCCTCAGTAGAATGTTGCCTCGATCTTACAGCACGACCCCTACTGGTATTCTCCTTGTCGCTTTGATCTCGTTTCTCACTCAGCACAATCTATCTCGCTTCCAATCCCTTCTTGGGCACCGCCGCTATACTGAGCAGGCACGGTCCCGTTGCTTTCTATCTAGTTGCCAAGTCTCTGTCAGGATCCCACCCCTGGCAGAGACCCTACCGAATCTTCTCCCGCAACACCTTCTGCCACAAGGTGTTGCCTGGTTCCAACCCAGTCAGCTTTCTGTCTAACTTCCTGCCTGACCCCCAGTTTTACCAGTATGTGGAGAGTGGCCTAATGAATAGAACCCTTAGCTCCCCCTGGAGGCCCGGCGGTGAAATGTATTGGTGTCTGTGATACCTGATCAGATGAACTCCTTCAGTGCCATCAGACGTACCATAGCTCCCCTTAGTGGCGGAGCCACAGTACTGCAACGACCAGGACTCTGGGGCGCTGCACTCCCCCCTGGTTAAATCCAGTACTCCGGGACTGGGAAGAAAACAACAATACAAGTTAGCAAAAAGACATACAATTTTGTTGAGTGCAATAACAATAAGTATACTTGAATAGAGCTTCCCTTTATGGGAGGTGAGGACACTTGAACGTTACAAACATGGTTAAATATCATAGCAACATGCTATAAATAACTTTTCTTACCCAACCGGGTATTCTACTTAGTACAAATTCTCGAACAATAATTTAACATTGCCTTTAAGGACGTACACTCTAAATCCGCTAAAGACCTTCTTATAATCACATTATAAGGCAATTTAACTTTTACATTCTCCTTCTTTAAATCTGCAGGACCGCCTGTCCTAACGGCACCAGACCTACTGCCTCTCCTTTCTTACAGGACCGCTCCTTTCAGCCCGAGCCTTCTGTCTTTTCAACTACTATACATAGTATAGAACATAACATTACTTTCAGTTTAAGAGCACTGAGCCATCTCTATATGGCTCCTAGGAGGACTCAGGGTTCACCTTCTGTCCTCGTTGTCTATCAACATTATCAAACATTTTTTTTTTTTTTTTTATATAACATTAAACCTTCTCATTATTTTCTTACTAACATGTATGCTGGGCGCTACGTCTACCCCTACGGGCCCACTGCATCCTTCTTCTAGCTTTCACTTTCTTTCAGGGAACATTATTGCCATCTGTCTTAAGCAATATCACCATTTAAGTGCAACAAATGAACATCCCCTTTAAGAGGGGACCAAGTCTTTATGAGGTAGCACATCTTCTCAAGCTACCAGTCCGTACTCAGCAAAGGTTCCAGTGTGGTATCTTCACAAAGAGTCCTTCTTTAAGTAAAACCAGTAAGAAGCCCCTTTAAGAAGGTGCAAACTATTTACAAGCAGTTTGTATCATGCACTGTTCATGATTGCGGCAGTTCTTGATAACAATGGGGAAACAGGAAACAAAAGCAAAAGCAGAGGAAGGGACCCCGGGTAAACAAAGGGATCCCTTAAAGAGTTAACCCTAGTCGGGTTTAAAGCAGCAAAAAGCAGGGAAACAAACAGTTAACTATGTACAGTTTCAGGTTTCCGAGGTTTAGTGGGACGGCTTCCAGGGCTGCACCCGGCACTTAATCCTTCCTGGCCTGGGCAAAGTGAGGCCCAGGGTTACACCCAGTGCTGGACAAACGCCGTTAATCCATCTTTCATGTATGGTTAAATCATGCGCAGTGATGGAGGTCCGCGCAGCTTGAGTATGGGCATTTGCTGCAGCAGAGGTAGCGGCTGCTGCAAGATCAGTCACTGGAACGGAATCAGCAGCTGTGGCACTAGCAGTCACTGGAGTGGTGTCGGTCGTCAGGGCAGGGTCGTCCTTCATACCTGCTTCAGACGTGGTCCCTCCGGTGCCGGTCTGCTCTGCCTCCGCTGGGATCTGGAACGCTGGTTGTGGGGCCTTGCGCTGCGGCGTTGTCATCTCCGTTTGCAGCATCTCGCTTTCCGGCAGGGCCTTGCCTTCTGGCTTCGGAGCGCTGGAACTTCTTTCCTGCTCCGGATCAGATGAGGCTGCCGACAGATGTCTGGTGAGGCTCCTGATGATGGCCTTCTTCCACCCGGCCTCAGTGCTCAGCTGCGCCCGCCGGGGTCGGTCGCTGAGCTCGTCCACTCCGGCCTGCAGGAATTCAGCATCAGTGGTGGAGGCCTGGTTGCGGTGCCCCTCCGGGTGGCTGGGGGAGTCCTCTGCTCCGACCCCACGCTCCGGCTCCGGGCGGCTCGCCATGGCGTCCTCCATGTCGCTCACTCCTTCTTCCTGGTCCTTTTCCCGCTCTCTCCTTCGTGGGCGGTTTCGTTTTCTCTGTCTCTGCCCACCATTGAGGATCAGGAGGCGGATCTTGGCTGCTGACGGACACGTCCTCAAGGGGCCGAGATATTTAGACTGGGCGGCCATTGTCTTTTGCGCTCTTCAGCTTGTTCACGCCCACTTCCACGCCCTTCTTCTTCTCCTGCGCTCTCCTTAGCGCTGTAATGGCGGCGGTTTTGGCGCGAACTTTTGGCGGCAAGTGACAATCCACAGTCTTTGCAATAAAGTACAGTCCAAGCACAGTAAATCACAGTTCCAAGGCACACATGACCTGATTCTTCAGGCTTAAGTAGATCCTGTTTGTGACGCCAAGTTGTAGCGCCCCCACTGCCGCAGGGCCGAGGGGTACCCGGTACCGGGCCTCTGAGTCTCTGCTCTGGGGTTGTCACGGTGGCTAGGCCCGGTCCGTGACCCTGCTGAGGGGCGTACAGTGAAAGATATGAGGGATGATGGTGGTGATGGTGACGCTGTAGTGGAGCGGTGCAGTAAATAACGAGGACACCAGGTTGCAGTCTCTTTACCTCTTTACTGAAGATCTCTGGGTCCTCAGTCCGGAGTCCAGATAGCCAGGCTGCGCAAGTCCGGCCGGTCCAATGGCACCTCCAGAGTTCTCTTAGCAGGTGGAAATCTGTGCCTTCCTTCTAGCGCTATGTGTCGCGGTCCTTCCCTGCTGTGCTTACGGAAAGTCCCCACAACTGTTGTGTCCGTTTCTTAAGTTCCCTCACAACTCAATTAGATGATGTTCTGCTAATTCTCCGTTCCTCCCTGATGTTGCGGTTAGAACGGCACCCGTTTGACGGGTAGGCTCGGAGCTCTTCCGGGACCCTAGAGTCGCCCCTCTCCACAAGTTGCCCCCCAAGACTGCATAGGTGATTTAAGTGAGACAGCCCGCCTTAGACTGACTGTCCTGCCACTGTTTAGAGTATTGCTTGAAGCTGAATATTGTAATACTCCCTCGGCGTTCCGGCCGCCGGTTGTGCGCCTCAGTAGAATGTTGCCTCGATCTTACAGCACGACCCCTACTGGTATTCTCCTTGTCGCTTTGATCTCGTTTCTCACTCAGCACAATCTATCTCGCTTCCAATCCCTTCTTGGGCACCGCCGCTATACTGAGCAGGCATGGTCCCGTTGCTTTCTCTCTAGTTGCCAAGTCTCTGTCAGGATCCCACCCCTGGCAGAGACCCTACCGAATCTTCTCCCGCAACACCTTCTGCCACAAGGTGTTGCCTGGTTCCAACCCAGTCAGCTTTCTGTCTAACTTCCTGCCTGACCCCCAGTTTTACCAGTATGTGGAGAGTGGCCTAATGAATAGAACCCTTAGCTCCCCCTGGAGGCCCGGCGGTGAAATGTATTGGTGTCTGTGATACCTGATCAGATGAACTCCTTCAGTGCCATCAGACGTACCATAGCTCCTCTTAGTGGCGGAGCCACAGTACTGCAACGACCAGGACTCTGGGGCGCTGCAGGACGTACTTGGATGTTCCAACATGACAACTATCCAAAACACAAGGCCAAGTTGACCTGTCTTTGGCTACAGCAGAACAATGTGAAGGTTGTTGAGTAGCCATCTCAATCTCCTGATCTGAATATCATTGAGCCACTCCGGGGAGATCTCAAGCACGCAGTTCATACTAGACAGCCCAGGAATTTACAGGAACTAGAGCCTTTTTGCCAAGAAGAGTGGACAGCTTTACCATCTGAGAAAATAAAGAACCTTATCCACAACTACTACAAAAGACTTCAAGCTGTCATTGATGAGGGGACAATACACAGAATGAAGAAATGGGGTATGTGAACTTTTGATCAATGTCATTTGGATGTTTTGTGTTGTCATTATGATTTAAAAAAAGAAAACACAGTAATTTGACAATAAATGGCTTCACCCAACCACTAACCATGAGTGGAGAAAACTTTTGGTGTTATCATTCATATCCTCTGAAAAAGGGCCAAGAAAGCAAAAATTCTGCCAGGGTATGTAAACTTTTTCGCACAACTGTACATTGTATAAAACCATAGTATGGCAAATATAGATTTCCGTGTTGGCCTACTGTATTACTGTATAACTCTGATTTCACACAGAGTTACACATCTGTTTTTTTGCTGATGATTTGATGTGATGTTATATTACAGAGCTATTCTATTTTAAAAGCATTGATTTTAGGGCATATCTCTGACATATTGTGCGTGATGGAGCATCATGTATTAGTATATAGAGTGCTTACAGCTCCAAAGTTCAGAGCCTCAGGGTACTCTGTATAAATATACTGCAGTGGGTTGATTCCTATGTGCAAATTACTGCAAGCAATAATAATGATGGAAAATATATTATTTAAGATGGTGAGCTAGCATTTCATATATCTTTCTTAATATAAAGGAATTAGTTTCTGCTGTACGTTCTACAACCGTTTATAGCTTTAAATATACCATAGGTATACTTTTTAATATATGCAATCAAGAGACACTTTATTAGAGCCACCTCTGATTTCATGAATTTCTTTCTTGCAGATGTTTATTTTTTTCCTGTAAGGAAATTAAATACACCACCCTGTGGATCAGTTTTAGAGGGAATCCACATTAGAATGGGAGAATTGAGTGTTCTGAGCGATTCAGTATTAGGCAGGTTCATTGGTGCTAGATTAGCCAGGAACAGCATTTAAAAAACTGCCAACCTTGAGTGGTTTTTATGCGAGAATGAAGAGGCTCAAAGAATAACATCAAGCCAACGGTGGAAATACGATTGGTGCAACCTGAAAGCAGCCCAAGAGGTAAAGGGACCTACTTCTAAATCCAAAACAGGTGAAATTGAGTATTATGATGAGCTGTTGGGTTGCAAAAGGACCATATACATCTTTGTACAGGGACCCTCTTCTGTTTATATAATGTATAATATATATATATATATATATATATATATATATATATATATATATATATATATATGAACATCTTTTTGACAAAAGTGTTCCGAGAAGGTTGTCAGAAATCGTTTGGATGAGCAGGCAGTGCACAGACAAGCAAATTGCAGCCAAATACACTGCTGGTATGCCAGCCATCATGTCTAAATGCACGACTCTTCATTCCTTAGTAACGGGAACAGAATCGAGGAGGCAGATTGGGCAATTGCCCAGGACCTCCACTCCCTTTGGGGCACCCAGCATCTTCAGCAGGAACTACACTGATAATAACTTTATCAATATGGCTTCTGATGTGGAGACTCCTTCAGAGCCTTTTGTGACATCACAATCATGTGATCAGTCATGTGACTGTGATGTCACCACAGGTCTTGATTCTGTGGGACTTCATGACCTTTGGTGATATCACGATCATGGGACCGATCAGGTGACCGTGATGTCACCAACGGAAGAACTGACGAAGAGATGGAGTTCTCTATAGTATGTGTGTATGTTTATGCCAATTTCTGTCTGTCTTTGTATCTATCTGTCTTTCTATCTGTATTTTTCTCTGTATCTGTAACTGTCTGCCTTTGTATTCATCTGTGTGTTTCTCTATGTCTGTCTTTGTCTATCTTTGCATCTATCTATCTCTCTATCTATCTAGAAAATCAGAAAAAAACAGGCAGCACTCCAAAAATCAAAATGAAAAAGTGGCTTTACTGTTCCATTAGCAGCAATGTTTCAGCAGAGTTCTCTGCCTTTCTCAAGCAGTGGACAAACATCAAGTGAACATTTAAATAGTATTTCCACAGTATACCATCCATCAATTATGTAAAACAGTGCTCAAACCAGCACATTCAGTGATACATGTACAGCGTCAGACTGGAGTACCTTGGGCCACCAGAGAAAAATCATTCTTGGGGCCCACCATGCAGTTTAAAAATACCACACAGGATAGATCCTATATACCACACCACACACGAGAGCTGACAGATCCTCTATATACTACACCACACGGTAGAGCTGACAGATCCTCTATATACTACACCACACAGGAGAACTGACAGATTCCTCTATATACTACACAGGAGAGCTGACAGATCCTCTATATACTACACCACATGGGAGAGCTGACAGATCCTCTATACACTACACCACACAGGAGAGCTGACAGATCCTCTATATACTACACCACACAGGAGAACTGACAGATTCCTCTATATACTACACAGGAGAGCTGACAGATCCTCTATATACTACACCACACAGGAGAACTGACAGATTCCTCTATATACTACACAAGAGAGCTGACAGATCCTCTATATACTACACCACATGGGAGAGCTGACAGATCCTCTATATACTACACCACACAGGAGAGCTGACAGATCCTCTATATACTGCACCACACAGGAGAGCTGACAGATCCTCACTACACCACACAGGAGAGCTGACAGATCCTCTATATACTACACCACACAGGAGAGCTGACAGATCCTCACTACACCACACAGGAGAGCTGACAGATCCTCTATATACTACACCACACAGGAGAGCTGACAGATCCTCTATATACTACACCACACAGGAGAGCTGACAGATCCTCTATATACTACACCACACATGAGAGGGGACACATCCTCTATATACTACACCACACGGGAGAGCTGCCACATCCTCTATATACTGCACCACACGGGACACATCCTCTATATACTACACTACATAGGACACATCCTTTATATACTACACCACACGGGACACATCCTCTATATACTGCACCACACGGGACACATCCTCTATATACTACACCACACAGGACACATCCTCTATATACTACACCACACAGGACACATCCTCTATATACTACACTACATAGGACACATCCTTTATATACTACACCACACGGGACACATCCTCTATATACTGCACCACACGGGACACATCCTCTATATACTACACCACACAGGACACATCCTCTATATACTACACCACACAGGACACATCCTCTATATACTACACTACATAGGACACATCCTTTATATACTGCACAGCACAGGACACATCCTCTATATACTGCACAGCACAGGACACATCTCTCATATACTACACTACATAGGACACATCCTCTATATACTGCACAGCACAAGAGGTCCTCTATATCCCACTGGCCATATTCCACTGCTTCTGGCAACTAAGAGGACCAAAGCTATGACACAGTGGCAGAAGACAGTGACTGTTACTTTTTTTATTACACACAGGGAACTTACATTACTGATACCACTCTGGTGGTGAAATAAAAAATACCCCGAAGTAATGCTTTAATCTAATATATAATTGCCTAGAATACTACTTCCTGCAATTTGTGCCAACTTCCGTGGCTTTGTCCGGAGCTAATGTCCGGAGATAATGTCCGGAGCTAATGTCCGGAGATAAGTGACGTCACCAGTGTCCTACACCCAGGCAGAGCACAGTGGCCCCAGGCAGAGCACAGTGGCCCCAGGCAGAACATGGGGCCCCAGGCAGAGCACAGGGGCCCCAGGCAGCATATGGGGCCCCAGGCAGAGCACAGTGGCCCCAGGCAGAGCACACACCAAATCAGAGGCCGAGGGGCCCCGCCAACCAAATCGGAGGCCGAGGGGCCCCGCCAACCAAATCGGAGGCCGAGGAGCCCCGCCCACCAAATCGAAGGCCGAGCGGCCCCACCCACCAAAGCGGAGGCCGAGGGGCCCGGCCCCGCCCACCAAAGCGGAGGCCGAGGGGCCCCGACCACAACATCGGAGGCCAAGGGGCCCCGCCCACCAAATCGGAGGCCGAGGGTCCCCGCCCACCAAATCGGAGGCCGAGGGTCCCCGCCCACCAAATCGGAGGCCGAGGGTCCCCGCACACCAAATTGGAGGCCGAGGGGCCCCGCCTACCAAATCGGAGGCCGAGGGTCCCCGCCCACCAAATCGGAGGCCGAGGGTCCCCGCCCACCAAATCGGAGGCCGAGGGGCCCCGCCCACCAAATCGGAGGCCAGGTGTCCCCGCCCTCCAAATCGGAGGTCGAGGGGCCCCGCCCACCACATCGGAGACCGAGGGGCCCCGCCCACCAAATCGGACGCCGAGGGTCCCCGCCCACCAAATCGGAGGCCGAGGGTCCCCGCCCACCAAATCAGAGGCCGAGGGTCCACACCATCCAAATCGGAGGCCGAGGGGCCCCGCCCACCAAATCGGAGGCCGACGGGCACCACCCACCAAAGCGGAGGCCGAGGGTCCCCGCCCACCAAATCGGAGGCCGAGGGTCCACACCATCCAAATCGGAGGCCGAGGGGCCCCGCCCACCAAATCGGAGGCCGAGGGTCCACACCATCCAAATCGGAGGCCGAGGGGCCCCGCCCACCAAAGCGGAGGCCGAGGGTCCCCGCCCACCAAATCGGAGGCCGAGGGTCCCCGCCCACCAAATCGGAAGCCGAGGGTCCCCGCCCACCAAATCGGAGGCTGAGGGGCCCCACCAACCAAATCGGAGGCCGAGGAGCCCCGCCCACCAAATCGAAGGTCGAGGGGCCCCGCCCACGAAAGCGGAGGCCGAGGGTCCCCGCACACCAAATCGGAGGCAGAGGGACCCCGCCCACCAAATCGGAGGCCGAGGGGCCCCGCCCACCAAAGCGGAGGCCGAGGGTCCCCGACCAACAAATCGGAGGCCGAGGGTCCCTGCCCACCAAATCGGAGGCCGAGGGTCCCCGCCCGCCAAATCGGAGGCCGAGGGTCCCCGCCCACCAAATCGGAGGCCGAGAGTCCCCGCCCACCAAATCGGAGGCCGAGGGGCCCCGCCAACCAAATCGGAGGCCAAGGGGATTCGCCAACCAAATCGGAGGCCGAGGAGCTCCGCCCACCAAATCGGAGGCCAAGCGGCCCTGCCCACCAAAGCGGAGGCCGAGGGGCCTGGCCCCGCCCACCAAAGCGGAGGCCGAGGGGCACCGCCCACCACATTGGAGGCCGAGGGGCCCCGCCCACCAAATCGGAGGCCGAGGGTCCCCGCCCACCAAATCGGAGGCCGAGGGTCCCCGCCCACCAAATCGGAGGCCGAGGGTCCCCACCCACCAAATTGGAGTCCGAGGGTCCCCGCCCACCAAATCGGAGGCCGAGGGTCCCCGCCCACCAAATCGGAGGCCGAGGGGCCCCGCCAACCAAATCGGAGGCCAGGTGTCCCCGCCCTCCAAATCGGAGGTCGAGGGGCCCCGCCCACCACATCGGAGACCGAGGGGCCCCGCCCACCAAATCGGACGCCGAGGGTCCCCGCCCACCAAATCGGAGGCCGAGGGTCCCCGCCCACCAAATCGGAGGCCGAGGGTCCACACCATCCAAATCGGAGGCCGAGGGGCCCCGCCCACCAAATCGGAGGCCGACGGGCACCACCCACCAAAGCGGAGGCCGAGGGTCCCCGCCCACCAAATCGGAGGCCGAGGGTCCACACCATCCAAATCGGAGGCCGAGGGGCCCCGCCCACCAAATCGGAGGCCGAGGGTCCACACCATCCAAATCGGAGGCCGAGGGGCCCCGCCCACCAAAGCGGAGGCCGAGGGTCCCCGCCCACCAAATCGGAGGCCGAGGGTCCCCGCCCACCAAATCGGAAGCCGAGGGTCCCCGCCCACCAAATCGGAGGCTGAGGGGCCCCACCAACCAAATCGGAGGCCGAGGAGCCCCGCCCACCAAATCGAAGGTCGAGGGGCCCCGCCCACGAAAGCGGAGGCCGAGGGTCCCCGCACACCAAATCGGAGGCAGAGGGACCCCGCCCACCAAATCGGAGGCCGAGGGGCCCCGCCCACCAAAGCGGAGGCCGAGGGTCCCCGACCAACAAATCGGAGGCCGAGGGGCCCCGCCTACCAAATCGGAGGCCGAGGGTCCCCGCCCACCAAATCGGAGGCCGAGGGGCCCCGCCCACCAAATCGGAGGCCAGGTGTCCCCGCCCTCCAAATCGGAGGTCGAGGGGCCCCGCCCACCACATCGGAGACCGAGGGGCCCCGCCCACCAAATCGGACGCCGAGGGTCCCCGCCCACCAAATCGGAGGCCGAGGGTCCCCGCCCACCAAATCGGAGGCCGAGGGTCCACACCATCCAAATCGGAGGCCGAGGGGCCCCGCCCACCAAATCGGAGGCCGACGGGCACCACCCACCAAAGCGGAGGCCGAGGGTCCCCGCCCACCAAATCGGAGGCCGAGGGTCCACACCATCCAAATCGGAGGCCGAGGGGCCCCGCCCACCAAATCGGAGGCCGAGGGTCCACACCATCCAAATCGGAGGCCGAGGGGCCCCGCCCACCAAAGCGGAGGCCGAGGGTCCCCGCCCACCAAATCGGAGGCCGAGGGTCCCCGCCCACCAAATCGGAAGCCGAGGGTCCCCGCCCACCAAATCGGAGGCTGAGGGGCCCCACCAACCAAATCGGAGGCCGAGGAGCCCCGCCCACCAAATCGAAGGTCGAGGGGCCCCGCCCACGAAAGCGGAGGCCGAGGGTCCCCGCACACCAAATCGGAGGCAGAGGGACCCCGCCCACCAAATCGGAGGCCGAGGGGCCCCGCCCACCAAAGCGGAGGCCGAGGGTCCCCGACCAACAAATCGGAGGCCGAGGGTCCCTGCCCACCAAATCGGAGGCCGAGGGTCCCCGCCCGCCAAATCGGAGGCCGAGGGTCCCCGCCCACCAAATCGGAGGCCGAGAGTCCCCGCCCACCAAATCGGAGGCCGAGGGGCCCCGCCAACCAAATCGGAGGCCAAGGGGATTCGCCAACCAAATCGGAGGCCGAGGAGCTCCGCCCACCAAATCGGAGGCCAAGCGGCCCTGCCCACCAAAGCGGAGGCCGAGGGGCCTGGCCCCGCCCACCAAAGCGGAGGCCGAGGGGCACCGCCCACCACATTGGAGGCCGAGGGGCCCCGCCCACCAAATCGGAGGCCGAGGGTCCCCGCCCACCAAATCGGAGGCCGAGGGTCCCCGCCCACCAAATCGGAGGCCGAGGGTCCCCACCCACCAAATTGGAGTCCGAGGGTCCCCGCCCACCAAATCGGAGGCCGAGGGTCCCCGCCCACCAAATCGGAGGCCGAGGGGCCCCGCCAACCAAATCGGAGGCCAGGTGTCCCCGCCCTCCAAATCGGAGGTCGAGGGGCCCCGCCCACCACATCGGAGACCGAGGGGCCCCGCCCACCAAATCAGACGCCGAGGGTCCCCGCCCACCAAATCGGAGGCCGAGGGTCCCCGCCCACCAAATCGGAGGCCGAGGGTCCACACCATCCAAATCGGAGGCCGAGGGGCCCCGCCCACCAAATCGGAGGCCGACGGGCACCACCCACCAAAGCGGAGGCCGAGGGTCCCCGCCCACCAAATCGGAGGCCGAGGGTCCACACCATCCAAATCGGAGGCCGAGGGGCCCCGCCCACCAAATCGGAGGCCGAGGGTCCACACCATCCAAATCGGAGGCCGAGGGGCCCCGCCCACCAAAGCGGAGGCCGAGGGTCCCCGCCCACCAAATCGGAGGCCGAGGGTCCCCGCCCACCAAATCGGAAGCCGAGGGTCCCCGCCCACCAAATCGGAGGCTGAGGGGCCCCACCAACCAAATCGGAGGCCGAGGAGCCCCGCCCACCAAATCGAAGGTCGAGGGGCCCCGCCCACGAAAGCGGAGGCCGAGGGTCCCCGCACACCAAATCGGAGGCAGAGGGACCCCGCCCACCAAATCGGAGGCCGAGGGGCCCCGCCCACCAAAGCGGAGGCCGAGGGTCCCCGACCAACAAATCGGAGGCCGAGGGTCCCTGCCCACCAAATCGGAGGCCGAGGGTCCCCGCCCGCTAAATCGGAGGCCGAGGGTCCCCGCCCACCAAATCGGAGGCCGAGAGTCCCCGCCCACCAAATCGGAGGCCGAGGGGCCCCGCCAACCAAATCGGAGGCCAAGGGGATTCGCCAACCAAATCGGAGGCCGAGGAGCTCCGCCCACCAAATCGGAGGCCAAGCGGCCCTGCCCACCAAAGCGGAGGCCGAGGGGCCTGGCCCCGCCCACCAAAGCGGAGGCCGAGGGGCCCCGCCCACCACATCGGAGGCCGAGGGGCCCCGCCCACCAAATCGGAGGCCGAGGGTCCCCGCCCACCAAATCGGAGGCCGAGGGTCCCCGCCCACCAAATCGGAGGCCGAGGGTCCCCACCCACCAAATTGGAGTCCGAGGGTCCCCGCCCACCAAATCGGAGGCCAAGGGTCCCCGCCCACCAAATCGGAGGCCGAGGGGCCCCGCCAACCAAATCGGAGGCCGAGGGGCCCCGCCCACCAAAGCGGAGGCCGAGGGGCCCGGCCCCGCCCACCAAAGGGGAGGCCGAGGGGCCCTGACCACCACATCGGAGGCCGAGGGGCCCCGCCCACCAAATCGGAGGCCGAGGGGCCCCGCCCACCAAATCGGAGGCCGAGGGGCCCCGCCCACCAAAGCGGAGGCCGAGGGTCCCCGCCCGCCAAATCGGAGGCCGAGGGTCCCCGCCCACCAAATCGGAGGCCGAGAGTCCCCGCCCACCAAATCGGAGGCCAAGGGGCCCCGCCAACCAAATCAGAGGCCAAGGGGATTCGCCAACCAAATCGGAGGCCGAGGAGCTCCGCCCACCAAATCGGAGGCCAAGCGGCCCTGCCCACCAAAGCGGAGGCCGAGGGGCCTGGCCCCGCCCACCAAAGCGGAGGCCGAGGGGCCCCGCCCACCACATCGGAGGCCGAGGGGCCCCGCCCACCAAATCGGAGGCCGAGGGTCCCCGCCCACCAAATCGGAGGCCGAGGGTCCCCGCCCACCAAATCGGAGGCCGAGAGTCCCCGCCCACCAAATCGGAGGCCAAGGGGCCCCGCCCACCAAAGCGGAGGCCGAGGGTCCCCGACCAACAAATCGGAGGCCGAGGGTCCCTGCCCACCAAATCGGAGGCCGAGGGTCCCCGCCCGCCAAATCGGAGGCCGAGGGTCCCCGCCCACCAAATCGGAGGCCGAGAGTCCCCGCCCACCAAATCGGAGGCCGAGGGGCCCCGCCAACCAAATCGGAGGCCAAGGGGATTCGCCAACCAAATCGGAGGCCGAGGAGCTCCGCCCACCAAATCGGAGGCCAAGCGGCCCTGCCCACCAAAGCGGAGGCCGAGGGGCCTGGCCCCGCCCACCAAAGCGGAGGCCGAGGGGCCCCGCCCACCACATCGGAGGCCGAGGGGCCCCGCCCACCAAATCGGAGGCCGAGGGTCCCCGCCCACCAAATCGGAGGCCGAGGGTCCCCGCCCACCAAATCGGAGGCCGAGGGTCCCCGCCCACCAAATCGGAGGCCGAGGGGCCCCGCCAACCAAATCGGAGGCCGAGGGGCCCCGCCCAACAAAGCGGAGGCCGAGGGGCCCGGCCCCGCCCACCAAAGGGGAGGCCGAGGGGCCCTGACCACCACATCGGAGGCCGAGGGGCCCCGCCCACCAAATCGGAGGCCGAGGGGCCCCGCCCACCAAATCGGAGGCCGAGGGTCCCCGCCCACCAAATCGGAGGCCGAGGGTCCCCGCCCACCAAATCGAAGGCCGAGGGGCCCCGCCCACCAAAGCGGAGGCCGAGGGTCCCCGCACACCAAATCGGAGGCAGAGGGACCCCGCCCACCAAATCGGAGGCCGAGGGGCCCCGCCCACCAAAGCGGAGGCCGAGGGGCCCCGACCACCAAATCGGAGGCCGAGGGTCCCTGCCCACCAAATCGGAGGCCGAGGGTCCCCGCCCACCAAATCGGAGGCCGAGGGTCCCCGCCCACCAAATCGGAGGCCGAGAGTCCCCGCCCACCAAATCGGAGGCCGAGGGGCCCCGCCAACCAAATCGGAGGCCGAGGGGCCCCGCCAACCAAATCGGAGGCCGAGGAGCCCCGCCCACCAAATCGAAGGCCGAGCGGCCCCGCCCACCAAAGCGGAGGCCGAGGGGCCCGGCCCCGCCCACCAAAGCGGAGGCCGAGGGGCCCCGCCCACCACATCGGAGGCCGAGGGGCCCCACCCACCAAATCGGAGGCCGAGGGTCCCCACCCACCAAATCGGAGGCCGAGGGTCCCCGCCCACCGAATCGGAGGCCGAGGGTCCCCGCCCACCAAATCGGAGGCCGAGGGGCCCCGCCCACCAAAGCGGAGGCCGAGGGGCCCCGACCACCAAATCGGAGGCCGAGGGTCCCTGCCCACCAAATCGGAGGCCGAGGGTCCCCGCCCACCAAATCGGAGGCCGAGGGTCCCCGCCCACCAAATCGGAGGCCGAGAGTACCCGCCCACCAAATCGGAGGCCGAGGGGCCCCGCCAACCAAATCGGAGGCCGAGGGGCCCCGCCAACCAAATCGGAGGCCGAGGAGCCCCGCCCACCAAATCGGAGGCTGAGGGGCCCCACCAACCAAATCGGAGGCCGAGGAGCCCCGCCCACCAAATCGAAGGTCGAGGGGCCCCGCCCACGAAAGCGGAGGCCGAGGGTCCCCGCACACCAAATCGGAGGCAGAGGGACCCCGCCCACCAAATCGGAGGCCGAGGGGCCCCGCCCACCAAAGCGGAGGCCGAGGGTCCCCGACCAACAAATCAGAGGCCGAGGGTCCCTGCCCACCAAATCGGAGGCCGAGGGTCCCCGCCCGCCAAATCGGAGGCCGAGGGTCCCCGCCCACCAAATCGGAGGCCGAGAGTCCCCGCCCACCAAATCGGAGGCCGAGGGGCCCCGCCAACCAAATCGGAGGCCAAGGGGATTCGCCAACCAAATCGGAGGCCGAGGAGCTCCGCCCACCAAATCGGAGGCCAAGCGGCCCTGCCCACCAAAGCGGAGGCCGAGGGGCCTGGCCCCGCCCACCAAAGCGGAGGCCGAGGGGCCCCGCCCACCACATCGGAGGCCGAGGGGCCCCGCCCACCAAATCGGAGGCCGAGGGTCCCCGCCCACCAAATCGGAGGCCGAGGGTCCCCGCCCACCAAATCGGAGGCCGAGGGTCCCCACCCACCAAATTGGAGTCCGAGGGTCCCCGCCCACCAAATCGGAGGCCGAGGGTCCCCGCCCACCAAATCGGAGGCCGAGGGGCCCCGCCAACCAAATCGGAGGCCGAGGGGCCCCGCCCACCAAAGCTGAGGCCGAGGGGCCCGGCCCCGCCCACCAAAGGGGAGGCCGAGGGGCCCTGACCACCACATCGGAGGCCGAGGGGCCCCGCCCACCAAATCGGAGGCCGAGGGGCCCCGCCCACCAAATCGGAGGCCGAGGGGCCCCGCCCACCAAAGCGGAGGCCGAGGGTCCCCGCCCGCCAAATCGGAGGCCGAGGGTCCCCGCCCACCAAATCGGAGGCCGAGAGTCCCCGCCCACCAAATCGGAGGCCAAGGGGCCCCGCCAACCAAATCGGAGGCCAAGGGGATTCGCCAACCAAATCGGAGGCCGAGGAGCTCCGCCCACCAAATCGGAGGCCAAGCGGCCCTGCCCACCAAAGCGGAGGCCGAGGGGCCCGGCCCCGCCCACCAAAGCGGAGGCCGAGGGGCCCCGCCCACCACATCGGAGGCCGAGGGGCCCCGCCCACCAAATCGGAGGCCGAGGGTCCCCGCCCACCAAATCGGAGGCCGAGGGTCCCCGCCCACCAAATCGGAGGCCGAGAGTCCCCGCCCACCAAATCGGAGGCCAAGGGGCCCCGCCCACCAAAGCGGAGGCCGAGGGTCCCCGACCAACAAATCGGAGGCCGAGGGTCCCTGCCCACCAAATCGGAGGCCGAGGGTACCCGCCCGCCAAATCGGAGGCCGAGGGTCCCCGCCCACCAAATCGGAGGCCGAGAGTCCCCGCCCACCAAATCGGAGGCCGAGGGGCCCCGCCAACCAAATCGGAGGCCAAGGGGATTCGCCAACCAAATCGGAGGCCGAGGAGCTCCGCCCACCAAATCGGAGGCCAAGCGGCCCTGCCCACCAAAGCGGAGGCCGAGGGGCCTGGCCCCGCCCACCAAAGCGGAGGCCGAGGGGCCCCGCCCACCACATCGGAGGCCGAGGGGCCCCGCCCACCAAATCGGAGGCCGAGGGTCCCCGCCCACCAAATCGGAGGCCGAGGGTCCCCGCCCACCAAATCGGAGGCCGAGGGTCCCCGCCCACCAAATCGGAGGCCGAGGGGCCCCGCCAACCAAATCGGAGGCCGAGGGGCCCCGCCCAACAAAGCGGAGGCCGAGGGGCCCGGCCCCGCCCACCAAAGGGGAGGCCGAGGGGCCCTGACCACCACATCGGAGGCCGAGGGGCCCCGCCCACCAAATCGGAGGCCGAGGGGCCCCGCCCACCAAATCGGAGGCCGAGGGTCCCCGCCCACCAAATCGGAGGCCGAGGGTCCCCGCCCACCAAATCGAAGGCCGAGGGGCCCCGCCCACCAAAGCGGAGGCCGAGGGTCCCCGCACACCAAATCGGAGGCAGAGGGACCCCGCCCACCAAATCGGAGGCCGAGGGGCCCCGCCCACCAAAGCGGAGGCCGAGGGGCCCCGACCACCAAATCGGAGGCCGAGGGTCCCTGCCCACCAAATCGGAGGCCGAGGGTCCCCGCCCACCAAATCGGAGGCCGAGGGTCCCCGCCCACCAAATCGGAGGCCGAGAGTCCCCGCCCACCAAATCGGAGGCCGAGGGGCCCCGCCAACCAAATCGGAGGCCGAGGGGCCCCGCCAACCAAATCGGAGGCCGAGGAGCCCCGCCCACCAAATCGAAGGCCGAGCGGCCCCGCCCACCAAAGCGGAGGCCGAGGGGCCCGGCCCCGCCCACCAAAGCGGAGGCCGAGGGGCCCCGCCCACCACATCGGAGGCCGAGGGGCCCCACCCACCAAATCGGAGGCCGAGGGTCCCCACCCACCAAATCGGAGGCCGAGGGTCCCCGCCCACCGAATCGGAGGCCGAGGGTCCCCGCCCACCAAATCGGAGGCCGAGGGGCCCCGCCCACCAAAGCGGAGGCCGAGGGGCCCCGACCACCAAATCGGAGGCCGAGGGTCCCTGCCCACCAAATCGGAGGCCGAGGGTCCCCGCCCACCAAATCGGAGGCCGAGGGTCCCCGCCCACCAAATCGGAGGCCGAGAGTCCCCGCCCACCAAATCGGAGGCCGAGGGGCCCCGCCAACCAAATCGGAGGCCGAGGGGCCCCGCCAACCAAATCGGAGGCCGAGGAGCCCCGCCCACCAAATCGAAGGCCGAGCGGCCCCGCCCACCAAAGCGGAGGCCGAGGGGCCCGGCCCCGCCCACCAAAGCGGAGGCCGAGGGGCCCCGCCCACCACATCGGAGGCCGAGGGGCCCCACCCACCAAATCGGAGGCCGAGGGTCCCCACCCACCAAATCGGAGGCCGAGGGTCCCCGCCCACCGAATCGGAGGCCGAGGGTCCCCGCCCACCAAATCGGAGGCCGAGGGTCCCCGCCCACCAAATCGGAGGCCGAGGGTCCCCGCCCACCAAATCGGAGGCCGAGGGTCCCCACCCACCAAATCGGAGGCCGAGGGGCCCCACCAACCAAATCGGAGGCCGAGGGGCCCCGCCCACCAAATCGGAGGCCGAGGGTCCCCGCCCACCAAATCGGAGGCCGAGGGGCCCTGCCAACCAAATTGGAGGCCGAGGGGCCCCACCCACCAAATCGGAGGCTGAGGGTCCCCGCCCACCAAATCGGAGGCCGAGGGGCCCCGCCCACCAAATTGGAGGCCGAGGGGCCCCGCCCACCAAATCGGAGGCCGAGGGGCCCCGCCCACCAAAGCGGAGGCCGAGGGTCCCCGACCACCAAATCGGAGGCCGAGGGTCCCTGCCCACCAAATCGGAGGCCGAGGGTCCCCGCCCGCCAAATCGGAGGCCGAGGGTCCCCGCCCACCAAATCGGAGGCCGAGAGTCCCCGCCCACCAAATCGGAGGCCAAGGGGCCCCGCCAACCAAATCGGAGGCCAAGGGGATTCGCCAACCAAATCGGAGGCCGAGGAGCTCCGCCCACCAAATCGGAGGCCAAGCGGCCCTGCCCACCAAAGCGGAGGCCGAGGGTCCCCGCCCACCAAATCGAAGGCCGAGGGGCCCCGCCCACCAAAGCGGAGGCCGAGGGTCCCCGCACACCAAATCGGAGGCAGAGGGACCCCGCCCACCAAATCAGAGGCCGAGGGGCCCCGCCCACCAAAGCGGAGGCCGAGGGGCCCCGACCACCAAATCGGAGGCCGAGGGTCCCTGCCCACCAAATTGGAGGCCGAGGGTCCCCGCCCACCAAATCGGAGGCCGAGGGTCCCCGCCCACCAAATCGGAGGCCGAGAGTCCCCGCCCACCAAATCGGAGGCCGAGGGGCCCCGCCCACCAAATCGGAGGCCGAGGGGCCCCGCCCACCAAATCGGAGGCCGAGGGTCCCCGCCCACCAAATCGGAGGCCGAGGGTCCCCGCCCACCAAATCGGAGGCCGAGGGGCCCCACCAACCAAATCGGAGGCCGAGGGTCCCCGCCCACCAAATCGGAGGCCGAGGGGCCCCGCCAACCAAATTGGAGGCCGAGGGGCCCCGCCCACCAAATCGGAGGCCGAGGGTCCCCGCCCACCAAATCGGAGGCCGAGGGTCCCCGCCCACCAAATCGGAGGCCGAGAGTCCCCGCCCACCAAATCGGAGGCCGAGGGTCCCCGCCCACCAAATCGGAGGCCGAGGGTCCCCGCCCACCAAATCGGAGGCCGAGGGTCCCTGCCCACCAAATCGGAGGCCGAGGGGCCCCACCAACCAAATCGGAGGCCGAGGGGCCCCGCCCACCAAATCGGAGGCCGAGGGTCCCCGCCCACCAAATCGGAGGCCAAGGGGCCCCGCCAACCAAATTGGAGGCCGCGGGCCCCGCCCACCAAATCGGAGGCCGAGGGTCCCCGCCCACCAAATCGGAGGCCGAGGGTCCCCGCCCACCAAATCGGAGGCCGAGGGGCCCCGCCAACCAAATTGGAGGCCGAGGGGCCCCGCCCACCAAATCGGAGGCCGAGGGGCCCCGCCCACCAAATCGGAGGCCGAGGGTCCCCGCCCACCAAATCGGAGGCCGAGGGGCCCCGCCAACCAAATCGGAGGCCGAGGGGCCCCGCCCACCAAATCGGAGGCCGAGGGGCCCCGCCCACCAAATCGGAGGATAAGGGGCCCCGCCAACCAAATCGGAGGCCGAGGGGCCCCGCCAACCAAATCGAAGGTCGAGGAGCCCCGCCCAACAAATTGAAGGCCGAGCGGCCCCGCCCACCAAAGCGGAGGCCAAGGGGCCCCGCCCACCACATCGGAGGCCGAGGGGCCCCGCCCACCAAATCGGAGGCCGAGGGGCCCCGCCCACCAAATCGGAGGCCGAGGGGCCCCGCCCACCAAAGCGGAGGCCGAGGGGCCCAGCCCCGCCCACCAAAGCGGAGGCCGAGGGGCCCCGCCCACCACATCGGAGGCCGAGGGGCCCCACCCACCAAATCGGAGGCCGAGGGGCCCCGCCCACCAAATCGGAGGCCGAGGGGCCCCGCCCACCAAATCGGAGGCCAAGAGTCCCCGCCCACCAAATCGGAGGATAAGGGGCCCCGCCAACCAAATCGGAGGCCGAGGGGCCCCGCCAACCAAATCGAAGGTCGAGGAGCCCCGCCCAACAAATCGAAGGCCGAGCGGCCCCGCCCACCAAAGCGGAGGCCAAGGGGCCCCGCCCACCACATCGGAGGCCGAGGGGCCCCGCCCACCAAATCGGAGGCCGAGGGGCCCCGCCCACCAAATCGGAGGCCGAGGGGCCCCGCCCACCAAATCGGAGGCCGAGGGTCCCCGCCCACCAAATTGGAGGCCGAAAGTCCCCGCCCACCAAATCGGAGGCCGAGGGGCCCCGCCTATCAAATCGGAGGCCGAGGGGCCCCGCCCACCAAATCGGAGGCCGAGGGTCCCCGCCCACCAAATCGGAGGCCGAGGGGCCCCGCCAACCAAATTGGAGGCCGAGGGGCCCCGCCCACCAAATCGGAGGCCGAGGGGCCCCGCCCACCAAATCGGAGGCGAGGGTCCCCGCCCACCAAATCGGAGGCCGAGGGGCCCCGCCAACCAAATCGGAGGCCGAGGGGCCCCGCCCACCAAATCGGAGGCCGAGGGTCCCCGCCCACCAAATCGGAGGCCGAGAGTCCCCGCCCACCAAATCGGAGGATAAGGGGCCCCGCCAACCAAATCGGAGGCCGAGGGGCCCCGCCAACCAAATCGAAGGTCGAGGAGCCCCGCCCAACAAATCGAAGGCCGAGCGGCCCCGCCGGCCCCGCCCACCACATCGGAGGCCGAGGGGCCCCGCCCACCAAATCGGAGGCCGAGGGTCCCCGCCCACCAAATCGGAGGCCAAGGGTCCCCGCCCACCAAATCGGAGGCCGAGGGTCCCCGCCCACCAAATTGGAGGCCGAGGGTCCCCGCCCACCAAATCGGAGGCCGAGGGGCCCCGCCTATCAAATCGGAGGCCGAGGGTCCCCGCCCACCAAATCGGAGGCCGAGGGTCCCCGCCCACCAAATCGGAGGCCGAGGGGCCCCGCCCACCAAATCGGAGGCCGGGGGTCCCCGCCCACCAAATCGGAGGCCGAGGGGCCCCGCCCACCACATCGGAGGCCGATGGGCCCCGCCCACCAAATCGGAGGCCGAGGGTCCCCGCCCACCAAATTGGAGGCCGAGGGTCCCCGCACACCAAATCGGATTCAGAGGGACCCCGCCCACCAAATCGGAGGCCGAGGGGCCCCGCCCACCAAAGCGGAGGCCGAGGGTCCCCGACCACCAAATCGGAGGCCGAGAGTCCCCGCCCACCAAATCGGAGGCCGAGGGGCCCCGCCAACCAAATCGGAGGCCGAGGGGCCCCGCCAACCAAATCGGAGGCCGAGGGTCCCCGCCAACCAAATCGGAGGCCGAGGGGCCCCACCCACCAAATCGGAGGCCGAGGGTCCCCGCCCACCAAATCGGAGGCCGAGGGTCCGCGCCCACCAAATCGGAGGCCGAGAGTCCCCGCCCACCAAATCGGAGGATAAGGGGCCCCGCCAACCAAATCGGAGGCCGAGGGGCCCCGCCAACCAAATCGAAGGTCGAGGAGCCCCGCCCAACAAATCGAAGGCCGAGCGGCCCCGCCCACCAAAGCGGAGGCCAAGGGGCCCCGCCCACCACATCGGAGGCCGAGGGGCCCCGCCCACCACATCGGAGGCCGAGGGGCCCCGCCCACCAAATCGGAGGCCGAGGGGCCCCGCCCACCAAATCGGAGGCCGAGGGTCCCCGCCCACCAAATTGGAGGCCGAGGGTCCCCGCCCACCAAATCGGAGGCCGAGGGGCCCCGCCTATCAAATCGGAGGCCGAGGGGCCCCGCCCACCAAATCGGAGGCCGAGGGGCCCCGCCCACCAAATCGGAGGCCGAGGGGCCCCGCCAACCAAATTGGAGGCCGCGGGCCCCGCCCACCAAATCGGAGGCCGAGGGTCCCCGCCCACCAAATCGGAGGCCGAGGGTCCCCGCCCACCAAATCGGAGGCCGAGGGGCCCCGCCAACCAAATTGGAGGCCGAGGGGCCCCGCCCACCAAATCGGAGGCCGAGGGGCCCCGCCCACCAAATCGGAGGCCGAGGGTCCCCGCCCACCAAATCGGAGGCCGAGGGGCCCCGCCAACCAAATCGGAGGCCGAGGGGCCCCGCCCACCAAATCGGAGGCCGAGGGGCCCCGCCCACCAAATCGGAGGATAAGGGGCCCCGCCAACCAAATCGGAGGCCGAGGGGCCCCGCCAACCAAATCGAAGGTCGAGGAGCCCCGCCCAACAAATTGAAGGCCGAGCGGCCCCGCCCACCAAAGCGGAGGCCAAGGGGCCCCGCCCACCACATCGGAGGCCGAGGGGCCCCGCCCACCAAATCGGAGGCCGAGGGGCCCCGCCCACCAAATCGGAGGCCGAGGGGCCCCGCCCACCAAAGCGGAGGCCGAGGGGCCCAGCCCCGCCCACCAAAGCGGAGGCCGAGGGGCCCCGCCCACCACATCGGAGGCCGAGGGGCCCCACCCACCAAATCGGAGGCCGAGGGGCCCCGCCCACCAAATCGGAGGCCGAGGGGCCCCGCCCACCAAATCGGAGGCCAAGAGTCCCCGCCCACCAAATCGGAGGATAAGGGGCCCCGCCAACCAAATCGGAGGCCGAGGGGCCCCGCCAACCAAATCGAAGGTCGAGGAGCCCCGCCCAACAAATCGAAGGCCGAGCGGCCCCGCCCACCAAAGCGGAGGCCAAGGGGCCCCGCCCACCACATCGGAGGCTGAGGGGCCCCGCCCACCAAATCGGAGGCCGAGGGGCCCCGCCCACCAAATCGGAGGCCGAGGGGCCCCGCCCACCAAATCGGAGGCCGAGGGTCCCCGCCCACCAAATTGGAGGCCGAGGGTCCCCGCCCACCAAATCGGAGGCCGAGGGGCCCCGCCTATCAAATCGGAGGCCGAGGGGCCCCGCCCACCAAATCGGAGGCCGAGGGTCCCCGCCCACCAAATCGGAGGCCGAGGGGCCCCGCCAACCAAATTGGAGGCCGAGGGGCCCCGCCCACCAAATCGGAGGCCGAGGGGCCCCGCCCACCAAATCGGAGGCGAGGGTCCCCGCCCACCAAATCGGAGGCCGAGGGGCCCCGCCAACCAAATCGGAGGCCGAGGGGCCCCGCCCACCAAATCGGAGGCCGAGGGTCCCCGCCCACCAAATCGGAGGCCGAGAGTCCCCGCCCACCAAATCGGAGGATAAGGGGCCCCGCCAACCAAATCGGAGGCCGAGGGGCCCCGCCAACCAAATCGAAGGTCGAGGAGCCCCGCCCAACAAATCGAAGGCCGAGCGGCCCCGCCGGCCCCGCCCACCACATCGGAGGCCGAGGGGCCCCGCCCACCAAATCGGAGGCCGAGGGTCCCCGCCCACCAAATCGGAGGCCAAGGGTCCCCGCCCACCAAATCGGAGGCCGAGGGTCCCCGCCCACCAAATTGGAGGCCGAGGGTCCCCGCCCACCAAATCGGAGGCCGAGGGGCCCCGCCTATCAAATCGGAGGCCGAGGGTCCCCGCCCACCAAATCGGAGGCCGAGGGTCCCCGCCCACCAAATCGGAGGCCGAGGGGCCCCGCCCACCAAATCGGAGGCCGGGGGTCCCCGCCCACCAAATCGGAGGCCGAGGGGCCCCGCCCACCACATCGGAGGCCGATGGGCCCCGCCCACCAAATCGGAGGCCGAGGGTCCCCGCCCACCAAATTGGAGGCCGAGGGTCCCCGCACACCAAATCGGATTCAGAGGGACCCCGCCCACCAAATCGGAGGCCGAGGGGCCCCGCCCACCAAAGCGGAGGCCGAGGGTCCCCGACCACCAAATCGGAGGCCGAGGGTCCCCGACCACCAAATCGGAGGCCGAGGGTCCCCGCCCACCAAATCGGAGGCCGAGGGTCCCCGACCACCACATCGGAGGCCGAGGGGCCCCGCCCACCAAATCGGAGGCCGAGGGGCCCCGACCACCAAATCGGAGGCCGAGGGTCCCTGCCCACCAAATCGGAGGCCGAGGGTCCCCGCCCACCAAATCGGAGGCCGAGGGTCCCCGCCCACCAAATCGGAGGCCGAGAGTCCCCGCCCACCAAATCGGAGGCCGAGGGGCCCCACCAACCAAATCGGAGGCCGAGGGGCCCCGCCAACCAAATCGGAGGCCGAGGGTCCCCGCCAACCAAATCGGAGGCCGAGGGGCCCCACCCACCAAATCGGAGGCCGAGGGTCCCCGCCCACCAAATCGGAGGCCGAGGGTCCCCGCCCACCAAATCGGAGGCCGAGAGTCCCCGCCCACCAAATCGGAGGATAAGGGGCCCCGCCAACCAAATCGGAGGCCGAGGGGCCCCGCCAACCAAATCGAAGGTCGAGGAGCCCCGCCCAACAAATCGAAGGCCGAGCGGCCCCGCCCACCAAAGCGGAGGCCAAGGGGCCCCGCCCACCACATCGGAGGCCGAGGGGCCCCGCCCACCACATCTGAGGCCGAGGGGCCCCGCCCACCAAATCGGAGGCCGAGGGGCCCCGCCCACCAAATCGGAGGCCGAGGGTCCCCGCCCACCAAATTGGAGGCCGAGGGTCCCCGCCCACCAAATCGGAGGCCGAGGGGCCCCGCCTATCAAATCGGAGGCCGAGGGGCCCCGCCCACCAAATCGGAGGCCGAGGGGCCCCGCCCACCAAATCGGAGGCCGAGGGTCACCGCCCACCAAATCGGAGGCCGAGGGTCCCCGCCCACCAAATCGAAGGCCGAGGGGCCCCGCCCACCAAAGCGGAGGCCGAGGGTCCCCGCACACCAAATCGGAGGCAGAGGGACCCCGCCCACCAAATCGGAGGCCGAGGGGCCCCACCCACCAAAGCGGAGGCCGAGGGTCCCCGACCACCAAATCGGAGGCCGAGGGTCCCCGCCCACCAAATCGGAGGCCGAGGGTCCCCGCCCACCAAATCGGAGGCCGAGGGTCCCCGCCCACCAAATCGGAGGCCGAGAGTCCCCGCCCACCAAATCGGAGGCCGAGGGGCCCCGCCAACCAAATCGGAGGCCGAGGGGCCCCGCCAACCAAATCGGAGGCTGAGGAGCCCCGCCCACCAAATCGAAGGCCGAGCGGCCCCGCCCACCAAAGCGGAGGCCGAGGGGCCCGGCCCCGCCCACCAAAGCGGAGGCCGAGGGGCCCCGCCCACCACATCGGAGGCCGAGGGGCCCCAACCACCACATCGGAGGCCGAGGGTCCCCACCCACCAAATCGGAGGCCGAGGGTCCCCGCCCACCGAATCGGAGGCCGAGGGTCCCCGCCCACCGAATCGGAGGCCGAGGGTCCCCGCCCACCAAATCGGAGGCCGAGGGTCTCCGCCCACCAAATCGGAGGCCGAGGGTCCCCGCCCACCAAATCGGAGGCCGAGGGGCCCCACCAACCAAATCGGAGGCCGAGGGGCCCCGCCCACCAAATCGGAGGCCGAGGGTCCCCGCCCACCAAATCGGAGGACGAGGGGCCCCACCAACCAAATCGGAGGCCGAGGAGCCCCGCCCACCAAAAGTAAGTGCGGCCCCAAAAGTAAGTGCGCCCCCGGGTGCAAAAGTAAGTGCGCCCCCGGGTGCAAAAGTAAGTGCGCCCCCGGGTGCAAAAGTAAGTGCGCCCCCGGGTGCAAAAGTAAGTGCGCCCCCGGGTGCAAAAGTAAGTGCGCCTCCGGGTGCAAAAGTAAGTGCGCCCCCGGGTGCAAAAGTAAGCGCGCCCCCGGCCCCGGGTGCAAAAGTAAGCGCGCCCCCCAGTCCCGTGTGTGAAAAGTGCTGCTGTAAAGCTGGTAGCGCTGTTCAAGCACCATGTATTTCCTTCAGGAAATGCCCATCTAATATATAATTGCCTAGAATACTACTTCCTGCAATTTGTGCCAACTTCCATGGCTTTGTCCGGAGCGAATGTCCGGAGATAATGTCCGGAGCTAATGTCCGGAGCTAATGTCCGGAGCTAATGTCCGGAGATAAGTGACGTCACCAGTGTCCTACACCCAGGCAGAGCACAGGGGCCCCAGGCAGCATATGGGGCCCCAGGCAGAGCACAGTGGCCCCAGGCAGAGCACAGGGGCCCCAGGCAGCATATGGGGCCCCAGGCAGAGCACAGTGGTCCCAGGCAGAGCACAGGGGCCCCAGGCAGCCTATGGGGCCCCAGGCAGAGCACAGTGGCCCCAGGCAGAGCACAGGGGCCCCAGGCAGCATATGGGGCCCCAGGCAGAGCACAGGGGCCCCAGGCAGCATATGGGGCCCCAGGCAGAGCACAGTGGCCCCAGGCAGAGCACAGGGGCCCCAGGCAGAACATGGGGCCCCAGGCAGAGCACAGGGGCCCCAGGCAGAGCACAGGGGCCCCAGGCAGCATATGGGGCCCCAGGCAGAGCACAGTGGCCCCAGGCAGAGCACAGGGGCCCCAGGCAGCATATGGGGCCCCAGGCAGAGCACAGGGGCCCCAGGCAGCATATGGGGCCCCAGGCAGAGCACAGTGGCCCCAGGCAGAGCACAGGGGCCCCAGGCAGAACATGGGGCCCCAGGCAGAGCACAGGGGCCCCAGGCAGAGCACAGGGGCCCCAGGCAGCATATGGGGCCCCAGGCAGAGCACAGGGGCCCCAGGCAGCATATGGGGCCCCAGGCAGAGCACAGTGGCCCCAGGCAGCATATGGGGCCCCAGGCAGAGCACAGTGGCCCCTGGCAGAGCACAGGGGCCCCAGGCAGCATATGGGGCCCCAGGCAGAGCACAGTGGTCCCAGGCAGAGCACAGGGGCCCCAGGCAGCTTATGGGGCCCCAGGCAGAGCACAGTGGCCCCAGGCAGAACATGGGGCCCCAGGCAGAGCACAGTGGCCCCAGGCAGAGCACAGGGGCCCCAGGCAGAACATGGGGCCCCAGGCAGAGCACAGGGGCCCCAGGCAGAGCACAGGGGCCCAAGGCAGCATATGGGGCCCCAGGCAGAGCACAGGGGCCCCAGGCAGCATATGGGGCCCCAGGCAGAGCACAGTGGCCCCAGGCAGAGCACAGGGGCCCCAGGCAGCATATGGGGCCCCAGGCAGAGCACAGTGGTCCCAGGCAGAGCACAGGGGCCCCAGGCAGCCTATGGGGCCCCAGGCAGAGCACAGTGGCCCCAGGCAGAACATGGGGCCCCAGGCAGAGCACAGGGGCCCCAGGCAGAGCACAGGGGCCCCAGGCAGCATATGGGGCCCCAGGCAGAGCACAGTGGTCCCAGGTAGAGCACAGGGGCCCCAGGCAGCCTATGGGGCCCCAGGCAGAGCACAGGGGCCCCAGGCAGCATATGGGGCCCCAGGCAGAGCACAGGGGCCCCAGGCAGCATATGGGGCCCCAGGCAGAGCACAGTGGCCCCAGGCAGAGCACAGGGGCCCCAGGCAGAACATGGGGCCCCAGGCAGAGCACAGGGGCCCCAGGCAGCATATGGGGCCCCAGGCAGAGCACAGGGGCCCCAGGCAGCATATGGGGCCCCAGGCAGAGCACAGCGATATTTTGGACCACTGTGCGGTGTTTCAGACCCCCTGTGTGATGTCTGGGGCCCTGTTCTTAAGTATATTAAAGATTAAAGTAACGTATATTAAAGTATATTATAGATCAAATTTGACACGTTTATGAGCACCATTGAGTGATATACTCAAGAATGACATAATTTTTCAACATTTTATGGTTTCAAACTGTAAACACTCAGAGTTTTTTTTACTTCAACCAGAAAACCTTAACGGTTCATAAAAAACTTGACTGTTCAGGATATGATAAAAGTCATAGTATTCTGAATCTTTAACTTATAAAGATACCTTTACATGGGGTGATTATTGGTTCCAGAGAGGCTTTCGGCCGATAATCGTACACATGGCTGGTGACAGGACAATACAATATAAACGTTCAAAGGTAAACACTGATAACATTAAAATCTAATATATAATTGCCTAGAATACTACTTCCGGCAATTTGTGCCAACTTCCGTGGCTTTGTCCGGAGATAATGTCCGGAGATAAGTGATGTCACCAGCGTCCTACACCCGCTCAGGGTGGACAAAGATATATGCCTTCGTGGTGCGCGGCACTTTTCTGATTGGTTGCCGCCTGCCGCGAGCGACCAATCAAGAAATGTGCCGTACTGTCAAGAATTGTCAAGAGCTGGTGAGTGCAGCCATTTTTTGTTCTTTCTTACTATTATTTATTAATTGTATTATTCTTACATTTGAATAAATAAAGTATATATGGATTCTAGACTCCCGATTCTTTAGAATCGGGCTGCCATCTAGTATTTTATAAAAGTATTGCAGTGTGCCATAATTATCTGATGTAATGTGCACAGCTAATTATAGTGAAGTGTCATTTTACATAAACTATTATATTGTTTGACGTGTGTGTGTCTATACAGTATATATATATACACACAGCCCACCAGACTCAAGCTTATAACTCTCCTTGATTCCAATTACTAGTACAGAACCCAACACTGTAGAATGTAATGTCATTTTACAGCACTGGCGTACGGATATGGAAATAAAGAAGACAGAGCAGGACACAAGACTAATGCAGAGTTAGGCCTCATTCACACTTTCGTATTTTGGTCACCATTCAGCATTGGGATTTGGCTAGTTTCACATTAGCGTTAGAATCCACAGCATTTAATCCGCATCTGCAAGTGCAGGAAAAAATGCATGGCAACACGTACAAACGCTGCGTTTTTTAAACGCATGCAGGAACGCATGCGGTTTAAAAAAGCTGCGTTTGTACGTGTTTCTATGCGTTTTTTCCTGCGTTTGCGTTTTTGGTGCACAGGGTGAAAAATTTAACAGGAGAAAAATCTAGATAACCGGACAGCGCCAATGAGACTACAGAGGGCGTGTATTATGGGATCTCTATATATAGACCCTTGAACAGCTGAAATCTTCAGATTTTGCTCCTGTATGCTGTGTCAGAATGGATCTTCACATGGAGAGCTTTTATTTCAACCTGGATTTAAGCATCAAGCTGTTTCTTGCCTGTGCGTTTGCTTGGGAGCAAGACAGAAATCGCGAAAGATGGAGAAGGAGACGGCGTAGGCGTTTTTGGAGACACCCCATTATCGAACTACGTGAGAGCCGTGGAGCCTATCACACGCTGTATGGCAAGCTTAATGCCAACCCAGAGAAATTCCATGAATATACAAGGATGTTGTAAGACTCGTTCCGGGATTTGCTTGCTTGTGTCCAAGGAACCATACGGAGACAGGACACCCAGCTCCGTAGAGCGATTCCACCCGAGGCCTTTCAGATGTGTGAAAACCTACTGAAGCCATATTCCAGTCGGGACTTGAACCACACTAAAAGGATCTTTAACTACAGACTGACCAGGGCCCAAAGAACAGTAGAGTGTACTTTTGGCATTCTAGTCTCAAAACGGCGCATTCTTGCATCAGCCATTAATCTAAAAATGGAGATAGTCGACGAGGTGGTCAAAGCCTGTGTGGTTCTGCACAATTATATAATGGCTAAGGAGCAACCCAACATTGAACTGGATGAACCAGTTGCACACCCACTGCCCGATTACCAGCATCACCCGCTGCGGTCAACTGCTGAAGTTGGTCACATGCGGGACCAATTTGCTGCCTTTTTTGATTCTGATATTGGACGTGTGTCATGGCAAGACAATGTTGTGTAAATGTCCTGTTGTAATTTTATCTGTACCAGTAATTTTCTTAAATGTTAATAATATTTCTCATTAATAAAAGTTATTTTTGACTGTCTTGGCCGTGTCTCCTATGTATTTCCTCTACAAACCAAGGCTGTCCTAAAACTAGCAGTATTTGGTCTGTATTTAATATCAGTATTTGTAATCCAAAACCAGGAGTGGGTGATAAAGGCAGAGGTGCTAGTTAATATATTAATATCATAATTTACCTCTAATTATTCCACTCCTTGTTTTGGCTTACAAATACAGATATAAAACACTGACCACATACTGCTAGTGTGACGGCAGCCATGTTGCTTTAGTGGTAAGCTTGTTGATGTCATTGCATCCTGATTCTGTTCTGCAGTATCCATTGGACACAGACTGAAGAGACAATGACTGTCATACTAAAGAGATCTATTCTCATCAAGTCAGGTGTCAGAAATAATGAATTCATGATGAAAATATAACAGCCTCATGAATTCACTATTTCTGACACCTGTGCAGGTGAGCATAGATATGCCGTGTATGACCACCGTCGTCCCTTCACTTTGTGTGGAATAGATTACGTACACAGAAGAGAAAATGGAGGTTATACAAGGCAGTTCTCTACTCACCAGGTCAGGTGTCCTAACTAATGAGTTTTTTGGCACCTGACCTGTTGAGTATAGTTCTGCATTGTATTTCCGCCATTTTCTCTTCAGACTGCAACACTAGTCACAGACTAAGCAGAAGGAAGAGATTGTGGAGATAATACGTGAATTAATTTTTTGGCCCACCTCGTATCTCTATACTAAAGACACACAAAGCTGCAGTCTTTTATTTGCTAACTACTGGAGCTATGATGTGGCCAAAAAATTAAGTATTCGGCGCACGGTGTGTGTTGACGGCGGCGAAATACACAATAAACCACACATAATTGGGGGCAAAAAATAATATTATTTTTTTTTTAAACAAACTTTTTATTTAACTGCGCCTGCTTGGGGTAGAGTGATGTAAACGGGGGGTGTGAAGCAGTGAGGCCTGGCTAACAGTGGATGACGCAGGGGTGGCAGGAGAAGGGGCCATGAAACTTGTGGGGTCTGGTAGTTCGGGGATAGGGCTTGACACATGAGAGGCTTGAGACACACTGGAAGAGTGAGACAAACCTGACATTACAGACACACTGGGAGGTGAAGGGGGGAGGAATACTAAGAGTCCGCTGTTTTTTTTTAAATTTCTGGGATTGACGGGTTCTGGGAAGCCTCGGATGACTCATTTGTCATGGCATGATCGTGGTGGGTGACCTGTTTGGGTCCGGCTGCACTGTGCCAGAGTCCATAGTGCTCGTAGAGCGTGCAGCCATGCCAGAGTCCATAGTGCTCATACAGCGTGCAGCCATGCCAGAATCCATAGTGCTCATAGAGCGTGCAGCCATGCCAGAGTCCATAGTGCTCGTAGAGCGTGCAGCCATGCCAGAGTCCATAGTGCTTGTAGAGCAGAAGGCCATGCCAGGGTCCTGCTGCATTGTGGTGGTGGCGGTACGGAAGGCCATGCCAGGGTCCTGGTGCATCATGGTGGTGGCGGAACGGAAGGCCATGCCAGGGTCCTGCTGCATCGTGGTGGTGGCAGTACGGAAGGCCATGCCAGGGTCCTGCTGCATCGTCGTAGTGGCGGTACGGAAGGCCATGCCTGGGTCCTGCTGCATCGTCGTGTCAGTGGAGGAGGTCCAAGCAGGAGCAGCGGTTGTCATGGTGATGGCGGTGGGCTGTCCAACAGCACTCAGCATGGTGGTGGTGCTGTACTGGTGTCCGGCAGTGCTAGGAATAGAAGTAGCCGTGCAGTGGTATGCAGCATAGGTCAGCATTGAGGTTAATCGTGACAGTTAAGGCACAGGTGGATATGCCGCCACTGTCTGCTGAAAATACTGACTCTGCTGCATAGCCTGCACGTAAGCAGCATTGCAGGCCTGCATGACACTCAGCTGGAGATCAGGAGTAAGGTGTTCCAACATGCCCTGCTCAATTTGGTTAAAAAAATGATGTGCTGGCCTCTGGAAGTCGGCTTTTACTTGGTCAAGGCTTTTGGTGACCTCCTGGATACGTGTATTCATGTGGCTAAGTGAAATATCCATTCGGTCACCCAAAGCCTTGAGTCCTTTGTAAAAAACCGAGCTCAAGTGCAAAAACTCTGGCATGAGGGACCTGTCCGATGCTCTCTGCCACTGCCGGGAGGAGCCCCCAAAAAAAGGGGCAGTGGCAGAGGACTGGGAAAGGGGAACACCTGATGGACCAGCTTCCTGGTCTCCAGTTAGTGTGGCAGGCCCACTTGCTGCAGCGCTGCTGGATGGCTGGGACGGGTCCGTGGCTGTCTGATGAAGGACCGCTCCAGAACCTGGGCCAACAGTAGTGCTCCATGTGCTGTGAAAAAAGGAAAAAGAAAATTAATACCAAAAATTAACCAGATGCAAAATCCTGTGGAATAGAAATATACAGATTATGGCAATACAATACAACCTAATGCACGGGAGAAATACTTACGTTCTCTGGGCAAGGACCGGTCTTAAAAATGCCAGAACGCGATGGTATTTGTATTTTCTGATCCTAGCTCCTGAACCACTGGGAACATCGCTCACTTGACGCAGGTCCTTGTTGAAGCGGTCCTTCATCGAACGCCAACGTGTTTTGACTTTGGCCACTGTTAAAAAAAAACCATTATGGTCAGAAAATGGACTTTTGGCCGTGCTCACACAACTGTGTGTGATGAGAGAAACTCCTGAGAGTTTCTTTCATCACACACAGTTGTGTGAGCACGGCCAAGGTCTCTGCTGCTTCACACTGCAGTGCAATACTTACCAAATGCATTTCGGACCCGATTCGGGGCATTGTCCCAGCCATCCCACATCGCTTTGGCCACCTCATTCCATAGGCGCCGGATTGTCAGGTTGTTTGAGTGCAGTGGATCCCGGGGGTCCCACAACGGGACTCGCTCCTGGACCAGGGAGATGAGAAAGTCACTTTCTATGAGGTCTTCATCCTGTTCTGGAACCTAAAAATTAAATAAAGACATTAATGTTGGGTCAATTAACATAAGGAAAAGAAAGAAAACAGAGGCTGAGAAATGGCATGAATAGGAAAGTCAAGATACCAAAGGATTCCAGAAGAAAAATGTAAAGAAATAGGAATGTAAAGAGAGGAAGATTCAAGAATACTAAAGTGAGGATACAGTAAATAGTCAGCCTTGTATACGTACACGCTGCTGCCTTGCCACCCGACCGTGACTCCGCTGCTCCTGCCCAGTTTCTGCCGCAGTAGAAAGCTCTAAAAAAATGAAAAACAAAAATTGTCATATGTGTAGATGTGACAGTGAATACTTACCAATCTGAGGAGGCAAGTACTCACCTCACTGACATTTTCTACTTCAGAAGGCCCAGGACGTTGCTCATCATCAGAAGAAGAAGACATTCTGATGCATGCAGAAAGAAAGAAATGGCCGATATTAGGACATGTAGAGACAGATAATAGAAAATAAAGGCATTGGATAGGATATGCTCACATTGTTCAGTGTCTTGTTTTCCTCCAAGGATGTAACCTGCGTGTCGTCTGCTTCAGTGTCTGCTGAGTAGTGACCTGCAAATGTCCACTCCCTCCCTTTATCACCTTGTATGTGGGGGGTGGCTTATCAGTGTCTAGACATGTTTTTCTCTTGTGGAACGCATGCGTTCACAAAGGCAAGCAAACGCATGTGCTTGTGAACGCATGCGTTCATATAGACAGCAGTGCGTTTTTTTGGCGCATTCCTTGCGCAATCGACCGCATATGTTTCCAGGCGGCAAATTGACGCCTCTAAAAATTACTACATGTTGCATTTCTGCGACAAGCCGCAGATGACGAAACAAGGCATGCATCGTCAAACGCGGCAAAACGCGAACGATCGCAGACGCATGCGTCCCTAATGTTAAGTATAGGAATACACAACGCATGTGGATATTTGCGGAAGAAACGCTGCAGACACAACCGCAAATGTGAAACCGGCCAAAGGCAAAACTCAGAGCTGAACCCACACAGAATATAATAAAAATATTCACATTTATTCTTCAAATTACTGATGAAAACATGTCAGTGCAGATGAGGCCTAATAAGCAGCTCACCACACAGACCAGGAACTATATTTTATGGGCTCGCTCACATGAGCGTATAACATGGCCGAGAGCTATGTGATGTTGTATCGGATAGCACTAGGCCCAGTGTTCTACTATGGGATAGTGCAGATGTGCAATTATTAATGGCAGCATGGTGCAAGTGTATCTGATATTCGGATGACACGTACCCATACAAGTCTATAGGTGCATGCAGTAGTGTAACTAACGATAGGGGGCAGATGGTGCTGTTGGCCTGGGCCCCGCGCTCTGAGGAGCCCACCTGGAGCTACACTACATTTAACTATCGGTGTGCACACAGCGCCATTACAGTTAAACTCTGCGACAGAGTGGGGAGAGTTTGAGTTGGACCAATTCTTTTGCATGAGAGAATTGATGGCCGTGTGAATGAACCCTAAACCTCACATGATTGAAGATGTAGAGAAACCTGTTCCTAAATGTGAACATCAAGAAAACAATGACATCCCATCTATAAAAGCATGAATGATCATTATTAATAATGGAAACAGGGGTGCTACTCACAATTCTGAGGCTGAGATCTCAAAATTGAACTCACCCGTTAGATTGTCTGGTGTCGGCTCACTATGGCAAGAAAAAGATAGAAGTGAGCAGAAAACAAAATACAGGTCAAGCTCCTGACATAATGACATTAGGCTTCCTATACAGGGTGGGCCATTTATATGGATACACATAAATAAAATGGGAATGGTTGGTGATATCAACTTCCTGTTTGTGGAACATTAGTATATGGGAGGGGGAAAACGTTTCTCCTACTCTTGACACACTGATAGCAACACCGCAGAGGAAATGCTAGCACAGGCTTCCAGTATCCATTGTTTCAAATGCTGTCCATCTGGTATCTTCACAGCATAGACAATTGCCTTCAGATGACCCCAAAGATAAAAGTCTAAGGGGGTCAGATCAGGAGACCTTGGTGGCCATTCAACTGGTCCATGACGAGCAATCCACTTTCCAGGAAATTGTTCATGTAGGAATGCTCGGACCTTACACCCATAATGTGGTGGTGCACCATATTGCTGGAAAAACTCAGGGAGCGTGCCATCTTCAGTACATAAAGAGGGCAACATTACATATCATCATGTAGCAATTTCAGATATCCAGTGGCATTAGGTTTCCATTGCTGAAGAATGGCCCCACTATCTTTGTACCATCTCATATACCACCCCATACAAAGATAGTGGGGCCATTCTTCATCCTCTTCTATGTTAGTGGGAAAACCTTCTCTCCCCCAGACGCAGAGAATGCCCCCTTGTGACCATTACCTTCCTTGGTATAAACAGATCCTAGGAGAGATATTTGTATTGTCCCCTTATAGACTTATACATGTTATTAGATCACCCCTCGGTCGTCTTTTTTCTAGACTAAATAATCCTAATTTTGCTAATCTCTCTGGGTATTGTAGTTCCCCCATCCCCTTTATTAATTTTGTTAACCCTTTCATGATGGGGAAATTTTCCAGCTTTGAGCTCTAGTTTTGTGCTTTCTTTTTTTTCCAAGAGCCATCATTTTTATTTTTATGTCCATATAGACCAGGAGTGGGCAATTAATTTTCCCATGGGGCCACATGAGACCGTGGCTGCTGTGGAGGGCCGAGCCAATAGGCCAAAATTAATTCTGATCAATTTTAATATCAATATATTATAATTATTATACTATTGATCATTTTATTAATATTAATTGTATCACCTAATATTGAGCAGAATTAAGTATGTTGACATCCCCCTATATATCATTTGAACCTGAGCACAGCCCCTTCTGTATATCATATGAGCCTCCCATAGCCTCCCCCATATGCGGCATGAGCCCCACACAGCCTCCCCATATACACTGCATGTCGCCCCCATAGCCTCCCCATGTGCAGTATGTCACCCCCATTGCCTCCCCATTTGCATCATGTCGCCCCCATAGCCTCCCCATGTGCGGCATGTCATCCCCATAGCCTCCCCTTGTGCAGCATGTTGCCCCCATAGCCTCCCCATGTGCAGCATGTCACCCCCATAACCTCCCCATGTGCAGCATGTCGCCCCCATAACCTTCCCATGTGCAGCATGTCGCCTCCAAAGGCAGCACCATGTGCAGCATGTCACCCCCTTATGCAGCACCATGTCACACCCCCAGAGCCTCCCCATGCCCAGCCAAATAGCCCATACACATGAGAAAAAAATGAAAACCACATACTCACCTCGGTCCCGTTCCCTGCCGCTCTGATTCTCTCCCTGCCTCCAGTGCGCTGACTCTTCGGGGTACACAGCTGATGCAATGAAGTGACGTCATCGCATCAGCTGTTTCACACGCTGATTGGTGGAGGAATTAGCAGGAGGCCCCTCCTCCATCATGAGTCAGCGGCGCAGCGCAGAGCCACAGATGGTGAGACAGTGAGCGGGCGGGCACTGTGCGGCCCATGGACCGCAGGATGGACTGAGACAGCCAGAGGGCCGGATGTCGCCCATGGGCCTCACTTTGCCCAGGTCTGAAATAGACATATGAGGGCTTGTTTTTTGCAGGACGAGTTGTACTTTTGAATGACACCATTGATTTTTACACATAGTGTACTTGAAAAAGGGAAACAAGTTCCAAGTTCAGTGAAATTGTGAAAAAAAAAATTCGGATTTTTTGTTTTTAATTGAGCATTTTGTGATAAAAATGACCTTGCAATATCATTCGGCTCATCAGTATGATGACGGCGATACCAAACGTCCATTTTTGTTATTATTTTAGTAGTGAAAAAAAACATAGAAATTTGAGAAAAAAAAAAAGATTTTGTGTCACCTTTTTTTAACTTTTCACTGTTATTGTTATTGCCCTTGGGGGACTTAAAAATGCAATTGTCCGATCGCTTCTGCTATATGCAGCAATGCCAAAGCATTGCTGCATATTGCAGGAATCAGTCTCCTGTGGGGTTTCAAAGGAGCTCCGTAATGACAGGCACAGGGGTCATCAGCTGACCCCTTGCTGTCATGGCAAAACATCGGCAACCTGCGTTCATGTAACAGATGGGCTGATTTGCAAGAGAATTATGCGCATGCATGTTGGCGTCTCATGTTAAATGCTGCTGTCAGAGATTGATAGCGGCATTTAACATGTGCAATACATTTAAGGTTGATGTTGTGAAGGGGTGAAATACCTGAGGGCCCACTTCCCAAGTGTTTCACCTAATTTCCTGAAGGCCCCCTTCCCCAGAGGTGAAACGGTGGGGGAGGAGGCCCACAAGAAATTAGGTGACACAGGGGGGAGGGGGCCCACAACAAATTAGGTGACACAGTGGGGGAGGGGGCCCACAGGAAATTAGGTGACACAGTGGGGGAGGGGGCCCACAACAAATTAGGTGACACAGTGGGGGAGGGGGCCCACAAGAAATTAGGTGACAGTGGGGGAAGCGCCCGCAGGAAATTAGGTGACACAATGGGGGGAGGGGGCCCACAGGAAATTATAAATTTACAGTGGGAGCCCCACACCCCATGTCACCTTTAGACTGCATGGGGCCCCCCTCCCTAACTGCCTCAGTGTCTGGAGTAATAGTTATGCTGCAGGCATCATATATTTTACTTACAGGTACTTTCAGGTCACACTGCTGTAGTCATAAATGTTCCTCTGCTTCTCCATATGATATCACTGTGCTGCCTGGGCAGGACAGCCAACCAGTCACAGCACAGCTCCTTGCCTCAGCTGTGCTGTGATGTCACACAAAGAAAACTAATGCTGATTCGCTGCATTTCAGCCAATCAGCCTCACACAGTCAGCTGTGCTGCCTCTGACTGTACTGGCCGAAGTGAGGACGGCACTCTGCACACACGCTGCGCACAGTTCTTAGCTCATCATCAATAGAAGCCGGCAGCAGCAGCAGGTGATGTGAAGGAGCTGCCGCGCGGCTGCACTTCACATCATTTGTACAGCCTGCTCGCTGGTGCTGGCTATAGAATAATGTGTGCATCGCAGGGCACACTATTAGGGTACGTTCACACAGGACTTTTTTGCTGCTTTTTTTTATGCTAATTTAGGTGCGTTATTTTGGTGCGTTTTTTGGGTACGTTCACACAGGACTTTTTTGCTGCTTTTTTTTGCTGCAGATTTTTGCTGCAGATTTTTGCTGCTTTTTTATGCCAATTTTCAGCTGCTAGGACACCTCACAATGGCTCTTCACACCTCACAATGGCTCTTCACACCTTACTACCAGGAACTCCCTCACAATAGATCACAATCAGGACACCTCACAATGGCTCTTCACACCTCACAATGGCTCACAATGGCTCTTCACACCTCACTAACCACACCCCTAAGCTCTTGGCTGTGAGATCCCTTCCTGCTGGCCATGATTTTCTGCACAAAAAACGCAGCAAATAATGCTACATGCGTTTTTTCAGCGTTTTTGCAGCGTTTTTTTCATCACCCATTCAAGTCAATGGGTGAAAAAACGCTGCAAAAACGCAGCAAAAACGCTGAAAGAAGTGACATGCCCTATGTCCAAAAAAAGCAGCAAAGCAGAAATTACCAAACAAAAAACCAACGTGTGTGCATGAGATTTCTGAAGTCTCATAGGCTTTACTGGTACTGTAAAAAGCAGCTGAAAATTAGCATAAAAAAAAGCAGCAAAAAAAAGCAGCAAAAAAGTCCTGTGTGAACGTACCCTTAGCGTGCAGGGCAGGGATGAATGAAGGAGGCAGGGGCTGGGGGTGGGCCCACCAGAGGATTCTCCGGTGTCCCGGTGCCCCAGTCCGACCCTGTACATGTGAATAGTTGATATACATCTGTTTCTAAAGTGCAGCAGTGTAATAAAGTGCCAATGAGCTCATATACAGAAAGATACCATATTCATATGGGGGTACTAAAAACAGTCACATTATAGAAAAAAATCCAGTGACTAAATAAAGAAAAAAAAAAGATTCATGCACATGTGCTGCTGTGCTTTTTTTTGTCTATATAATACAGCTTTGGAACGTGCACGTGTTCACATTAGGAGTGCTGGTTGTTTTTTTTTCTTTATTTAGTCACAGGATGCTGGCTGCCTCCAGGCTGATCTAGCACTCCTCCCACTGACCTTGCAGGTGGCCATATTCAGCTCTACCTGCCCATAAATTGTAGGTTTAGCCCTAGAGTGACATGTTTTGTCCATAGTTGTATGCTGGTGGCCCAAAAGTGGCATGTACGGTACAGTAGGACCCATCAGAGGGAGGTCACCTTGCCACGGTTAATGGGCACCCATGAATTGGCCATTTTATGTGCTAAGAACCTTCATTTCATCTATTACTGTAAGTTTTATGAAAAAAATGCTTTAAAAAATATTTTTGAGAAGTATAATCTATATTGAATATTTGTCAGTGTTTTCACATGGCCAGATTCATGCACATGTGCTGCTGGGTTCTTTTTTTTTTATCTATCTATCTCTCTAGCTATCTAGCTATCTATCTATATGTGACATCAGAATGTATGGGCTACTGGTAGAAATATTAATGATGACATCAGAAGGTATGGGCTCTTGTTGGTATATATTAGTGAAGACATTTGAATGTATGGACTCCTGGTAGGTATAAATGTGTCTGTATGTATGCGCTTTGTGCTTGCATGTGTCTGTATGTACATGCTCTGTTTATGCATACAGTATATGTCTGCATGTGCTCTGTATACATATATATGTATGTGCTCTGTGTATATATGTGTGTGTCCTATGTGTGTTCTTTGTGTATGAATGTGCTCTGTGGATACATATATGTCTATGTATGTGCTCTGTATACATTGATGAGTAAATGGGTAACAATGTTTTGAAGTTTTGGCTTTCAGGCTCCATTTCTCACCATCCACTACTGCTTCGAATGTGAGACTGCCATCATTTTATAGGCAATCATCTTGGCTCTTTCATACATAAATTTGACTTACAACAATTTTGCATATGATTATTTATGGAAATTCTTGTCATGTCATTGCATTTTTACTATTTTGGTCCTAGTGGTGAAAAATGTTGTTTCCTGTATTCTTCAAATTACCACCAATTCTGACATTCTCTTATAGCTCAGTGTGTTATTATGTTGATTCCCAAGTGAAAGGTCAGTGGTTTAAATCGATGAGCAGCCATGAAGAAGATTTCCCAAGAATAGAGGAACAGCATCATCCTGCTCATTGATAGCAGTCTCTTGGCCAAGAAAATTGCCAAACTGAATCATTTGAGTGTCATTACATTTGGAAGAAAATGAAATGAAGTCTGTCACATCCTTTCATCCATTGAAAAAGAAGAGCTGAAAGTCCAGGCAAAATATCAGAGTCAAAAACCCAAGATAAAAACATGATAAGCAAATACCCTGTAGTAAATATATAAACATCAATAGTGCGTGAAAACAATATAGGGTGCTTAGTTAAAATAATTTTTATTACAATAATGCAAAATCTGTTCCTCCATGTCACAGTTACCCTATTCGAGATGGTCCTAACCTCTAATATTTAAACCTTACCATTTGTCAAGGGACATGCGTGTGGATAAGGGCAGAGAAGGACTGAAACCCGGATAGTAGACACACAGTCATGGGGTACTAAATGAAAATATAATATCAGTGACATCAAGTCGCACATCAAAAGGTCGATCAGTTCTGACGTGACTCATATGCTTCATAATAGTCAGATCACAGATGTCCATGCAAGCACCGTGCGACTTTGACTTCAGTGAAATCATAAGAAGCGTTGGCTCAAGTTTGCAAAAGAGTACTAGAAGTGGACATCAGAAGATTGTAAATGGGTGATTTGGAGTGATTAGACAAAAGTCAATAGATTAAGCTCTGATGGCTACAAATTGATCTGTAAGAAACAAGGAAAAAAGAGGCTAAATGATGGACAAAGCCTTATGATATGGGATTGTTTCACAGCCAAAGGCATTAGATACTTGACAAAGAATTGATGGTGGTCTCAATGCTGAGCTACATGTGAGCTTCCTACGAAATGAGTTACTTTGTACACTCAAGTACTATGGGTATGAAAAAGACTACATAGTGTTCCGGCAGGGTGACACAAAGCATAAGTCAAGATTGGTGAAGAAATGGTTCAATGACAATGAAGTAGAGGTGCTGAATTGACTCATACAGTCTCCAGACCTCAGCACAATCGAGCTCTTGTGAATAGTGTTGAAGAAAAAGCTGTTTGCATACTCAAGTGAGTTGACCAGTGTGCACTAAATTTGGGAACATATTGAAGAGACCTGGGATCAGATTTCAGTTGAGACATGCTTGAATCTGATCAAGAGCATGTCCAGAAGGATTTAGGCAGCATTGAAAGCCAATGGTGGATTAACAAAATACTAAAAATTAAAATGTAGACTTTTAGGAGAAAACAGTATCAATGCAGTGACATGACTAGAATCTGCCTAACTAATCACATGCAAAATAGTTGCATGTGAAATTTATGTATGAGATAGCTAAAAGTATTGTCTATAAAATGATAGTAGTCTCATGTTCGAAGTAGTAGTGGATGGGGAGATATGGAGCCTGAATTAAAAAGTTCTAAACATTATTACTCTTTTGCTCATCAGTGTACATGTATATGTAGGTGCTCTGTGTATACTGTACATGCATGTGTCCTATGTGTGTGTGCTTTGTGTATGCATCTGTCTGTATGTACCTGCTTTGTGTATACATATATGTCTATGTATGTGCTCTGTATACATGTATGTGTATGTGCTCTGTGTATACATGCATGTGTCCTATGTTTGTGTATCAATGTGTGTACAGCACATGCAAATGCAACCTAAATGTGAGAGTGTTATGATGGAAGATGTTAACATTTCATGGGAAAAGGGAAAAAAAATTGGATGACTAACCAATGGAAAACATTGTCTGGCTAGATGAATTCAGATTTCCGTTGTACCAAGCATCATAAAATAATGAAATCCAATAAGCACCAAACACGGAAGTCAATGTCATATATTCATAAACCGGTAAATTTTATTAAATATTTTTTAAAAACAACATCAAAAAAATTAATTTACCAAACAATTTAAATACATAATTCTAACAGTGGAGACAACATATGCAAGTGTACCGCAAAATACCTATTCATGTAGCACATACAATAACGGAGTACATCACAAGTTAATAAAGTGCATGAGTGTTATATGGCCAAATTTATATATTGCTGAGGTTCAGGGTAAGGGTGTAGATTTTAAATACATATATAACTGTCCCAACAGTGGACCATATCCTCTTAGGATGTAGGTGGCGGTGTATATAGCCTAATAAAGTGCATAGTGCATTGTGCTCAACTCTTGCCACCACATAGCCTCCATATCAACAGTATATCTGCCCTTAGTGAGTACAACTTCCTATTTCCTGCAAAGTCCTACAATTCTCATGACTTAAATAGTTTAAACATAAAAGTGCATAGTGTTACATAACCTGTATATGCGGTCCTGAGCCCCACTATGCACTTTTATGTTTAAACTATTTAAGTCATGAGAATTGTAGGACTTTGCAGGAAATAGGAAGTTGTACTCACTAAGGGCAGATATACTGTTGATATGGAGGCTATGTGGTGGCAAGAGTTGAGCACAATGCACTATGCACTTTATTAGGCTATATACACCGCCACCTACATCCTAAGAGGATATGGTCCACTGTTGGGACAGTTATATATGTATTTATAATCTACACCCTTACCCTGAACCTCAGCAATATATAAATTTGGCCATATAACACTCATGCACTTTATTAACTTGTGATGTACTCCGTTATTGTATGTGCTACATGAATAGGTATTTTGCGGTACACTTGCATATGTTGTCTCCACTGTTAGAATTATGTATTTAAATTGTTTGGTAAATTAATTTTTTTGATGTTGTTTTTAAAAAATATTTAATAAAATTTACCGGTTTATGAATATATGACATTGACTTCCGTGTTTGGTGCTTATTGGATTTTGTTATGTTGATGGAAGTGTCATACAAATAGGCCATTTGATCTATATATGGAGATTTACATCATAAAATAATGGTCTGACCTTCCAGCCACCTCTACAGAGACTTTCCCATGGTTCCCACTCTCTTTGCATATAAGATTTCATTGTCATCCATTTGCACTATGCAGATAACCTTGATAAAGGCCGCGATTGGGCCGAAACGTTGGTTCTGTGGTTGTGTTGTACTCTAAACAATAAAATATTTTTCACTTTACAAGATTACTTAATTTTGTGCTACATGTTTTTCTTTCTTTTTTTTTTTTACAAAGGTTACATAGTCATGAATTGCTTCCAGGAACCTGAAAGCAAGTTTTCCTTGTTTCCTTGCATCCTGACCCTCAGATTTCTCAAATATCATTCCTACAGTATGAATTTCTGTGATTATGGATAATGGAGGGTCAACATGCTACAAGATGGATTTTCTAATAAAGTGTCCATTCATAGTAAATACCCCCTAACTTCATATAAGTACTAACTATACATTCTATGTTTAAAGCAATATTTTATATATTAGTATTGTGCAGTCAATAACCCTTGAAGCCTTGAAGAATTCCCTCGGTATTAATAAGCACTTAAGGAAGATTAGAATGTTTTTCCCACTCAAACAGCACTACTCTTATCCTTGAGCTGTATCTTGTAATAAAATTCAGTCCCATTTAAGGAATGTTGCTGAGGGGTGATACCACTCAGTCCATGATCATGATCACGAGTAGGGTTGAGCGACTTTCATTTTTTTAAGATCGAGTAGGGTTTTGGGAAACCCGATTTTGTCCAGAGTCGAGTCGAGTGCAGTCGGCCGATTATCGCTAAAAGTCGGGGATCGACCGAAACACGAAACCCAATGCAAGTCAATGGGGAAGCATAGTCGGCAGTGAGTGGAGGCCAGGAAAACACCTACAGTGCCCATTTTAATGCCAAAAACATCCATTCTTGTTTCTGAAGCTTGTCAATCTTAATTAACTTTATAATAATAGTTGGGCATAGGGAATTGGGGGTCATTTGGCAAAAGTTGTGGGGGGAGTAGGGCCGGCTCAAGTTTTTCGTGGGCCCAGGAAATGCGGACTACGTCACGGCGGTGTTGCAGGGAAAGGTAATTATTTAAAAGTTGCAAGTGCTGTGATCCTGAGCAAGCAGGGGGGGGGCCCACTCGTTCGCATTGCCACTGGCACAGGGCCCCTCAAAGTACGGCGGTGTGTTTGCATGGCGGGGGCGCCTCCCACCAGCAGCGACACTTTTGCGTACTCTGAGGGGCCCTGTGCCAGTGACGTCGCCAACGAGTATGCCCCCCCACCTGATGAAGGAACCTGCACTTTCATCTGCACCTTCCTCTTTGTCCCTGTGTAAGGTGGTATAACATGCGGGAAGGGGAACCTTACTTTCAGCAGGGACAGATTCTGGCTGTGTAGAGTACAAGGGGAATGTAGTGGTCTCGGTCAATGTACCAGCAGACTCATTTAGCAGTGGCTGGGCAATGGGCAGGATGAGGAGGAAACAGATATAGGGCCAAAGAATAAAGTAGGCTACATGCAGTTCAAAATTGGTAACAGGACTAAACAGGCGGCATTGCTTTGTTCAGTGGAGTAGCAAACCCAAGAGCAGCAGACACTGTTTCAAGGGCCTAACCACACTAGTAGGCCAAATGCAGTTTAATATCTGATAGTATAGGGCGAAAGCCAGAATGTGGAAGCTCAGCTTTGTTCAGTTGAGGACAACACCAGGGAGGGGCAGACACCTTTAGTAGGCCGGAAAAGCCTATTGCATTTTTTAAAATGGTAATTTGGAGCAGAAGGTTGAAGCTCAGCTTTATTTAGTTGAGGGCAACACCAGGGAGGGGCAGAAGCCGTTAGTAGGCCCTAACCACCTTTTTTTTTTTTAAAACCACATAATGAGAGCCGGAAGGTTGAAGCTCAGCTTTATTTAGTTGAGGACAACACCAGGGAGGGGCAGAAGCCGTTAGTAGGCCCTAACCACCTTTTTTTTTTTTAAAACCACATAATGAGAGCCGGAAGGTTGAAGCTCAGCTTTATTTAGTTGAGGACAACACCAGGGAGGGGCAGAAGCCGTTAGTAGGCCCTAACCACCTTTTTTTTTTTTAAAACCACATAATGAGAGCCGGAAGGTTGAAGCTCAGCTTTATTTAGTTGAGGACAACACCAGGGAGGGGCAGAAGCCGTTAGTAGGCCCTAACCACCTTTTTTTTTTTTAAAACCACATAATGAGAGCCGGAAGGTTGAAGCTCAGCTTTATTTAGTTGAGGACAACACCAGGGAGGGGCAGAAGCCGTTAGTAGGCCCTAACCACCTTTTTTTTTTTTAAAACCACATAATGAGAGCCGGAAGGTTGAAGCTCAGCTTTATTTAGTTGAGGACAACACCAGGGAGGGGCAGAAGCCGTTAGTAGGCCCTAACCACCTTTTTTTTTTTTAAAACCACATAATGAGAGCCGGAAGGTTGAAGCTCAGCTTTATTTAGTTGAGGACAACACCAGGGAGGGGCAGAAGCCGTTAGTAGGCCCTAACCACCTTTTTTTTTTTTAAAACCACATAATGAGAGCCGGAAGGTTGAAGCTCAGCTTTATTTAGTTGAGGACAACACCAGGGAGGGGCAGAAGCCGTTAGTAGGCCCTAACCACCTTTTTTTTTTTTAAAACCACATAATGAGAGCCGGAAGGTTGAAGCTCAGCTTTATTTAGTTGAGGACAACACCAGGGAGGGGCAGAAGCCGTTAGTAGGCCCTAACCACCTTTTTTTTTTTTAAAACCACATAATGAGAGCCGGAAGGTTGAAGCTCAGCTTTATTTAGTTGAGGACAACACCAGGGAGGGGCAGAAGCCGTTAGTAGGCCCTAACCACCTTTTTTTTTTTTAAAACCACATAATGAGAGCCGGAAGGTTGAAGCTCAGCTTTATTTAGTTGAGGACAACACCAGGGAGGGGCAGAAGCCGTTAGTAGGCCCTAACCACCTTTTTTTTTTTTAAAACCACATAATGAGAGCCGGAAGGTTGAAGCTCAGCTTTATTTAGTTGAGGACAACACCAGGGAGGGGCAGAAGCCGTTAGTAGGCCCTAACCACCTTTTTTTTTTTTAAAACCACATAATGAGAGCCGGAAGGTTGAAGCTCAGCTTTATTTAGTTGAGGACAACACCAGGGAGGGGCAGAAGCCGTTAGTAGGCCCTAACCACCTTTTTTTTTTTTAAAACCACATAATGAGAGCCGGAAGGTTGAAGCTCAGCTTTATTTAGTTGAGGACAACACCAGGGAGGGGCAGAAGCCGTTAGTAGGCCCTAACCACCTTTTTTTTTTTTAAAACCACATAATGAGAGCCGGAAGGTTGAAGCTCAGCTTTATTTAGTTGAGGACAACACCAGGGAGGGGCAGAAGCCGTTAGTAGGCCCTAACCACCTTTTTTTTTTTTAAAACCACATAATGAGAGCCGGAAGGTTGAAGCTCAGCTTTATTTAGTTGAGGACAACACCAGGGAGGGGCAGAAGCCGTTAGTAGGCCCTAACCACCTTTTTTTTTTTTAAAACCACATAATGAGAGCCGGAAGGTTGAAGCTCAGCTTTATTTAGTTGAGGACAACACCAGGGAGGGGCAGAAGCCGTTAGTAGGCCCTAACCACCTTTTTTTTTTTTAAAACCACATAATGAGAGCCGGAAGGTTGAAGCTCAGCTTTATTTAGTTGAGGACAACACCAGGGAGGGGCAGAAGCCGTTAGTAGGCCCTAACCACCTTTTTTTTTTTTAAAACCACATAATGAGAGCCGGAAGGTTGAAGCTCAGCTTTATTTAGTTGAGGACAACACCAGGGAGGGGCAGAAGCCGTTAGTAGGCCCTAACCACCTTTTTTTTTTTTAAAACCACATAATGAGAGCCGGAAGGTTGAAGCTCAGCTTTATTTAGTTGAGGACAACACCAGGGAGGGGCAGAAGCCGTTAGTAGGCCCTAACCACCTTTTTTTTTTTTAAAACCACATAATGAGAGCCGGAAGGTTGAAGCTCAGCTTTATTTAGTTGAGGACAACACCAGGGAGGGGCAGAAGCCGTTAGTAGGCCCTAACCACCTTTTTTTTTTTTAAAACCACATAATGAGAGCCGGAAGGTTGAAGCTCAGCTTTATTTAGTTGAGGACAACACCAGGGAGGGGCAGAAGCCGTTAGTAGGCCCTAACCACCTTTTTTTTTTTTAAAACCACATAATGAGAGCCGGAAGGTTGAAGCTCAGCTTTATTTAGTTGAGGACAACACCAGGGAGGGGCAGAAGCCGTTAGTAGGCCCTAACCACCTTTTTTTTTTTTAAAACCACATAATGAGAGCCGGAAGGTTGAAGCTCAGCTTTATTTAGTTGAGGACAACACCAGGGAGGGGCAGAAGCCGTTAGTAGGCCCTAACCACCTTTTTTTTTTTTAAAACCACATAATGAGAGCCGGAAGGTTGAAGCTCAGCTTTATTTAGTTGAGGACAACACCAGGGAGGGGCAGAAGCCGTTAGTAGGCCCTAACCACCTTTTTTTTTTTTAAAACCACATAATGAGAGCCGGAAGGTTGAAGCTCAGCTTTATTTAGTTGAGGACAACACCAGGGAGGGGCAGAAGCCGTTAGTAGGCCCTAACCACCTTTTTTTTTTTTAAAACCACATAATGAGAGCCGGAAGGTTGAAGCTCAGCTTTATTTAGTTGAGGACAACACCAGGGAGGGGCAGAAGCCGTTAGTAGGCCCTAACCACCTTTTTTTTTTTTAAAACCACATAATGAGAGCCGGAAGGTTGAAGCTCAGCTTTATTTAGTTGAGGACAACACCAGGGAGGGGCACACAGACAGACTCCTTTAGTAGGCCTGAAAAGCCTATTGCATTTTTCAAAATGGTAATTTGGAGCAGAAGGTTGAAGCTCAGCTTTATTTAGTTGAGGGCAACACCAGGGAGGGGCAGAAGCCGTTAGTAGGCCCTAACCAAAGTTGAAGGCCAAATGCAGTTTAATTTCTGATACTATAGGCCGAAAGCCAGAAGGTGGAAGTTCCGATTTAGACAGTGGAGCACAATTTGAATTAGGGACTGCAGACAGACTTAGTAGGCTGTCCCCTGTGGACCATGCATCCACCACATTAACCCATTGCGCCGTAATGGACACGTAATCTTCCGTGGCCATGCCTACAGGTCCATGCGTCTGTTGTCAGGTGCACCTTTGTACTCACAGATTGCCAGAGTGCATGGACAATGCGGTCTTCTACATGCTGGTGGAGGGTTGGGATGGCTTTTCTCGCAAAAGAAGTGTCGACTGGTTAGCTTGTAGCGTGGTACAGCGTAGTCCATCATGGCCTTATTAATAGTAAATAAAATATATAACTAGGCTCTATGAACTTTTAAATAGGTTCCAGGGGTACACGGGCAGCATTGGTGTGGTCAGTGGAGGAGTATTGCAAGTAGGGGCTGCAGACAGGCTATCAAAGGCCTAAAATAACAAACAGTAGGCAGTCATGGCAGTTTTACATCGGTTACATGGATACACAGGCAGGCACTCCAGGCAGCATTGTGGTCAGTGGAGGAGTATTGCAAGTAGGGGCCGCAGACAGGCTATCAAAGGCCTAAAATAACAAACAATAGGCTCATTGCAGTTTTACAGCGGTTACATGGATAGACGGGCAGGCAGCTTGGTGGTGGTGAGTGGAGGAGTATTTAAAGTAGGGACCGCAGACAGGCTTCAAAGGCCTAACATAAGAAAATGGGCTGGCTGTAGGCACTTTATAATTGGTTCCAGGGGTACACGGGCAGCAGTGGTCTGGTCAGTGGAGGAGTATTTAAAGTAGGGACCGCAGACAGGCTTCAAAGGCCTAACATAAGAAAATGGGCTGGCTGTAGGCACTTTATAATTGGTTCCAGGGGTACACGGGCAGCAGTGGTCTGGTCAGTGGAGGAGTATTTAAAGTAGGGACCGCAGACAGGCTTCAAAGGCCTAACATAAGAAAATGGGCTGGCTGTAGGCACTTTATAATTGGTTCCAGGGGTACACGGGCAGCAGTGGTCTGGTCAGTGGAGGAGTATTTAAAGTAGGGACCGCAGACAGGCTTCAAAGGCCTAACATAAGAAAATGGGCTGGCTGTAGGCACTTTATAATTGGTTCCAGGGGTACACGGGCAGCAGTGGTCTGGTCAGTGGAGGAGTATTTAAAGTAGGGACCGCAGACAGGCTATCAAAGGCCTAACATAACAAACAATAGGCTCATGGCAGTTTCACAGCGGTTACATGGATACACGGGCAGGCAGCTTGGTGGTGAGTGGAGGAGTATTTAAAGTAGGGACCGCACACAGGCTATCAAAGGCCTAAAATAACAAACAATAGGCTCATGGCAGTTTCACAGCGGTTACATGGATACACGGGCAGGCAGCTTGGTGGTGAGTGGAGGAGTATTTAAAGTAGGGACCGCACACAGGCTATCAAAGGCCTAAAATAACAAACAATAGGCTCATGGCAGTTTCACAGCGGTTACATGGATACACGGGCAGGCAGCTTGGTGGTGGTGAGTGGAGGAGTATTTAAAGTAGGGACCGCAGACAGGCTTCAAAGGCCTAACATAAGAAAATGGGCTGGCTGTAGGCACTTTATAATTGGTTCCAGGGGTACACGGGCAGCAGTGGTCTGGTCAGTGGAGGAGTATTTAAAGTAGGGACCGCAGACAGGCTATCAAAGGCCTAACATAACAAACAATAGGCTCATGATGGCAGTTTCACAGCGGTTACATGGATACACGGGCAGGCAGCTTGGTGGTGAGTGGAGGAGTATTTAAAGTAGGGACCGCAGACAGGCTATCAAAGGCCTAACATAAGAAAATGGGCTGGCTGTAGGCACTTTATAATTGGTTCCAGGGGTACACGGGCAGCAGTGGTCTGGTCAGTGGAGGAGTATTTAAAGTAGGGACCGCAGACAGGCTTCAAAGGCCTAACATAAGAAAATGGGCTGGCTGTAGGCACTTTATAATTGGTTCCAGGGGTACACGGGCAGCAGTGGTCTGGTCAGTGGAGGAGTATTTAAAGTAGGGACCGCAGACAGGCTTCAAAGGCCTAACATAAGAAAATGGGCTGGCTGTAGGCACTTTATAATTGGTTCCAGGGGTACACGGGCAGCAGTGGTCTGGTCAGTGGAGGAGTATTTAAAGTAGGGACCGCAGACAGGCTTCAAAGGCCTAACATAAGAAAATGGGCTGGCTGTAGGCACTTTATAATTGGTTCCAGGGGTACACGGGCAGCAGTGGTCTGGTCAGTGGAGGAGTATTTAAAGTAGGGACCGCAGACAGGCTATCAAAGGCCTAACATAACAAACAATAGGCTCATGGCAGTTTCACAGCGGTTACATGGATACACGGGCAGGCAGCTTGGTGGTGAGTGGAGGAGTATTTAAAGTAGGGACCGCACACAGGCTATCAAAGGCCTAAAATAACAAACAATAGGCTCATGGCAGTTTCACAGCGGTTACATGGATACACGGGCAGGCAGCTTGGTGGTGAGTGGAGGAGTATTTAAAGTAGGGACCGCACACAGGCTATCAAAGGCCTAAAATAACAAACAATAGGCTCATGGCAGTTTCACAGCGGTTACATGGATACACGGGCAGGCAGCTTGGTGGTGGTGAGTGGAGGAGTATTTAAAGTAGGGACCGCAGACAGGCTTCAAAGGCCTAACATAAGAAAATGGGCTGGCTGTAGGCACTTTATAATTGGTTCCAGGGGTACACGGGCAGCAGTGGTCTGGTCAGTGGAGGAGTATTTAAAGTAGGGACCGCAGACAGGCTATCAAAGGCCTAACATAACAAACAATAGGCTCATGATGGCAGTTTCACAGCGGTTACATGGATACACGGGCAGGCAGCTTGGTGGTGAGTGGAGGAGTATTTAAAGTAGGGACCGCAGACAGGCTATCAAAGGCCTAACATAAGAAAATGGGCTGGCTGTAGGCACTTTATAATTGGTTCCAGGGGTACACGGGCAGCAGTGGTCTGGTCAGTGGAGGAGTATTTAAAGTAGGGACCGCAGACAGGCTTCAAAGGCCTAACATAAGAAAATGGGCTGGCTGTAGGCACTTTATAATTGGTTCCAGGGGTACACGGGCAGCAGTGGTCTGGTCAGTGGAGGAGTATTTAAAGTAGGGACCGCAGACAGGCTTCAAAGGCCTAACATAAGAAAATGGGCTGGCTGTAGGCACTTTATAATTGGTTCCAGGGGTACACGGGCAGCAGTGGTCTGGTCAGTGGAGGAGTATTTAAAGTAGGGACCGCAGACAGGCTATCAAAGGCCTAACATAACAAACAATAGGCTCATGGCAGTTTCACAGCGGTTACATGGATACACGGGCAGGCAGCTTGGTGGTCAGTGGAGGAGTATTTAAAGTAGGGACCGCAGACAGGCTATCAAAGGCCTAAAATAACAAACAATAGGCTCATGGCAGTTTTACAGCGGTTACATGGATACACAGGCAGCTTGGTGGTGAGTGGAGGAGTAGTGCAAGGAGTGTCTGTCCCAGTACTCCCAAAATATAAATAGATGTTAATGTCTCGCAAAACAACCAAAACAAAAAAAAAAGGTGGCATACTTAGGTACAGGGGTGGGCTCATCTACTGAGTTTCTGACATTGTAATTTGGCAGTAACTATTTAATGGTGCCAATATAGGACACAGACACAGACTACTTTAAGTTGCATCATAGATGTCTACAAATTTGTATTGTCAGTGCCAGACATTGAATGATGTCAGCGAATAGACTAAAGATTGGTGGAGCTGTGCGACATAATTTTGCACGTGGTAGAGCACATTTTGAGCTGGGGTAGGGGGGAACTCTCTTGAGGCCGGCGGGACCGCCCCAGGGCCCCTCATGTTACAACGGTGTGTCTGACGTTGGGTGCGCACCACCACCGCCAGAGACACTACATTGTACTATGAGGGACCCAGTAGCAATGCCGTCAACCAAAAGCGAGCACACCCACCTCTTCAGACAAACAGCAGTCTCACGGGTGCTTGCGCCAAGTCGCGATACCACGGCCCCGTGTGGGGAGTTTTGCCATTTAGGGAGGTGTAAACATGTCGTATGCTGTACAATCAGCTGCAGCAAATTAGACATTAGAAAAGTAATTCACAGGCAAGAGCTTTTCATAGGAAAGCTAGGTGTCGGCCGGGCAAGGTGGGGCAAAAGATTTCGAAATCCAGTTGTGGTTCATTTTAATGAATGTTAGATCGTCAACATTTTGGGTAGCCAGACGAGTCCTTTTTTCGGTTAATATTGAACCTGCAGCACTGAATACTCTTTCTGATAGGACACTTGCTGCCGGGCAAGCAAGCTCCTGCAATGCATATTCTGCCAATTCTGGCCAGGTGTCTAATTTGGAGGCCCAGTAATCAAATGGGAATGACGGTTGAGGGAGAACATCGATAAGGGATGAAAAATAGTTAGTAACCATACTGGACAAATGTTGTCTCCTGTCACTTTCAATTGATGCAGCAGTACCTGTCCTGTCTGCGGTCATAGCAAAATCACTCCACAACCTGGTCAGAAAACCCCTCTGTCCAACGCCACTTCTGATGTGTGCACCCCTAACACTCCTAGTCTGCTGCCCCCTGGAGCTTGTGTGAGAACGATCACGTGCGCTGTGTGCTGGGAATGCCTGAAGCAAACGGTCAACAAGAGTTGATTGTTTGGTTGCTAATATTAGTTCCAAGTTCTCATGTGGCATAATATTTTGCAATTTGCCTTTATAGCGTGGATCAAGGAGGCAGGCCAACCAGTAATCGTCATCGTTCATCATTTTCGTAATGCGTGTGTCCCTTTTTAGGATACGTAAGGCATAATCCGCCATGTGGGCCAAAGTTCCAGTTGTCAAATCTCCGGTTGTGATTGGTTGAGGGGCAGTTGCAGGCAAATCTACGTCACTTGTGTCCCTCAAAAAACCAGAACCCGGCCGTGACACGCAACCAATTTCCTGTGCCCCCGTGAAAGTTTCCGCATTAAAAATATACTCATCCCCATCATCCTCCTCGTCCTCCACCTCCTCTTCGCCCGCTACCTCGTCCTGTACACTGCCCTGACCAGACAATGGCTGACTGTCATCAAGGCTTCCCTCTTCCTCTGGTGCAGACGCCTGCTCCTTTATGTGCGTCAAACTTTGCATCAGCAGACGCATTAGGGGGATGCTCATGCTTATTACGGCGTTGTCTGCACTAACCAGCCGTGTGCATTCCTCAAAACACTGAAGGACTTGACACATGTCTTGTATCTTCGACCACTGCACACCTGACAACTCCATGTCTGCCATCCTACTGCCTGCCCGTGTATCCTCCCACAAATAAATAACAGCACGCCTCTGTTCGCACAGTCTCTGAAGCATGTGCAGTGTTGAGTTCCACCTTGTTGCAACGTCTATGATTAGGCGATGCTGGGGAAGGTTCAAAGACCGCTGATAGGTCTGCATACGGCTGGCGTGTACAGGCGAACGTCGGATATGTGAGCAAAGTGCACGCACTTTGAGGAGCAGGTCGGAGAACCCAGGATAAGTTTTCAATAAGCACTGCACCACCAGGTTTAAGGTGTGAGCCAGGCAAGGAATGTGTTTCAGTTGGGAAAGGGAGATGGCAGCCATGAAATTCCTTCCGTTATCACTCACTACCTTGCCTGCCTCAAGATCTACTGTGCCCAGCCACGACTGCGTTTCTTGTTGCAAGAACTCGGACAGAACTTCCGCGGTGTGTCTGTTGTCGCCCAAACACTTCATAGCCAATACAGCCTGCTGACGCTTGGCAGTAGCTGGCCCATAATGGGACAACTGGTGTGCAACAGTGTCATCTGCCGATGGAGTGGTTGGCCGACTGCGTTCTGTGGAAGAGCTGTAGCTTCTGCAGGAGGACGAGGAGGAGGAGGAGGGGGTGCGAACGCCTACAGCCAACTGTTTCCTAGACCGTGGGCTAGGCACAACTGTCCCTAAATTGATGTCGCCTGTGGACCCTGCATCCACCACATTCACCCAGTGTGCCGTGATGGACACATAACGTCCCTGGCCATGCCTACTGGTCCATGCATCTGTAGTCAGGTGCACCTTTGTACTCACAGATTGCCTAAGTGCATGGACGATGCGCTGTTTAACATGCTGGTGCAGGGCTGGGTTGGCTTTTCTGGAAAAAAAGTGTCGACTAGGTAGCTCGTATCGTGGTTCAGCGTACTCCATCAGGGCTTTAAAAGCTTCGCTTTCAACTAAACGGTAGGGCATCATCTCTAACGAGATTAGTCTAGCTATGTGGGCGTTAAAACCCTGTGTACGCGGATGCGAGGATAAGTACTTCCTTTTTCTAACCAGAGTCTCATGTAGGGTGAGCTGGACTGGAGAGCAGGAGATCGTGGAACTTTCGGGTGTGCCGGTGTACATGGCAGACTGAGAGACGGTTGGAGACGGTATTGTTTCCGCCGGTGCCCTAGATGCAATATTTCCTCCTACTAAACTGGTGATTCCCTGACCCTGACTGCTTTTGGCTGGCAAAGAAACCTGCACAGATACTGCCGGTGGTGCGGAAAATGGTGGCCTTACAGTGACGGAAGGGATGTTGCGTTGCTGACTAGCTTCATTGGCCGAGGGTGCTACAACCTTAAGGGACGTTTGGTAGTTAGTCCAGGCTTGAAAATGCATGGTGGTTAAGTGTCTATGCATGCAACTAGTATTTAGACTTTTCAGATTCTGACCTCTGCTTAAGCTAGTTGAACATTTTTGACAGATGACTTTGCGCTGATCAGTTGGATGTTGTTTAAAAAAATGCCAGACTGCACTCTTCCTAGACTCGGATCCCTTTTCAGGGATTGCAGACTGAGCTTTAACCGGATGGCCACGCTGTCCTCCAACAGGTTTTGGCTTTGACACGCGTTTTGGGCCAGATACGGGCCCGGCAGATGGAACCTGTTGCGATGTTGATGCCTGCTGCGGCCCCTCCTCCACCTCCGCTTCTGAACTACTGCCGCCTGCACCCTGTTCCCCCAATGGCTGCCAATCGGGGTCAATAACTGGGTCATCTATTACCTCCTCTTCGAGCTCGTGTGCAACTTCGTCTGTGTCACTGTGTCGGTCGGTGGTATAGCGTTCGTGGCGGGGCAACATAGTCTCATCAGGGTCTGATTGTGGATCTGTACCCTGAGAGGGCAATGTGGTGGTCTGAGTCAAAGGAGCAGCATAGTACTCTGGCTGTGGCTGTGCATCAGTGCACTCCATGTCAGAATCTACTTGTAATGGGCATGGCCTGTTAAATGTTTCACTTTCTAAGCCAGGGACGGTATGTGTAAAGAGCTCCATGGAGTGACCCGTTGTGTCGCCTGCTGCATCCTTCTCTCTTGTTGTAGTTTTTGCTGAGGAGGACAAGGAAGCGACTTGTCCCTGACCGTGAACATCCACAAGCGACGCGCTGCTTTTACATTTACCAGTTTCGGAAGAGGAGGCAAAAGAGCTAGAGGCTGAGTCTGCAATGTAAGCCAAAACTTGCTGTTGCTGCTCAGCCTTTAAAAGCGGTTTTCCTACTCCCAGAAAAGAGAGCGTTCGAGGCCTTGTGTAGCCTGACGACGAAACTGGCTCCACAGCTCCAGACTTAGGTGGAATATTTTTATCCCCACGACCACCTGATGCTCCACTACCACTACCATCATTACCAGCTGACAATGAACGCCCACGACGACCTCTTGCACCAGACTTCCTCATTGTTTAAAAATCGTAACCAAACTAACTTTATTTGTTGCTGTCAAACAACTTACACGGTGAGCTATAACTTCAGTATGATTTCAATATCCCTTAACAGGTTGGTGAGACCACAAGGAAAATCAGGCACAATGTTACACACTCTGTTTTCTGTGACACCAAATCACAGAGATGACACACACGCAGGACTGTCACTCAAGCACTAATGTCAATATTAATCTCCCACCTAATTTATTTTTTTTTTTTTCTCTGTGAGACTTTAGAAACCAAATAATATTTAAAAAAAAAACAAAAAAACAAGGCTTTCTATGGCCCACTGAATGAGAGATGGCACGCACAGGAGTGGCACACAAGCCCTGACTGAGGCCAATATTTTTCTCCCACTGATTGATGTAGTGTTTTTGTGTTGAGGTTGATTTTAAAACACAAATGAAGGAAAAAAATAAAAAGGCTTTCTATGGCCCACAATTAGAGAGAGAGGTGGCACACCCAGGAGTCAAGACTGGCACACAAGCTGAAATGGCAATATTACTCTCCCACTGTTTTTTTATGTATTTTTTTTTTATTTTCAGGGAGACTTTAGAAACCAAATAATATTAAAAAAACCAAAAAATAAATAGGCTTTCTATGGCCCACTGAATGAAAGGGAGAGAGGTGGCACACCCAGGAGTCAAGACTGGCACACAAGCTGAAAGGGCAATATTACTCTCCCACTGTTTTTTTATGTATTTTTTTTTTTTATTTTCAGGGAGACTTTAGAAACCAAATAATATTAAAAAAACCAAAAAATAAATAGGCTTTCTATGGCCCACAATTAGAGAGAGAGGTGGCACACCCAGGAGTCAAGACTGGCACACAAGCTGAAATGGCAATATTACTCTCCCACTGTTTTTTTATGTTTTTTTTTTTTATTTTCAGGGAGACTTTAGAAACCAAATAATATTAAAAAAAAAACAAAAAAACAAGGCTTTCTATGGCCCACTGAATGAGAGGGAGAGAGGTGGCACACCCAGGAGTCAAGACTGGCACACAAGCTGAAATGGCAATATTACTCTCCCACTGTTTTTTTATGTATTTTTTTTTTTTATTTTCAGGGAGACTTTAGAAACCAAATAATATTAAAAAAACCAAAAAATAAATAGGCTTTCTATGGCCCACTGAATGAAAGGGAGAGAGGTGGCACACCCAGGAGTCAAGACTGGCACACAAGCTGAAAGGGCAATATTACTCTCCCACTGTTTTTTTATGTATTTTTTTTTTTTATTTTCAGGGAGACTTTAGAAACCAAATAATATTAAAAAAACCAAAAAATAAATAGGCTTTCTATGGCCCACAATTAGAGAGAGAGGTGGCACACCCAGGAGTCAAGACTGGCACACAAGCTGAAATGGCAATATTACTCTCCCACTGTTTTTTTATGTTTTTTTTTTTTATTTTCAGGGAGACTTTAGAAACCAAATAATATTAAAAAAAAAACAAAAAAACAAGGCTTTCTATGGCCCACTGAATGAGAGGGAGAGAGGTGGCACACCCAGGAGTCAAGACTGGCACACAAGCTGAAATGGCAATATTACTCTCCCACTGTTTTTTTATGTATTTTTTTTTTTTATTTTCAGGGAGACTTTAGAAACCAAATAATATTAAAAAAACCAAAAAATAAATAGGCTTTCTATGGCCCACTGAATGAAAGGGAGAGAGGTGGCACACCCAGGAGTCAAGACTGGCACACAAGCTGAAAGGGCAATATTACTCTCCCACTGTTTTTTTATGTTTTTTTTTTTTTTTCAGGGAGACTTTAGAAACCAAATAATATTAAAAAAAAAAAAAAAAAAAAAAATAGGCTTGCTATAGCCCACTGAATGAGAGATAGCACACACAGCAGTGGCACACAAGCCCTGACTGAGGCCAATATTTTTCTCCCACTGATTGATGTAGTGTTTTTGTGTTGAGGTAGATTTTAGAACACAAATCACGGAAAAAATAAATAGGCTTTCTATGGCCCACTGAATGAAAGGGAGAGAGGTGGCACACCCAGGAGTCAAGACTGGCACACAAGCTGAAAGGGCAATATTACTCTCCCACTGTTTTTTTATGTTTTTTTTTTTTTTTCAGGGAGACTTTAGAAACCAAATAATATTAAAAAAAAAAAAAAAAAAAAAAATAGGCTTGCTATAGCCCACTGAATGAGAGATAGCACACACAGCAGTGGCACACAAGCCCTGACTGAGGCCAATATTTTTCTCCCACTGATTGATGTAGTGTTTTTGTGTTGAGGTAGATTTTAGAACACAAATCACGGAAAAAATAAATAGGCTTTCTATGGCCCACTGAATGAAAGGGAGAGAGGTGGCACACCCAGGAGTCAAGACTGGCACACAAGCTGAAAGGGCAATATTACTCTCCCACTGTTTTTTTATGTATTTTTTGTTTTTTCAGGGAGACTTTAGAAACCCAATAATATTTAAAAAAAAAAATAAATAGGCTTTCTATGGCCCACTGAATGAGAGGGAGAGAGGTGGCACACCCAGGAGTCAAGACTGGCACACAAGCTGAAAGGGCAATATTATTCTCCCACTGTTTTTTTAGGTTTTTTTTTTTTTTTTCAGGGAGAATTAGAAACCAAATAATATTAAAAAAAAAAAAAAAAAAATAGGCTTGCTATAGCCCACTGAATGAGAGATAGCACACACAGCAGTGGCACACAAGCCCTGACTGAGGCCAATATTTTTCTCCCACTGATTGATGTAGTGTTTTTGTGTTGAGGTAGATTTTAGAACACAAATCACGGAAAAAATAAATAGGCTTTCTATGGCCCACTCAGTGAGAGATGGCACACACAGGGATGGCACTGTAGCAGAAATGCCAATCTTAATCTCCCACAAAAAAAAAAAACAAAAAAAAAAAAAAAACTGTCCTACAATTACTATCTCCCTGCAGTAATGTAAGCCAGGTATGGCAGGCAGCAATAGGAGTGGACTGATGCACAAATTAAATAAAAAGTGTGGAAAAACAGAAAAGATAGCTGTGCAGAAAGGAAGGAACAAGAGGATATGTGCTTTGAAAAAAGCAGTTGGTTTCCACAGTGGCGTACACACAGCAATACAGCTATCACGGAGCCTTCTAGGGCAGCCCAATGAGCTACAGCGCTGAGGGGAAAAAAAAAAAAAATAGCTTCCACAGTCCCTGCACACCGAAGGTGGTGTTGGACAGTGGAAATCGCTGCAGCACAAGCGGTTTGGTGGTTAGTGGACCCTGCCTAACGCTCTCCCTGCATCTGATGAAGCGGCAGCAACCTGTCCCTAAGCTCAGATCAGCAGCAGTAAGATGGCGGTCGGCGGGAACGCCCCTTTATAGCCCCTGTGACGCCGCAGACAGCAAGCCAATCACTGCAATGCCCTTCTCTAAGATGGTGGGGACCAGGATCTATGTCATCACGCTGCCCACACTCTGCGTTCACCTTCATTGGCTGAGAAATGGCGCTTTTCGCGTCATTGAAACGCGACTTTGGCGCGAAAGTCGCGTACCGCATGGCCGACAAGCACAGGGGTCGGATCGGGTTTCATGAGACGCCGACTTAGCCAAAAGTCGGCGACTTTTGAAAATGATCGACCCGTTTCGCTCAACCCTAATCACGAGTGGCACTTTTTTTTGTAAAAAAAAAAAAAAAGGCTGAATTTTATCTACTCTCATAATATCCAGTTAAGCATACTTATATATGAATCTTAGGTACAATTAGTTAAACATGAGCATATAATTAGTCAATATCAAGTTAGTACAGAACCTTAGGCTGTCGTATAATAAGTCTTAGTTTTATTGAGCAACATTAGCTTCATGACAATTTATGCAGCATTTTAGCTCCTGATGTGATATATCACAGAATCTACGTACTGTCTCCTTAAGGGAGCGATATCCAGTAATTCTAGTTACTATTCAACATTCCAAGTGTCTCTGGGATTCAGCCTTGCTAACATGAATGGGTTGATATAGATGGAAAGTTGCAATGCCTTTCAAAGTTTAATAATGAAATGTACGCACAAATAATATCCCAATTCACATGACTCCATGAAACATATGTGCATGAAATCTGTCCTGATGTCTCGTGAGTGCAATAGACCTCTAAGAACAATATTTCTTAGTTGTATCTAATGTGGATCATTTCTCAGCAGGGAATTTAGTCTATCTTTTGTAAAGAACATAAAAGTTAATTAGTGATTCAGTTTCCTTCCCCAAATTCTTTGCTCGTTAGTGGTCCCTTAAGGTAAAACCCGAGAAACACTGTGTTAATGCTACCACCATTTGCATAGCCTAAAACCCACATAAGAATCACTTAGACAAATGAGTATAATTAACATTTATTAAAATTCTGGTTGTAGGGGGTAACATACCTCGATTTATAATGATTTGCTATTGCTATTATTTATGGATCAGGTATCTTATTTATCATGGTATTTACAGTACTGTGCAAAAGTTTTCAAGTAGGTGTTGAAAAAATGCTGCAAAAGAAGAATGTTTTAAAAAAAACAAGTGTATTTTTTTAATAAGTAACAAAAATGCTAATGAATGAACAAAAGAGAAATCTGAAGCACTTCAAAATTTTGGTGTGACCTCTCTTTTGCTTTCACAGCGTAATCAAAGCATCCATTTTTATAGGTTAAGTTTTTAATGGAAATTGGTAGGGAGGTTGTACCAGATATCTTGGGGTACTAACCATAGATCTTCTGAGGATGTAGGCTTACAGAAATCTTTCTTTCTCTTCATGCAATCTCACACAGGCTAAATGATGTTGAGTTGTTGATGTTGAGGTTAGGTCTATGTGGGAGCCATATTATCACTTCAAAGACCTCTTGTTCTTCTTTACCCTGAAAATAATTCTTACTGACATTGGATGTATTCTTGCGGTCACTGTTTTGCTGTAGAATTAATTTGAAGCCTCCCTGATGGTAATGCATGATTGATAAGTGTGATAGATAAGTATCTGCCTGTGTTTCTCAGCATTGAAAACACATTAACCCTGACCAAATCCTCAAGTACATTTGCTGAAATGCAGCCCCAAACTTGCAAAGAACCTTCACCATGCTTCACTGTAGACACTAATTCCCTTACAAATATTTAAAGTTTTGACTCATCAGTCCAGAGCACCTGATGACATTTTTTTAAAAATTTTCATGCATAGTTAAGTATCTTGGACTTGTTTCCATGTAGAAGGTATGACTTTTGGCCCCAATCTTCTATGAAGGCCTCTTCAGGCCAGACTACTCCAAGCAGTAGATGATTGTAGCTAGGTTCCACTACTTGTTGTCAGTACTGAGCTGTGCTGCTGGACATCTTCTGATTTTGAAGTTGAATAAGAATGACGTGTCTTTCATTTGCTATACTAAGTTTCCTTGGCTAACCACTGCGTCTATTGTTCTCAACGTTGAACATTTGTTGGTGCCCTCAATGTTGACAAATACAGGCAGACACTTATCCTTTATGTAATACCATCAGGGAGGCATCTGATGGATTCCAAATTTATTCTTCAGCAGCATTATGGCCACAGATATACAGCCATTGTTATTAAGAACTATTGTCAATGTTCAGAAGGACAAGGAGTCCTTGAAGTGATGCTATGGCCCTCACAGATCCATGGTTTCAACATCATCAAGTCTGTGTGGGATTACATAAAGAGACAGAAGGATTTGAGCAAGCATATATTCACAGAAGATCTGTGATTCGTTTTCTAAGATGTTTGGAACAATCTCCCTGCAGATTTCCTTCTAAAAACTGTGTGTAAGTGTGCCAGGAATAATTGATACTTTGATACTCTTGAGAAGAAAAAAGGGTGGTCACACCAGATACTGATTTACTGCTTTCTCACATTTTATTTTGTTGTTTGATAAAAATATACTATAGCGCTTCTTCTTTTGAAAGCATTCTTAGCTTGCAGCATTTTTTCCACACCTGCCTAAAACATTTGCAAAATATATAATGTTATCACATTCAATAGCAGTGTACACAGAGGATGCAAACCAATCCACATACGGTAATCCCTTCTCCTAAAATTAGGAACTCAATTTATTTTTCAATTATAAACACGCAACTCATTTCAATACTTGGAGCAGTGGTAGAAACAGAATGAAAATGGCCTCTGTGCATGAACAGTACATGGGCCCTTTGCAGTCAAATTGCTCATCGTAATGCACTTGCTTTGGAGGTTTCAATATTCCCCCGTTACCTCCTGGGCCCCTGTACAGCTATACTAACAGAATGTCCGTCCTTATTTTGGAGGAAGCTCATATTGCATTGCTGATTGCCCTATCACCCTGCAGAATTAATTTCCTAAGTTACAAAACTATTTGTGTATTTTTTTTCAGCTACCCTGGTTGCTTCTCATACTCCCAAGCACTTTTAGGCTAACTACCCTCTTATAAAAGCATGTAACACATATGGAAATTAAAATTGATGCCCAGTTGGTGTTAGTTACTAATACAAAGCAACAATCTATGTGAAGTGACGGTATATAATATATAAAACATAAAACAACCAATATATTTGGAAATATAAGCATAAAATGTATAACTATTAGGTCTATGTCTGATGTCTATTTTGTATTGCGTTGGTGGAGAAATCTTTCAACATGTACATGTGCTGGTTATTTCTGTGGCTGCTTGGTATCTCATTATGGACTCTCTGAGAGTTCTTTAACCATTTGTAAAACAAGTCTGACTTTCAGTAAAAATTATCAATAAAACTTGCATGAGACTTTATCATAAGCAGTTATGGTAATACACATCAGGTCATGAAGACTGTGTCACACCAAATGGGGACAATATTCATTTTTTTGACAGATGGTTGCAAGGCAGTTATTACTTATGCTGAAAGGATACACAAAATGTATGACATTACTGCTTCATGTAGGCAAGTGAAATAACAAACCAGAGACAGGCCAATCACCCTGTCATCTTGCATATGTCTGGGGAGAACTGTTTTAAAATGATCCTTCAAAATCTCCAACAACGGATTTATTGTGCATACGCCTAATGGCTGAATGTCTGTGCCTCTGGATTTGGGAGTCATGAATATGTGAAACTATAATCTGACTCATTCTAATTGGGGAGAATACAATACCATTCAATTCTAATGTTATTTGGAATTTCATTCGCTTTTTTAATTTTTTTTAATTGCAATAATAAAATAATACAATATTATAATAATAATAATAACATATCATATTTGTTTCTCTTTATTCCCTTTGTCTTATAATAATGGTTGCTATTGCTGTGAGGTTTCTGTGCTTGCATGTTGCAGCGTCATCTTTAGTCTAAAGTGTCAATGCACACTACATGATTTTTGCCAATCTCCCTGATAATTATTCCTTTTTGTATTATTATTGGCACTCATAAAAATTGGTAGTATGGAAAATATTAATTTCCAGAGCCAGTTTATTGTTTTTAGATATCACAAGCTAAACTAGCACGAGTGCTGCCTACCTACTTTTCTCAGTTTTAGTCTGAATATACATACAGTTCCAGGAAAAAAGTTTGGACACACCTGTTCATGCAATGGTTTTCAATGTTTTTGGAAAGTGCATAGTGTAGATTTAGACTGAAGACAGCAAAACCACAAAGAAAACACATATATAGAAAAAAGGAGTAAAGATACAAGTGTGAAACAAAACCGAATATGTGTTGAACCTTAAATTCCTCAAAGTATCCCCCTTTTACTCCAGTGACAACTTTACACACCCTTTGCGTTATCTCAAGAAACTTCTTCACGCAATCACCTAGAATGGCTTTCCAGCAGTATTGAAGGAGTTCTCAGAGGTGATGACCATTTATTGGCTAACTTGCCTTCACTTTCAGCTTCAACTTGAGTTGAGGTTGGGAGATTGGTGGAGGCCATGTCATCTGACGCAGTAATCCATCCCTCTGCTTCTTCGTAAAATAGCCTTTACGTAGCCCAGAGGTGTATGTTTAGGTCATTGTGCTGTCTGTTGCAACACTCACGTGATGGACCCACCCAACCAGATGGAATATCACATTCTTTCAGAATGCTATGGTACTAATGCTTGGTGTGTTGTCAAGACTCTGAACATTTTTTACCTTTTGTGCATTACTGCCCTTTTCCAGGATGGCGTCTTTGGTCTCATGTGCACTGTGTCTTCCTGCTATAAAACTCCACCCCAGCCTTCAGTCTGTGCTAGAGTATTCTGCCTTGCATCCAGCTCCTGACCTCTGATTACTCCCTGGCTATATACCAGCTCCTGTGAACCTGTGTGGTGATCCTGCTACTCTGCTCTGAGTTCCTGCTGCATACACCAGTTTCCAGTAATCCTCCTTCATCTGCTGCTCATGTTTACTTCCATCTGCATTTGCTGGACATGTAAGCTGTTTCTGCTCTGCAAAAACCTGAGACTATTAACCAGGCCTCCCTGGTTGAGCTAAGATATGATTTGAACTGCCTAATAAGCTTATCTATCTGTGTTTGGACTAAGACAAGGATTTATTCGTGTCAAGTATCCTCAAGAATAACTGTGCTTCATAGACTTTCTGCTTTATTGCATTTTCCTCTGAAGTTTCCTATAGACTGCTAAGCTGCGTTTAATATTTACACCAAGTGTTGTCGACTTGAGTTTCTCTCTGCACCTGTTTGAATCACCATGTGATAATATAGACTTTACCACTTATAAAACTGTGTCCTGTAGTTGTCTTGTTCCACGCAAAGAGTCTCCTGAGTTATCCCTTATAATTATTACATGTGTCTTGAATTTGGTATTAATTACCAACAGCGTCACCAAAAAGGCACCCCCATAATATTACACCTTCCCTTCCATGCTTCACCACACATGCTTCCCCTCCCTGTCAGTGTACACCAAACATAAAGAAACCAACTTCTCATCTTTTCTGCTTCCCACAAAGTCATGGCAGTTGGTATAAAAAATCTCACATATTGACTCATCAGACCACAGTGGAGATTTTTACTGATTTAGGGTATGTGCACACGTCAGGATTTTGTCAGGATTTTGTCAGGCTTTTTCCTCAGGTTTTGTAGCCAAAACCAGGAGGGGGTGATAAATGCAGAAGTGGTGCATATGTTTCTATTATACTTTTCCTCTAATTGTTCCACTCCTGGTTTTGGCTCCAAAACCTGAGGAAAAATCCTGACAAAATCCTGACAAAATCTGGAGAAAAAATCCTGACAAAATCCTGACGTGTGCACATACCCTTAATGTCAACTGTGGGTTAGCCCAAACAAGTCTCTTCTTGTTTGCGGTGTTCAGTAATTACTTCTTCACAACAATTTGACCATAAATGCCTCTTCTCATAGTCTCCCCTGGACAGTTGATGTTGAGATGTGTCTGTTACTTGATGTCTGTGCATAATTTTTGAGGGCTATTATATGAGGTGCAAACATTTTGCAGTTGCTGAAGCGGGCAACTCTGATGAAAATATCATCTGCAGCGTAGTTAATTCTTGGTCTTACTGGTGCAGTCCTCCTGAGAGCCAGTTTCATCACACCGATAGATGGTTTTCATGATTGCACATGTGGATACCTTAAATTTTCAAGCAATTTGCAGACTGAATGACCTTCACACACTCCCCTTGAGAAAGTGTAACAGCGAAATGTGCGTCGTTTCACCGGTAGCTATATGTTGGGTCCCTTCACCTCAATATGGGTAAGCTATATACAACCTTTATATTAGACATGGATTAAGTATTTTTTGTCTCCCAATATTATACTGCATGATATACATATAGACAAACTGATTATTTTTCTCACTTTACTGTCTTAATAGTCTGTACTATGATTTACGGTATCATGCCTTACATGCAAATTCTTACGTGAATTATGGAAGTTCATTAGTATTCCCTGCTTTGTCTGATATAGACTACCTTGCTACCCTTTACTTTTTTGTGAAAACCCCCTCCCACCTTTATCTACTTGATTTTATCCCCTTTTGAATCCTTTTACATGTCCAATTTACTCTCTGGCTCATGTTTTTTTACATGTAATCCTTCCTTACTTAAAAATTTTACATTTTATACTTTTTTGAGTGGTGTTTTTCTGGGTACTTTTGTTACGGAACTGCAACACAGAACTAGGGTAGAAGGGGGAAAACTGAACCTGCACTGGGACTAGGCTGATACCCTACAATGGAGTGGGCGACCCATTCCTTGCGAATAGACCCACCGACGATCCTAGGTTAATCTCAGCGAAGACCTATAGATAGCGGGAAGGAGGTCCCTGAAAGATCTAAGGACTGGGTATAAAAACAGGTCACCTCCTAATAGAAAACACAGAGATGGCTGCAGAAACCAACTGAAAACAGAAACTAAAGATAGCAGAACCAGAGATCCCAGAACTGCACAATATCAACCACAGAAAGCTATCAAAGCACCTAGCCAGAACTCTAGCGGATTAACACTGTTGTCCAGCAAGGAATGGGAGGCAGGTGCTGGGTAATAAAGGGTGATACAATCACCTGACCTAAGGCAACCCAGCACCAGGTGAAAAAGACCAGCAACCAGAAAACCACAACAAGATGGCAGATGGTCAAAAACAAAACAGATTCTAACACTTTGTACCCTGACTTTGTTTGCATATGTTAGAACCCACCAGCTACTGATCTTTATATGATGGGAAAACCCCTATAACTATGTTTACATGTGTTTTGGATATTTGGCCTGAATAACCTTCATGTGTTAAAGTAATGATTAAAAGGCAGACACCACTTATTAAATTAGATGCATATATTAACTGGTATGTGTCAGGTACTAGAGTACATTTCTGGAGTAATGTACATTTCTCAAGTGGCATAACTTTTCATGAATTTGATAAATGAGTGTAGCCACACCCTAGCTATGTTCCATAAAAAAACAGAAAACGGCCCAACAAGTTGCTTTTCTTCATAATTTATTCAGAAATTTTTCATCCAGCATGTATGTACAAGTAATAGAAATAACTTTGCAGTATATTCACCACTATAAGGTGTGTTTCCCTCATCATTGATCAGTGTCTCTGCTCCCTTGCTTAATCTATGGAAATGCATGTCTGCACAGAGATCCACACCTAGGATCAGTCTGCAAGTCGGAAGCTTGATCAAGCCTGTACCGTGCAGCGCCCCAGAGTCCTGGTCGTGCAGTATTGTCAATCTGCCGCTAAGGGGAGTGATGGTACGTCTAATTGTACTAAAGGAGTTCACCTGACCAGGTATCACAGTCACACATTACACTTCACACTCCGGCCACCAGGGGGAGCAAAGGGTTCTATGTATTAGGCAACTCCCCACACTCTGGTAAAACTGGGGGTTGGATAGGAAGTTAGAAGAGAAGCTGACTGGGTTTTGCCCAGGTAACATCTAGTGAGAGGGGAGCGTTGCTTGGGAAGACCCAGGGGGGTCCCTGTCAGGGGTGGGATCCTGACAGTGGCCTAGCAAGAGACAGATCGTTATGGAGCCGCGCCTGCACTTCATTGCGGCAGCATCCTAAGAAAGGACAAGAAGCGAAGGATATTGTGGAGAAGTGAGAAACGAGATCACAGCACTAAGGAGATAATACCGTAAGGAGTCGTGCCCTAAGATCGTGGCAACATCCTTCTGAGGCACATAGCCGGTGGCCGGAACACCGAGGGAGTAATAGGCTCCACGCATTACTCTGAACCACGGCAGGGCAGATGACTTTAGGTTGGCTGTCTCACCTTTTCACCTAAGCAGACAACGGAGGCAATTGTTGGAGAGGGGCGTCTCTAGGGTCCCTATAAAATAACTCCAGGCCTTCTCCGTCATACGGGTGCGTCCTAGCCATACCAACTGGGGGACAGAGAGAGAACATCAGAAACAGATACAAGAGTTGTGAGGACTATCCCGTGGTGCTCAGCAGGGAGGTACTACAACACACAGGCGCAAGTAGGAAGGCTACTTATTTCCACCTGCAAAGGGAAATCTGGATGTGCCTTCGGACCGCTTGCCCTGTTAGCAGTGCTCTGGATTGTGGATGCCGAAGTCTACAATAAAAGGTAAAGAGACTGCAACCCTGTGTCTTCATTATTCGTCGTGCACCACCCACCATCACCTTTAATTGGATGCCCCTTAGCAGGGCCACGGATCGGGTCTAGCCACCGTGACATCCCCAGGACCGAGACAGAGTGACCCTGTACCGGGTACCCCATTGCCCTGCGTTTGGGGGCCGCTCCAACTTGGCGTCACAAACAGGATCTACTTAAGCCTGAGAATCAGGTCATCTGTGCCTTGGAACTGTGACTGAATTGTGTTTGAATCGTGATTTATTGCAAAGACTGTGTATTGCTATTTGCCGCCAAAAGTTCCCGCCAAAACCGCCACCATTACAGCGCCACGAGGAGCGCAGGAGAAGAAGGGCATGGATTTGTGGGCGTGGACAAACTGAAGAGCGTGAAAGACAATGGCCGCCCAGTCTAAGTATTTCTGTACTTTGAGGACGTGTTCGTCAGCAGCCGAGATCCGCCTCCTGATTTTCAATGGAGGGCGGAGACAAAGAAAGCAAAACCGCCCACGAAGGAGAGAGTGGGAAAAGGACCAGGAAGAAGAAAACCACGTGGAGGATGCCATGGCGAGCTGTCCAGGACCAGAGCATGGGGTCAGAGCAGAGTACTCCCCCAGCTACCCAGAGGGGCACCGTAACCAGGCCTCCACCGCTGTTACTGATTTCCTGCAGGCCGGAATGGAGGAGTTGATTGACCAGCTCCTACAGATGCGGGTAACCACCAGGACCGCATACCGGACGACACCTGCGGAGGATTCCTCAACACCGCCACCGCTCCCTACATCGCTACAGGAGCCGCTGCCAACGCCGTCGCGGACGCCGCCACCAGCAGAGCCAGCCGACATCGAGGACACCGCTGCGGCAGGTAAGAATGCTGACCCTGCTTCGGTGACTGAGAAACTATTGATAGGCCCCGTCGCAGCATCACCTGCTGCCCTGACTAAGACTACCTCTGAACCGACGAGTCCCAGCACTACTACTACAATGTGCATTATCTCTACTACTGAACTTACTACCAAAACTGACATTCGAACCCAGATTATACCTGAAAAACCGATTAGTGACATTGATACCGGATCGGATGAGAAGTCGAACACAGATCTCCCCAGGCTAGGAAGTGTTCGCTACCAACTGATGCCTTGCAACCTACTACAAGAATAAACCTTGGAGCCACGAGTATGTAAATAGTTAACTGTTTGTTTGCCTGCTGTTTTGCTGGTAAAAACCTGTCTAGGGTTATTCTTAAAGGGATACCTTTGTTGACCCGGGATCCCTATTGTTTCAAGTTTTCTACTTTTTGTTATCAAGAGACTGCCGAATCATGGATGGTGAATGATTCATAAACTGAAGCTGTATATAGTTTGCACCTTCTTAAAGGTGCCTGGAGCGGCCCCGAGACGCAGGACCGCAGGGTACTCGGATTTGGGTCTCTCGGTTCTGAGATATCATGGTGGCCCGGTGTAGGCCCGGTGTAGGTGGTGGTGTAGGTTGCAGTAAATAACGAGGACACAGGGTTGCAGTCTCTTTACCTCTTTACTGAAGGCTTCGGCATCCAGAATCCAGAGCACTGCTAACAGGGCTGGCTGAGACCGGCCGGTCCGAAGGCACATCCAGAGTTCCCTTTGCAGGTGGAAATCAGTGCCTACCTACTAGCGCCTGGGTGTTGTAGTACTTCCCTGCTGAGCACCACGGGAGAGTCCTCACAACTGTCGTGTATGTTTCTGTTCTTTCTCTCCGTCCCCCAGATGATATGGATAGGACGCACCCGTATGACGGGGTAGGCCTGGAGTTATTTTATAGGGACCCTAGAGACGCCCCTCTCCCACAATTGCCTCCGTTGTCTTCATTAGGTGATTAAGGTGAGGCAGCCAACCTAAAATTAACTGCCCTGCCGTTGGTTTGAAGTAATGCGTAGATCCCAATACTTCCTCGGCGTTCCGGCCACCGGCTACGCGCCTCAGTAGGATGTTGCCGAACTCAGGGCACGACTCCTACTGGTTCTATCGCCTTTGTGCTGTGATCTCGTTTCTCACTTCTCCACAATATACTTTGCTTCATGTCCTTTCTTAAGATGCCGCCGCAATGAAGTGCAGGCGTGGCTCCGTAACGATCTGTCCTTTCGCTAGGCCTCTGTCAGGTTCCCACCCCTGACAGGGACCCCCACTGGATCTTCCAAAGCAACGCCCTTCTCTCACTAGATGTTACCTGGGCAAAACCCAGTCAGCTTCTCCCTAACTTCCTATCCAACCCCCAGTTTTACCAGAGTGTAGGGAGTGGCCTAATACATAGAACCCTTTGCTCCCCTTGGTGGCCTGAGTGTGAAGTGTAGTGTGTGACTGTGATACCTGGTCAGGTGAACTCCTTTAGTGCCATCAGATGTACCATCACTCCCCTTAGTGGCGGAACGACAGTACTACAACGACCAGGATTCTGGGGCGCTGCATGCCCCCTACTGGTTTTACAAAAAGAAGAGCTTTTTGAAGAGACTGTTCCGGATTACAGCGCAGAAGTTCTTGCTTTATCAGACTTGTAAATTGAGAGTTTGCACTACCTCAAAGAGACTTGGGTCCCTCTTAAAGGGAATGTTTATTGTTGCACTTAGCCAAAATATGATGTTGCCTTAAGAAAGTTAAATGGTAATAATGTTTATATAGAAATAGTATGTAGTTAGTTAGTAATAGGAAAATGTTTAATGACGTACTTTAGAGATTGAGGACAAAGGAAAGTTGAAAACTGAGTTTCAATAAAGTGAACCCGTAGGGGTTAGTGAGTCCTCTGGAAAGCCATAAGAAGATGGTTGGTGAATCTGTACTTAGGAAGATAAAGAAAGTTAATTTGTACTATGGCGTTTTATAGTATGCCTTTAGTGGGTACCTGCCCTTACGCCCTTAAAGGAAAAGTTAAATTATTGTTCAGAATTTGCATTTAGGCTACTTTCACACTAGCGTTTACCTGATCTGCGGCAGGCTGCGGACTTCCTCCGTGAAGCCCCGCCCTCGGCCACACCTCCGCCGCTAGCTCTGCCTACTTCTGCATGCGGCCCGCATGTGACCTCCGTACCTATCTTTAACATTAGGAACGCAGGTCGTGCCGCTGTATGCAGATGCTGCCGCATGCGTAGCCAGCCTGTGAAACTAACTACACCGCCTGTGTATCTCTATTTTCACTGCATCTAATCCAGTTAATAGTTTCGGGCCTAGGAGCAGTGTCTGCACGTCAGCAGAGTAGCCCGCCTGTGAAACTAACTATACCGCCTGTGTATCTCAATTTTTACTGCGTCTAATCCAGTTAATAGTTTTGGGCCTAGGAGCAGTGTCTGCACGTCAGCAGAGTAGCCAGCCTGTGAAACTAACTATAACGCCTGTGTATCTCTATTTTTACTGCATCTAATCCAGTTAATAGTTTTGGGTCTAGGAGCAGTGTCTGCACGTCAGCAGAGTAGCCCGCCTGTGAAACTAACTATACCGCCTGTGTATCTCAATTTTTACTGCATCTAATCCAGTTAATAGTTTTGGGCCTAGAAGCAGTGTCTGCACGTCAACAGAGTAGCCAGCCTGTGAAACAAACTATACCGCCTGTGAATCTCAATTTTTACTGCATCTAATCCAGTTAATAGTTTTGGGCCTAGGAGCAGTGTCTGCATGTCAGCAGAGTAGCCTGCCTGTGAAACAAACTATACTGCCTGTGTATCTCAATTTTTTACTGCATCTAATCCAGTTAATAGCTTTGGGCCTAGTAGCAGTGTCTGCACATCAGCAGAGTAGCCCGCCTGTGAAACAAACTATACCGCCTGTGTATCTCAATTTTTACTGCATCTAATCCAGTTAATAGTTTTGGGCCTAGGAGCAGTGTCTGCATGTCAGCAGAGTAGCCTGCCTGTGAAACAAACTATACTGCCTGTGTATCTCAATTTTTTACTGCATCTAATCCAGTTAATAGCTTTGGGCCTAGTAGCAGTGTCTGCACGTCAGCAGAGTAGCCCGCCTGTGAAACAAACTATACCGCCTGTGTATCTCAATTTTTACTGCATCTAATCCAGTTAATAGTTTTGGGTCTAGGAGCAGTGTCTGCACGTCAGCAGAGTAGCCAGCCTGTGAAACAACTTATACCGCCTGTGTATCTCTTTTTCTACTGCATCTAATCCAGTTAATAGCTTTGGGCCTAGTAGCAGTGTCTGCATGTCAGCAGAGTAGCCCGCCTGTGAAACAAACTACACCGCCTGTGTATCTCAATTTTTACTGCATCTAATCCAGTTAATAGTTTTGGGCCTAGGAGCAGTGTCTGCACTGTCCGACGAGCCCTGGTGCAATACGTTATGACTAGGGTTGAGCGAAACGGATCGTTCATTTTCATAAGTCGCCGACTTTTGGCAAAGTCGGCGTCTCATGAAACCGAGCCGATCCCTGTGTGGGGTCTGCCATGCGGTACGCGACTTTCGCGCCAAAGTCGCGTTTCAATGACGCTAAAAGCGCCATTTCTCAGCCAATGAAGGTGGACGCAGAGTGTGGGCAGCGTGATGACATAGATCTCAGTCCCCACCATCTTAGAGAAGGGCATTGCAGTGATTGGCTTGCTTTCTGCGGCGTCACAGGGGCTATAAAGGGGCGTTCCCGCCGACCGCCATCTTACTGCTGCTGATCTGAGCGTAGGGAGAGGTTGCTGCAGCTTCTTCGGAAGCAGGGATAGTGATAGGCAGGGTACATAAAGCTACAAACCGCTTGTGCTGTAGCGATTTCCACTGTCCAACACCACCTTTTGATTGCAGGGACAGTGGAAGCTACATTTTTTTTTCCTCAGCGCTGTAGCTCATTGGGCTGCACTAGAAGGCTCCCTGACCCTGATAGCTGCGTTGCTGTGCCTGTGTGTACGCCGCTGTGCAAACCAACTGCTTTTTTCAAAGCACAAATCCTGTTTTTCCTTCCTTTCTGCACAGCTATCTTGTGTGTTTGTCCACACTTTTGTGTGCAGCAGTCCTTTTTATAGCTGCCTGCCATACTTTTCTGAGATAACTGCAGGGAGATAAATATTGGCAAGTCTGCCTCCGTGCCATTGCTGTGTGTGGTATCTGTCTCTCATTGTGTGGCACCGAAAACACTGTTTAATACTTGGCCTTTTTTTTTTTTTTTTGGGGTACATTCTCCCTTTTCCAAAAAAAAAATTAGTGGGAGATAAATATTGGCAAGTCTGCCTCCGTGCTATTGCTGTGTGTGGTATCTGTCTCTCATTGTGTGCCACCGAAAACACTGTGTAATACTTGGCCATTTTTTTATTTTTTTTTGCTAAATTCTCCCTTTTCCCAAAAAATAATTAGTGGGAGATAAATATTGGCAAGTCTGCCTCCGTGCCATTGCTGTGTGTGGCATCTGTCTGTCATTGTGTGGCAGCGAAAACACTGTGTAAGGACGGCGTCACACTTGGCGTAAGACAATACGCCACGTATTATACGTCCGTACTACGGCCGTAATACGGAGAAATGTTCCCAAAATATTGATCCGTAGTCAGGGTGTGTCAGCGTATTTTGCGCATGGCATCCTCCGTATGTAATCCGTATGGCATCCGTACTGCGAGATTTTCGCGCAGGCTTGCAAAACCTACATCTAATGGATTTATGTGCTCAAATGTTTGGGAAAACATATATACAGTATATATATATATATATATATATATATATATATATATATATATATATGTCATTGAGACACATATATATATATATTCTGTATTCAGATTTCATTCAGCGCGATATCTGTGAACAGTCGGTAATTCAATTGCCGGCTTTTCATTTCTCCTGCACAAACCCGACAGGATATGAGACATGGTTTACATACAGTAAACCATCTCATATCCCCATTTTTTTTGCATATTCCACACTATTAATGTTAGTAGTGTGTATGTGCAAAATTTCAGCGCTGTAGCTGCTAAAATAAAGGGTTAAATGGCGGAAAAAATTGGCGTGGGCTCCCGCGCAATTTTCTCTGCCAGAATGGTAAAGCCAGTGACTGAGGGCAGATATTAATAGCCTAGAGAGGGTCCATGGTTATTGCCCCCCCCGTGGCTAAAAACATCTGCCCCCAGCCACCCCAGAAAAGGCACATCTGGAAGATGCGCCTATTCTGGCACTTGGCCACTCTCTTCCCACTCCCTGTAGCGGTGGGATATGGGGTAATGAAGGGTTAATGCCACCTTGCTATTGTAAGGTGACATTAAGCCAGATTAATAATGGAGAGGCGTCAATTATGACACCTATCCATTATTAATCCAATTGTTTGAAAGGGTTAAAAAACACACACACATGATTTAAAAGTATTTTAATGAAATAAACACAGCGGTTGTTTTAATATTTTATTGCTCTCTCAATCCATTTGCAGGCCCTCGCTTGGCAAAATAATAAACGCACAAGATACATACCTTCTGATGTCCGATCACGTCCCAGTGGGAGATAAATATTGGCAAGTCTGCCTCCGTGCCATTGCTGTGTGTGGCACCGAAAACACTGTGTAATACTTGGCCATTTTTTTTTTTCTTGGGTAAATTCTCCCAGAAAAAAATAAAAAATAGTGGGAGATTAAGATTGGCATTTCTGCTTGAGTGCTGGTCCTGTGTGTGCCATCTGTCTCAAATTATTTGGGCACAGAAAACTGTTGTGAATTAGACTTTTTGGCTCCCTCTTGTGGTCACTAGTGGTATGACTCTGGGATTGTCTTTTTTCTGTTTGGCACTCACCTGGGTCGTTAGTCCAGGGTTGTCGCTATATTAACTTCCTGGATCCTTAGTCCAGTGCCTGGCATCGTTGTAATCAGATCCTTCTGTTGCTCCTGTCTGCTGGTCCTGGCTCTTGCAAAATTAAGCTAAGTCTTGCTTCTTTGTTTTTTGAGTTACTTGCTTTGCTACTATTTTTGTCCAGCTTTTACTAAATGTGATTTCTGACCTTGCTGGAATCTCTAGGGGGCTGGTGTTCTCCCCCCGGCCGTTAGACGGTTCGGGGGTTCTTGAATATCCAGCGTGGATATTTTAATAGGGTTTTTGCTGACCATATAAGTCATCTTACTATATTCTGCTATTAGCTAGTGGGCCTCTCTTTGCTAAATACCTAGCTCATTCTTATGTTTGTCTTTTCCTCTTACCTCACCGTTATTATTTGTTGGGGGCTTGTATCCAACTTTTGGGGTCTTTTCTCTGGAGGCAAGAAAGGTCTTTCTTTTCCCTTCTAGGGTTAGTTAGTTCTCCGGCTGGCACGAGACGTCTAGAACCAACGTAGGCACGTTCCCCGGCTACTTCTATTTGTGGTGCTAGGATTAGATATATGGTCAGCCCAGTTACCACTGCCCTATGAGCTGGTTTTTTGTGTTTGCAGACTTGGTACTGATTCCTGAGACCCTCTGCCATTGGGGTCATAACAGAAAACCTAGTGTGTAACATTGGGCCTGATTTTCCTTTCAGTGTCAGGCACCTATAAAGGTATATATAAATCCTACAGAAGTTTGAGTTCACCTGATCAGTTGTTTTACAGTAACAAATAGCGTTACTTTGGTTACGTTTTGCAAACAATGAGGAAGTCTAGTGGAAGAGGTCGTGGCCGTGGGCGGTCATTGTCAGCTGGTAATGATGGTAGTGGTGGTGGAGCATCAGGTGGTTGTGGTAAAAGCAGTACAGCACCTAAGTCTCGAGTTGTTGAGCCAGGTTCGTTGTCTGGCTACACAAGGCCTCGAACGCTCTCTTTTCTGGGAGTAGGAAAACCACTTTTGAAGCCGGAGCAGGAGGAACAAGTATTGGCTTTCATTGCTGACTCTGCCTCTAACTCTTTCGCCTCCTCCTCGGAAAGTGCCAAATGTCAGAGCAGTGCATCGTCAGTGGATGCTCCCGGTCAGGAACAAGTCGCTTCCGTGTGTCCTTCACTAAAAACAACAGTGAAGGATGCGTCAGTCGACACAACAGGTTACTCCATGGAGCTCTTTACACATACCGTTCCTGGGTTACACAGTGAAACAGTTAACAGGCTATGCCCATTAGAAGTTGAATCGGACAGCCACAGTCAGATTACTATGCTGTTCCTTTGACTCAGACCAGAACATTGCCCTCGCAGTGTACTGAGGCAGAATCAAAACCAGCGGAGACTATGGTGCTCCGTCACGAACGCAATACCACCGGCTTACACGGTGACACAGACGAAGTTGCACACAACATAGAAGAGGAGGTCATAGATGACCCAGTTGTGGACCCCGATTGGCAGCCATTGGGGGAACAGGGTGCAGGCGGCAGTAGTTCTGAAGCAGAGGAGGAGGAGCCGCAGCAGGCATCAACATCACAACAGGTTCCATCTACCGGGCCCGTATCTGGCCAAAAACGCGTGGCAAAACCAAAACCAGTTGGAGGACAGCGTGGCCATCCGGTTAAAGAAGCTCAGTCTGCAATGCCTGAAAAGGTATCCGATAGTAGAAAGAGTGCAGTCTGGCATTTTTTTAAACAACATCCAAATGATCAGCGCAAAGTCATCTGTCAAAAATGTTCAACTACCTTAAGCAGAGGTCAGAATCTTAAAAGTCTAAATACAAGTTGCATGCATAGACATTTATCCACCATGCATTTGCAAGCCTGGACTAACTACCAAACGTCCCTAAAGGTTGCAGCACCCTCGGCCAATGAAGCTAGTCAGCAATGCTACATCCCTTCCCTCCCTGTAAGCCGACCATTTCCCACACCACCTGCAGTATCTGTGCAGCTTTCGTCGCCAGGCCAAAGCAGTCAGGGAATCACCAGGTTAGTAGTAGGAAACACTGCATGTAGGGCACCGGCAAGAATACCATATCCAACCCTCTCTCACTCACCCATGTCCACCGGCACCACCGCTAGTTCCACGATCTCCAGTCCAGCTCACCCTACATGAGACTCTTGTTAGGAAAAGGAAGTACTCATCCTCGCATCCGCGTACACAAGGTTTGAACGCCCACATTGCTAGACTAATCTCATTAGAGACGATGCCCTACCAGTTAGTTGAAAGCGAAGCTTTCAAAGCGCTGATGGACTATGCTGTACCACGCTACGAGCTACCCAGTCAGCACTTCTTTTCCAGAAAAGCCATCCCAGCCCTCCAACAGCATGTTAAAGATCGCATCGTCCATGCACTCAGGCAGTCTGTGACTACAAAGGTGCACCTGACAACAGATGCATGGACCAGTAGGCATGGCCAGGGACGTTACGTGTCCATCACGGCACACTGGGTGAATGTGGTGGATGCAGGGTCCACAGGGGACAGCAATATTGGGACAGTTCTGCCTAGCCCACGGTCAAGGAAAGAGTTGGCTGTAGGCGTTTGCTCCCCCTCCTCCTCTTCCTCCTCCTCCTGCAGAAGCGAGAGCTCGTCCACAGACCGCAGTCGCACATCCACTCCATCTGCAGCTGCCACTGTTGCACACCAGGTGTGCCATTATGGGACAGCTAGTGGCAAGCGTCAGCAGGCTGTATTGGCAATGAAGTGTTTGGGCGACAACAGACACACCGCGGACGTTCTGTCCGAGTTCTTGCAGAAAGAAACTCAGTCATGGCTGGGCACTGTACATCTTGAGGCAGGCAAGGTAGTGAGTGATAACGGAAGGAATTTCATGGCTGCCATAGCCCTTTCCCAACTGAAACACATTCCTTGCCTGGCTCACACCTTAAACCTGGTGGTGCAGTGCTTCCTGAAAAGTTATCCGGGGTTACCCGACCTGCTCCTCAAAGTGCGCAGACTTTGCTCGCATATCCGCCGTTCGCCTGTACACTCCAGCCGTATGCAGAACTATCAGCGTTCTTTGAACCTTCCTCAGCATCGCCTAATCATCGACGTTGCAACAAGGTGGAACTCCACACTGCACATGCTTCAGAGAGTGTGCGAACAGAGGCGTGCTGTTATGTATTTGTGGGAGGATACACGGGCAGGCAGTTGGATGGCAGACATGCAGTTGTCAGGTGTGCAGTGGTCGAAGCTACAAGACCTGTGTCAAGTCCTTCAGTGTTTTGAGGAATGCACACGGCTGGTTAGTGCAGACAACGCAATAATAAGCATGAGCATCCCCCTAATGCGTCTGCTGATGCAAAGTTTGACGCACATAAAGGAGCAGGCGTCTGCAGCCGAGGAAGAGGAAAGCCTTAATGACAGTCAGCCATTGTCTGGTCAGGGCCGTGTAGAGGACGCGGTAGCGGGCGAAGAGGAGGAGGAGGACGAGGAGGATGATGGGGATGAGTACTTTTTTAATGAGGAAGCTTCTCCTGGGCCAACAGAAATTAGTGGCGTTGCAAGGCCGGGTTCTGTTTTTGTAAGGGAGACAAGTGACGTAGATTTGCCTGTAACTGCCCCTCAAACCAGCACAACCGCAGATTTGCCAGCTGGAACTTTGGCCCACATGGCGGATTATGCCTTACGTATCCTCAAAAAGGACCCACGCATTATTAAAATGATGAGCGATGACGATTACTGGTTGGCCTGCATCCTTGACCCTCGCTATAAAGGCAAATTGCAAAATATTATGCCACATGAGAACCTCGAACAAATATTAGCAACCAAACAAGCTACTCTTGTAGACCGTTTGATTCAGGCATTCCCAGCACACAGCGCCGGTGATGGTTCTAAAACGAGCTGCAGGGGGCTACAGGGCAGAGGTGTTAGAGGTGCACAGATCAGAAGTGGCGTTGGACAGAGGGGTTTTCTTACCAGGTTGTGGAGTGATTTCACAATGACCGCAGACAGGACAGGTACTGCAGCATGTATTCAAAGTGACAGGAGACAACATTTGTCCAGTATGGTTACTAACTATTTTTCAGCCCTTATTGATGTTGTCCCTCAACCGTCATTCCCATTTGATTACTGGGCATCCAAATTAGACACCTGGCCTGAATTGGCAGAATATGCGTTGCAGGAGCTTGCTTGCCCAGCAGCTAGTGTGCTATCAGAAAGAGTATTCAGTGCTGCTGGTTCAATATTAACCGAAAAAAGGACTCGTCTGGCTACCCAAAATGTGGATGATCTCACCTTCATTAAAATGAACCACTCCTGGATTTCAAATTATTTTGCCCCACCTTTCCCGGCTGACACCTAGCTTTCCTATAAAAAGGTCTTGCTTGTGGACTGGTCTTACTAAGTGTTAAAATCTCTTAATTTGTAGCAGCTGTTTGACCAGCATACGACATGTTTACACATCCCCCAATGGGAAAACTACCCCCACGGGGCCGTTGTCTCACTCTCGACACTTGGCGCAAGCACCCGTGAGTTACAGTGCTGTTTGTCAGAAGAGGTGGGTGTGCTCGCTTTTGGTCGACGGCACTGCCACTGGGTCCCTCATAGTACAATGTAGTGTCTCTGGCGGTGGTGGTGCGCACCCAACGTCAGACACACCGTTGTAAAATGAGGGGCCCTGGGGCGGTACCGCCGGCCACAAGAGAGTTCCCCCCCCCAGCTCAAACTGTGCTCTACCACGTGCCAAATTATCTCGCACAGCTCCACCAATGTTTAGTCTACGCGCTGACATCATTCAATGCCTGGCACTGACAATCAATACCAATTTGTTGACATCTATGATGATAGTTACAGTAGTCTGGGTCAGTGTCCTATATTGACACCAGTAAATACTAATTTACTGCCAAATTACTTTGTCATAAACTCTGCAGATGAGCCCACCCCTGTACCTAAGCATGCCACCCTTTTTTTTTATTTATAGTTGTTTTGCGAGACATTAACATCTATTTATTTTTTGGGAGTACTAACTGTGTCAGACACTTCTTGCAATACTCCTCCACTGACCACAATGCTGCCTGCCTGTGTATCCATGTAACCGATTTAAAACTGCCATGCCTGCCTATTGTTTGTTATTTAAGGCCTTTGATAGCCTGTCTGCGGCCCCTACTTGCAATACTCCTCCACTGACCACAATGCTGCCTGGAGTGCCTGCCTGTGTATCCATGTAACCGATTTAAAACTGCCATGCCTGCCTATTGTTTGTTATTTTAGGCCTTTGATAGCCTGTCTGTGGCCCCTACCTGCAATACTCCTCCACTGACCACAATGCTGCCTGCCTGTGTATCCATGTAACCGATTTAAAACTGCCATGCCTGCCTATTGTTTGCTATTTTAGGCCTTTGATAGCCTGTCTGCGGCCCCTACTTGCAATACTCCTCCACTGACCACAATGCTGCCTGGAGTGCCTGCCTGTGTATCCATGTAACCGATTTAAAACTGCCATGCCTGCCTATTGTTTGTTATTTTAGGCCTTTGATAGCCTGTCTGCGGCCCCTACCTGCAATACTCCTCCACTGACCACAATGCTGCCTGCCTGTGTATGCATGTAACCGATTTAAAACTGCCATGCCTGCCTATTGTTTGTTATTTTAGGCCTTTGATAGCCTGTCTGCGGCCCCTACTTGCAATACTCCTCCACTGACCACAATGCTGCCTGGAGTGCCTGCCTGTGTATCCATGTAACCGATTTAAAACTGCCATGCCTGCCTATTGTTTGTTATTTTAGGCCTTTGTTAGCCTGTCTGCGGCCCCTACTTGCAATACTCCTCCACTGACCACACCAATGCTGCCCGTGTACCCCTGGAACCTATTTAAAAGTTCATAGAGCCTAGTTATATATTTTATTTACTATTAATAAGGCCATGATGGACTACGCTGTACCACGCTACAAGCTAACCAGCCGACACTTCTTTTGCGAGAAAAGCTATCCCAACCCTCCACCAGCATGTAAAAGACTGCATTGTCCATGCACTCTGGCAATCTGTGAGTACAAAGGTGCACCTGACAAGACGCATGGACCTGTAGGCATGGCCACGGAAGATTACGTGTCCATTAAGGCGCAATGGGTTAATGTGGTGGATGCATGGTCCACAGGGGACAGCCTACTAAGTCTGTCTGCAGTCCCTAATTCAAATTGTCCTCCACTGTCTAAATCGGAGCTTCCACCTTCTGGCTTTCGGCCTATAGTATCAGAAATTAAACTGCATTTGGCCTTCAACTTTGGTTACGGCCTACTAACGGTGTCTGCCCCTGCCTGGTGTTTGTCCTCAACTGAATAAAGCTGAGCTTCAACCTTCTGGCTCTCATTAAGTGCTGTGTTTTTAAAAATTGGTGGTTAGGGCCTACTAACGGTGTCTGCCCCTCCCTGGTGTTTGCCCTCAACTGAATAAAGCTGAGCTTCCACCTTCTGGCTTTCGGCCTATAGTATCAGATATTAAACTGCATTTGGCCTTCAACTTTGGTTACGGCCTACTAACGGTGTCTGCCCCTGCCTGGTGTTTGTCCTCAACTGAATAAAGCTGAGCTTCAACCTTCTGGCTCTCATTAAGTGCTGTTTTTTTAAAAATTGGTGGTTAGGGCCTACTAATGGTGTCTGCCCCTCCCTGGTGTTTGCCCTCAACTGAATAAAGCTGAGCTTCCACCTTCTGGCTTTCGGCCTATAGTATCAGATATTAAACTGCATTTGGCCTATTAGTGTGTTTGGGCCCTTAAAACAGTGTCTGCTGCTCCTGGGTTTGCTACTCCACTGAACAAAGCAATGCCGCCTGTTTAGTCCTGTTACCAATTTTGAACTGCATTAAGCCTACTTTATTCTTTGGCCCTATATCTGTTTCCTCCTCATCCTGCCCATTGCCCAGCCACTGCTAGATGAGTCTGCTGGTACATTGACCTAGACCACTACATTCCCCTTGCACTCTACACAGCCAGAATCTGACCCTGCTGAAAGTAAGGTTCCCCTTCCCGCATGTTATACCACCTTACACAGGGACAAAGAGGAAGGTGCAGATGAAAGTGCAGGTTCCTTCATCAGGTGGGGGGGCATACTCGTTGGCGACGTCACTGGCACAGGGCCCCTCAGAGTACGCAAAAGTGTCGCTGCTGGTGGGAGGCGCCCCCGCCGTGCAAACACACCGCTGTACTTTGAGGGGCCCTGTGCCAGTGCCAATGCGAACAAGTGTGCCCCCTTGCTTGCTCAGGATCACAGCACTTGCAACGTTGAAATACTTACCTCTCCCTGCTCCACCGCCGTGACGTAGTCCACGATTTCTGGGCCCACTAAAACCTTGAACCAGCCCTACCCCCCACAACTTTTGCCAAATGACCCACAAGTTCCATTGAACAACTATTATTATAAAGTTAATTAAGATTGACAAGCTTCAGAAACAAGAATGGATGTTTTTGGCATTAAAATGGGCACTGTAGGTGTTTTCCTGGCCTCCACTCACTGCCGACTATGCTTCCCCATTGACTTGCATTGGGTTTCGTGTTTCGGTCGATCCCCGACTTTTAGCGATAATCGGCCGACTGCACTCGACTCGACTCTGGACAAAGTCGGGTTTCACAAAACCCGACTCGATCTTTAAAAAATGAAAGTCGCTCAACCCTAATTATGACATATAGCCTGGGCCAACGAGCTCAAGAGGTGGGGCAAATCATGCTGCAGGAGTGGTCTCAGATGAGGGACCTATGCACCCTTCTGCACAGTTTTGAAATAGCAACGAAGATGTTTAGTGCTGACGATGCCATTATCAGCATTATCATTCCGGTGATTTACATGCTGGAGCACACCTTACACAGTGTTCGGAGTCAGGTGGTGGAACAAGAGGAGGAGGAGGAACAGGAGGAGTCGTATGCGGAAGGGATCATATCTCCAAGGTCAAGAAGGTTGGCAGCACCAAGGCGGCTGGCATTGGAGGCTGGGGGACAGGGATTACAGAGGGTGCATGGTAGCAGCCAAACTGTTGAGGAAGGTGTAGGAGGCGAGGAAGAAGAGGAGGACGAACTGGCGCTGGGCATGGAAGACTGATCAGATGAGGGAGACCTTGATCAAATTTCTGTTGTGCGAGGTTGGGGGGAGATGGCAGACGAAGGATGCATGATTCTCACCTCGCCACCACCAAGACAACAAGGACTTGGTCCTCCTGGATGCACAAGACACATGAGTGCCTTCTTGCTGCACTACCTGCAACATGACCCTCAGATTGTCAGAATCCGAAGTAATGCCGACTACTGGGTTGCCACACTCTTAGATCCCCGGTACAAAAGCAAATTTGGTGAAATAATTCCTGCCATAGAAAGGGATTCACGCATGCAGGAGTATCAGCAGAAACTGTTACAGAATCTAACATCTGTTTTTTTCCACAAAACACCTGTGGTGCACGTAGTCAATCTCTGAGTTCTAACTTGCCAACCGTGGGACTATCGAGTCATCACTCTAACCGTAACAGTAACATCGTATCTGGTGGTAACAGCAATTTTTTCCAATCATTTCAAATTTTTTTAGACCATCCTTTGCAAGGCCACAAGAGACAAGAAGTCTGACGCACAGCCAATGCCTAGAGAGGATGGTACAAGGGTATCTCCAAGTTAACATCGATGCCATGACTGTGGAACTCTACCCTTGCTCATTTTGGGCTTCCAATCTTGAAAAATGGCCTGAGCTCGCCACTCACGCCTTGGAGATCTTGTTGTAACCCACAGCCAGCGTTCTCTCTGAACGTGTGTTCAACGCTGCTGGTGGTGTGCTGACAGATAAGCGCATGCGGCTGTCCAGTGACAATGTAGACAGACTAATGTTCATCAAGATGAACAAATCCTGGATCCGCAAGGACTTTTCTGCCCCTGTGTCATCTTGGGGAGACTAAAAGCTTGATGATTTTTGAAAATCACCTCACCAACCGTTTTAAAAAACTGTGGCGAAATTGATGCCACTTAAGTGGTGTCTGTGGCCGAATTTTTTGAAAAAATGGAGACTCTTTTATTTAGTCCCCTTGCTGAGTTTTACATGACATTGCCATCGTCAATTCCAGGTGGGTGGGGTCGTCTGCAGAGTTGTTTACTCATACTATGGCCTGGGATTCAGAGGTCTGCTCCAAAGCTTCAGTGTCTGCTAGTCTGCAGAGTAGCCCAGCCACCCACCGCCTGTTTACCTAGGTACTATTTTTAATGGCATCTGGCCCAGGAAATCCTTTTGGGCCTAATAGAATTTAGTGCTACTCAGCAGCGTACCCCACCCATGAAGCAAGCTACACCGCCTGTTTACCTAAGTACTATTTTTAACGGCATCTGGCCCAAGAAATCCTTTTGGGCCTAGTAGAATTTGGTGCTACTCAGCAGCGTACCCCACACATGAACAAAGCTACAATGCCTGTTTACCTAACTACTATTTTGTAACGGCATCTAGCCCGGGAAATCCTATTGGGCCTAGTAGAATTTAGTGCTACTCAGCAGCGTACCCCACCCATGAAGCAAGCTACACCGCCTGTTTACCTAAGTACTATTTTTAATGGCATCTAGCCCAGGAAATCGTTTTGTGCCTAATAGCATTTTGTGCTACTCAGCAGCGTACCCCACCCATGAAGCAAGCTACACCGCCTGTTTACCTAAGTACTTTTTTTAATGGCATCTAGCCCAGGAAATCGTTTTGTGCCTAATAGCATTTTGTGCTACTCAGCAGCGTACCCCACCCATGAAGCAAGCTACACCGCCTGTTTACCTAAGTACTAGTTTTAACGGCATCTGGCCCAGGAAATCCTTTTGGGCCTAGTAGAATTTGGTGCTACTTAGCAGCGTACTTCACCCATGAAGCAAGCTACACCGCCTGTTTACCTAACTACTGTTTTGTAATGGCATCTAGCCCGGGAAATAATTTTGGGCCTAGTAGAATTTAGTGCTACTCATCAGCGTACCCCACCCATGAAGCAAGCTACACCGCCTGTTGATCCAATTACTAATTTTTAACTGCATCTAGCCCAGGAAATCATTTTGTACCTAATAGCATTTTGTGCTACTCAGCGCAGTACCCCACCCATGAAGCAAGCTACACCGCCTGTTTACCTAAGTACTATTTTTAATGGCATCTGGCCCAGGAAATCCTTTTGGGCCTAGTAGAATTTGGTGCTACTCAGCAGCGTACTTCACCCATGAAGCAAGCTACACCGCCTGTTTACCTAACTACTATTTTGTAACAGCATCTAGCCCGGGAAATCCTTTTGGGCCTAGTAGCAATTTCTGCTACTCAGCAGAGTACCCCACCCATGAAGCAAGCTACACCGCCTTCTTTCTTTCTCAATCTAACCCCTCGGCTCTGGGGTGTCCACTCTCCCTTCAGCTCTCTCCTTCTCACAGGTGGACTACCGCGTGTTTTCACACTGTGGCGAATCTTTTGGGCCCAGGCATAAGAAGTCGACTAGGTAATGGATAATATGTGCCGCCTTACAAAAGTCCATGACGACACATTCGAGGAAGCTACTAAACGCCTCAATTAGTGAGCAGGATATGGAGCACCCCATGGGCAAACAGCGATCTATGTAGTATGGTCCTTCACAGAAGCAGCCCAATGGGAGGACACTATTCGGAGGCACAGGTAGTAACCGCAACGCCCCCTCAATGTCTGTTTTGGCCATTATGGTGCCCCTTACCAACTTCTTGACCCGCCTGATTGCCTTGTCAAAGGAGGTACAGTACATAGTACTGTACTTGGTTCCGCGATGTTGTCGTTTACTGACCTTCCCCTTGGATATGACAAATGGTGGATTAGTCTGAATGTATTGGGTTCATTTTTTGGCACAACTCCCAACGGGGGTACCACTACGTCTTCTAAGGAAAGTGTTCTGAATGGACCCGCCGCCATTCTACCCAAAGATATTTATTTTTTTATTTTTTTTGTCAAGACACCTGGGTGTTGGTAGAGTGAGTTTAGATTTTTACTCCAGCCTTTCTTGATTTTAGAAGGGCATGACATGCCTATATCTGTGTCTCCTCCTCCTTTTACTCCTCCACATCTTTTCTTTTCACATGACTATATGTAGTTGTGACTTTTCCATGTGTTTGTTGTGTCTTCTGAGCAGTTTGTCAGCTTTTGGACACCTTTTAAGGTGTTTTCTATGTGTTTTCCATGTGTTTGTATGTGTTTGTGTTTGCCTGCCATTGGTTTCAATGGAGTTCGACGGTGTTCGTCGAACGTTCGATGAACAGTTCGTCGAACACGTCTCTGTTCGACGAACTGAACCGAACCCGAACACTAGGGAGGTGGCTCATCTCTAGTAAACATCTTATTGAATCGAGCCTTTTATGTACTAAGGGTGTGATCAAAAAGTCTTTGAAATTAAAAATGTGATAACTAGTCCAATGTCTAGAAACTGTAGAAGAAGGAAGGAAGCCATTAATGACATTACTGTGGTGTTTATTCAAACAATCTACATACTGTAGTACACATGTATATTCTTAAACAATTTACAAAATCTAACCCACAGTTCAGAAAAGATGAAATAAAGAATGTTTCCACGGTAGACCATGAGGTAAATACTTTTTACTTCTGAGTTATGGTTTGGTAGTAGTTGTGAATTTTATTGTTGCATATGAAATTACCTAATATTTTAGAAAAAAATACATGATCTGGCAGGGAGTTATTAGGCAATTTCAGGCATCAAGAAGCCAATATATTCTTAAGGTTCCTACAGCACCTGAAAGTCACAATAGGCTTATCTGTAATACATTTTTCAGATATAGATCAAGTCTGAGTTTCTTATGGTCCTTTAAAAAGGTAGTGATGAAGCAAGTAGAGAAATCCTTTGTCACCTCTGAAAATGCATTTTATCTGGGACAATGCCGACAATAATAATAAACTTTATTTTTTTCATATAGCGCTAACATATTCCGCAACGCTTTACACACATTATCATCGCTGTCCCTGATGGGGCTCACAATCTAAATTCCCTATTTTGTGGAATTAATGGTGCTATATAAGTGAGTAAAATAAATGAATGAAATAAATAAATATAGGGTCAATTTGATGAGAAATAGCATTACAATGCTGCCCGGTTGTGTTGCTGAAAGTGCAGCTGCCAGGTGAAATTTATGGAGTCACCAGCTTTCAGCCATTGGGGCATGCATTGAGCGGCTAATGTCACTGCTCATAGCCATGTGAGCAGCAGCAGTAAGGTCCCTTTCACACATCAGTTTTTTGCCATCAGTCACAATCCGTTGGCTCGACGGATCGACGGATCCATCGCAGATTGTGAAAAACTGATGCAACGGATTCGTTTTTTTATGGATCCGACTAGCGGATCTAGCTAATTGGATCCTAAATAAATCGAAGCATGCACAGTTAAAAAAAACGGAATCCATCGCCAGATTCTGTCATTGTAAGCTTGCGAGCAGGGCCCTCATTCCTCCTGGTATCTGTTTTGAACTGTGATTTCTGTTATGCTGTAATGTCTATTGTCTGTACAAGTCCCCTCTATAAGTTGTAAAGCGCTGCGGAATATGTTGGCGCTATATAAATAAAATTATTATTATGATTATTATTTGACGGAACCAGTGCCCATAGGCTTCCATTTGAGCAAACAACGGATGGCGACAGATCCGTCGCTGTCAGATTTTTTTGACGTACACAAAAAACATTACTTTGTCCGTTGTCTCCGGCCGCTGGGCAAACAATTTTCGATGGATCCAGTGAACAATGGATCAAACGCGAGGCCATTCGTTGCAATCCATCGCTAATACAAGTCTATGAGAAAAAAACAGATCCGGCGGCATCAGTTGCCGGATTCATTTTTTTCAAAATTCGATGGATTGCGACTGATAGCAAAAAACTGATGTGTGAAAGGGGCCTAAGCATGCCCCAGCAGTTTCATTGATATCCAGCTCTGCAGCATCTATCTGCAGAGTGAGCTGTCAGTCAAAGTGCTTGCATGTTTCACTCACAATATAGTGAGTGGTGCTGTGAGTGGTTACTGTTGCTGCTTCTTGCATGCCCCTATGATTTAAAGCCTGTGACCTTTGGGAGCTGCACTTTCAGTAAGGGTCCGAGCAACATGTAATGCTATTTACTTGCAGAGTAACCCTATAGCTGCAGGTAAATAGCATTTTCTTTGGGGACAGATTAACTTTAAGCTGGACTTCAGGCTTGGAAGCAGATCAAAGGTATTCCTGCAGAAATAATATGCTTACTCTCCTCTTATAGTGACTTATTATTGACCTTGGATACCATTTGGCCAAAAACCTTTTAGATAGAATGTGGCTGTTTATCATAATTATTGCTAAGGGTACACTTCAAATGTATTCAATTGAATTGCCTGTAGGGGACAATCAAAAGCCATTTTTTGCAGTGTGCACTAGAAAGGTTCAAATATCTGTTGCTGTCCACAGATTTAAAATGCAATTATTTTGTGTGCATCACCACACAAATTTCTTTAGACAATTATGTGTACATAAATTGTAGGCTTCAATCATTATCATTTACTGAGGTCACACTTTAATTTAATTTAGATTTCAACATTATAAAAATATCATCAATGAATTTCTTCTATCAGAAAAGAATGTTTTATTTCTATAATTATTTGTTCCTAAGAGAAATCCAAAAATAGGTTAGCAAAATTTGGCCCAAATTTTGTGCCCATCGCGGTCCCTCTGGTTTGTATATATACTGAATTAAGAAAGATGAAGTATGTTCAAGAATAAACATGATACCATCCAATATCAATGTACATTGAATGCTGGGCAAAGCAATGACAGTGTTTAGAAAATAAGCTATAACTTGTGTAGCTTTTTTATGATCAATATTAGTATAAAGGAATGCAATGTCCAAAGTGAGAAGTAGGTAGTCATCTTTCCATAATATACAGTACGTATAATGCAGTTAATGAAGTGTGTTGTGTACTTTATGTAAGATTGCAGATAACACACATACTTCTGCAGGTGTAATATAATATAATATATAATGTGACAGGTTGGACCTGATAATTTCAATCAAGGCAAAGATAAATCTACCTGGTGGATTATTTTGAGTTTTGTGGATTTACCATCAATGGCCATTGTTTCAATACCCTTTATCCAATAATTTTTTTAGTTGCCCATAAAATGTTTTAGACTGATCAAAGGGAAGGTGGAAGTGGTATTGGTAGTCTGATAAGATTTGGAAACCCACATAGTCCTTGTTGCTAAGTATAACAATACTTCCCCTCCTTGTCCACTGATTTAATTCCAATGGTGTTGTTTTCAAATAGCTGTTTGAGAGTCTGGTTCTCAGCTCTACTGAGGCTATATTTAGTCAGATTTCTACTATTTTTGCTTTTACCAAAATCTGGGAACACTCAGTTATAAAAGGTTTCAACAAAATTATTCTTGCGATCAGTGGAATTAAAGTTAGACTTTGTATAAATGGGAAGGATGTCAGCGAATTCAGACCTAGAAGTTAATTCAACATCAGAATAAGTAAGGATTCTGCTATTGGAATCACTGTTTCATGTTTTTCTTGTTTTCTGGACTGCTACATCTGTCATTTGATAGTGAATTTATAGATATAGTGTAGGTGTAAATCTGCAAAAAGGTCAAAATGATCCGATTAATACCTAGACACCACTATTTCAGTGTGCTTTAAAAACACATCTCTTTAGACAAGCCTATCACCTTACTTCACTACTCTATCTCTTCCCTATTCCATCTATCTAAATTTTGTTTCAGCTATTTCCACATCCTTCATGCAACCAATAGAAATTGGTAACTGTACTTAGACAGATACTGGCTGATTATTAGTAAGAGACCTAGCACTCAACTTTAGGTAAGATGCAGCAAGAAAAATTTATTGTAGTAAATACAGGAAAACGTTTCAGCCAGTTGTAACCTTCATCAGTTACAGGAGGTTATTAAATGAAAGCCGGTAACGGGAATTATAATCGCTGCACGATCATATATCAAAATTAGTTCAGCGTCCCAAGCGGTGGATGCCACTTCGGAGAGCAGTGCAGCTCCAGGAATCTTCCTATTTGTTCATAGCAGGTTTGCCTACAACAACTACACTGAACTAATTTCGCTGGAATATGTATTTTCCAATCACTATATATTGTCTTCTACTGGTGGACCAATTTGGCGATTTACCAGGACATTGAGCTTTGCAGTTATCTTATCTCTTACCCTAATTGGGTTACACATGATTTTCACTAATAAGATTTTGAGCATCCCCTAGTTTGAATACTCCTTTTGCTGCTATCCATCCCTTCTTTTTAATGTATTAAATAAGGCATAGTACTTGCTTTATATTCTTCCAAAGACACATGGAGTAATCAAATAATTAATAATATATCTCAAACATATTGTGACAATGCCTCAAATTCTACATTATACTGCCCAGTCCATATATTACATGTGTGCCATAGAACAAAGTTATGAAAACATTTTCTCACACTTCAAAGTCATACTAATAGTAATTGGCTTTCTAAAAAGAAAATACTTTTTGAATGTATATGTGCATGAGTTATTCAGAAGAATTAAATTGTGAGCATGTTTGGACATGAACATGATAATGGAAGCCCACATTCACAAAGTATAATCACCGAAAACAGACTATGGATAATTAAAGGTCGGTCTGTTTATTAACAACAATAAACATTCATTAAAAAATTAATTCAATAAGTGATAAATTATAAACTTAATGGATAATGAAAATAATTCAGATTTACCAAATATATTCAGTATTACCGGAGTGACTAACCACCTCTAAATAGCAACATAAGAGTCTTAGTAAGAGGGAGGAATGACCAATCTCCTCTTAAGCTCGATTCTTCATGCACCAGGTTGCTGGCTAAACAGCCTTTTACAGACATATCTTCTTGACAAATGGGGCATTGGTTCAATCAGAGTGTGCTCCAGACCAGCTCAAAACTGCTGAAGAATTTTCTAAAGACTGCAGAAGCTCGGGCACCTGACCATGACTGGAACCCTAGAAAGGTGACAATAGAGGACAAGAAAAGGAGTGTGTGGGAGCCAACACATATGTGGGGAGGGGGTTGCATTTACAGAATATTATATCCTATATTTTTCAAGATCCCATAGAATTTGAAGACAATATTTGAGATCGCATTTAAATTTATAAAACAGAGAAGACTTAAATATAAGTGAAAATGGAAAATTCACTCAAACATAAACAAGATATAAAAAGACAAAGGTAATAGATATTTCCAGTAAGGGATGACATTCATAATAAAAGAGAAACCAGTTATTGTTCTTCCATTTAATTTCTGTCTTGCTAAGGAACGTATCTAAAGCGTGGAAGGACGATAAATACTGATGAAATTAATTTAACCAGCCAGTGTAAATAATTTGCTAAAGCCTGAAAATGATAATGCATCTGGAGAGCTGGCAGCATGACGATGAGTCTAAGGAGTAGTTTTAAGCTCAAGGGTGATTGAGTTTTATAATCATTCTGCAAATATGTATCATGCACCTTGTGCTGAATGCACATCTGTCAGGTTTGCTTTTGACTTTTCATTTAGCACTATAGTATTATAGTATATTCCTGAAATCAGACCAGAATGAAAGAGAATTTACAAACAGATAATTGTATAATAGTGCAATTACTCTGCAACTGTGTTTAAATACCTTATATCCCTTGAAAATGATGCCAGCTTTGCAGGTGTTTTTGACATACGGTAAGTATGTACAGCTGGTGAAATAAGTATTGAATGTGTCACCAATTTTGTAAGTAAATCAATTTCCAAAGGTGCTATTGACATGAAGTTCTTACCAGATGTTGGTATTAACCCAATCAATCCAAACAGGCAAAGAACTCAAACCATAGATGTTCATACATTATGTAAAATAATTAGAAATGACAAAGGGATAAAGTATTGAACACGTTTACTAAAATTTAATTAATACTTCATACAAAGCCATTGTTGGTTATGACAGCTTCAAAACGCCTCCTGCATGGATAAACTAGTCACATACATTGTTCAGGTGTGCTTTGGCCTATTGTTCAAATAAACACTCTTCAAATCCTGAAAGTTCTGTGAGCTCCTTCCAGAGGCATAGTTAAGGGTTTGGTTTGGGGGTGCAAAACCTCTGAGTAGACCCCTAACCATGTTACCCTGATTACAACTATGGTGTCATACCCTAATAGTGGATGTAGGAGAACCTCCGCAGATGACAGAGTTGTTACTAAAAAAAAATCTCTATACAAATACCAACACTGATATTACTGCCATATGGTGACCATATAGTGGTAGATACCAGTGCTGCAGGCCATACAAGAGATTACAGTACCGTTGTTGATGGTGACTTATAGCTGATGTTCTTTCAGATGGAGTTGTTCACTTTTCCTGTCTTTTCCATTTGGTCCAGGCCGACATGACAACTTTTTCCAGCCAAGACTCGGCTGCACAGATTACAACAAAGACACATATGACTTCTCACATTTCTGTTAGAATCTGTTTTGTTTTTGACCATCCGCCATCTTGTTGTGGTTTTCTGGCTGCTGGTCTTTTTACCCTGGTGCTGGGTTGCCTTAGGTCAGGTGATTGTATCACCCTTTATTACCCATTACCTGCTTCCCATTCCTTGCTGTGTTAATCCGCTAGAGTTCTGGCTAGGTGCTTTGATAGCTTTCTGTGTTTGATATTGTGCAGTTCTGCGATCTCTGGCTCTGCTATCTTTAGTTTCTGTTTTCAGTTTGTTTCTGCAGCCTTCTCTGTATTTTCTATTAGGAGGTGACCTGCTTTTATACCCAGTCCTTAGATCTTTTAGGGACCTCCTTCCCCCTATCTATAGGTCTTAACTGAGATTAAACTATGATCGTCGGTGGGTCTATTCGCAAGGAATGGGTCACCCACTCCATTATAGGGTATCAGCCTAGTCTCAGTGCAGGGTCAGTTTTCCCCCTTCCATCCTGGTTCTGTGTTGCAGTTCCGTAACAGTTTGTCCAGCCATACAAAAAAAATCTCTCCTGGATTCCTTCAATATGTGCAGTGTCCAAGAACTTGCTCAACGCTTGCAAGGGTTAACTTTGGAAGTAGCCGACCTGCAACAGCACGTGAGTAATTATTCTGGAGCACGCTCTGAAGAACCTAAGGTAGGATTACCTGAGTTTTTTTCTGGTAAACGGCAGGAATTTTTTGCGTTTAAAAATGCATGTTTACTATATTTTCGGCTTAGACCCAGCTGCTCAGGGAGTGAATTACAGCTTGTGGGTATTATTATGTCTTTATCGTGAAATGAACCTCAAATCTGGGCATTTTAATTACATCCTGATGATCCTTGTTTGACATCAGTAGAAGCATTTTTTTCTGCTAAGGGATTGTTATATGATGATCCTGATCGGGTCACTTCAGCTGAGGCAGAGCTCAGACGGCTTAAACAGGGTTCTGTTGATGCTGAGAGGTATTGCACACAGCTCAGACGATGGTCCACAGAGGTCAGGTGGAATGACCCAGTGCTCAAGAGTCAGTTTTTAGCAGGTTTGAGTGAAAGAGTTAAAGATTTGCTCATTGCATATCCTGCACCTGATACTTTGGAAACTGCTATGCAGTTAGCTATCCAGGTGGATAGAAGATTGAGAGGCAGACAGAATGAAGAGAAGGCTCTTATAATGCTGAACCCCGTCTTTCAGGATAGCCCCGTCAACAGCGGGGAACCGATGCAACTTGGGGTGATGTCCTCTTGTTCTCAGAAGAGGGAGAAGAGGTTTTCTGAAGGGCTATGCTTGTATTGTGGTAAGGCTGATCACTTTATTAAGCAATGTGAGGTTTGCATAAGGAAAGAAAAAAAAGGTCAGTAGGAGTAACACTCCAGTTCGTATTGCATTTTTACAATCCGCAGGAGTTTTTTTTCTGATTTTCAGGTAATGGTGGATTGTGGTTCTGCACTTAATTTGATTGATCAACAATCCCTAGACAAATATAAGTTTGATTCTGAACCATTGTCATCTCCTATTCCTGTTGTGGCTATTGATAACACTCCTCTGGATCATGGGTGTATTTCTCAAAAGGTTACCAGGTTCCCACTTACTGTGAATATGGAAAAATGCACAATCCTTTGCTGGACTGGTCGTCTAGTACTATAAGGTCCTGGGGTCAGGGGTGTTATGATAACTGTTGTAATGTTCACATTGCTGCTGTAGTGAAGAAGGAGCTACATGAAGCCATTCAGGATTTCTGGAGGGTATTTTCAGAGGTTTAGTCGCAAGCTCTACCACCCCATAGAGATTACGACTACGTTATTGAGTTCGTCCCAGGTGCCACACTTCCTAAGAGTCATTAATTTAATCTGATGATTCCCGAGAGGGAGGCCTTAAAGGAATACCTACAGACTAGTTTAGCTGAAGACCCTCTAAGTCCCATGTGGCTGTAGGATCCTTTTTGTCAAAAAGAAGGATGGGGGCCTTAGGCTGTGTCTGGATTTTTGGGAGATTAATAAGATCAATGTGCGCAATCCTTACCTGTTGCCGCTGATTCCGGATTTGTTTAACCAACTAACCGGAGTGAAATGGTTCTCTAAGATTAACCTTCGTGGGGCATATAATTTGCTGCGGGTGAAGGAGAGCTATGAATGGAAGACAGCCTTTAATACCTCAGAAGGTCATTTTGAGTGTCTGGGGTGATGCCTTTTGGCCTTACTAATGCACCTGTATTTTTTCAAAATTTCATTAATGACATTCTGAGGTCGTTGATCGGTAGGAGTGCTATTGTTTATTTGGATGATATTTTGATCTACTCGTCCGATCTGGAGTCGCATTGGCAGAGAGTCCGCGAAGTTCTACAGATTTTGAGTGAAAACTCACTCTTTGCTAAATTGGAGAAGTGCAAGTTTGCGGTACAGAAAATTTGTTTTTTTGGGGTACCTTGTCTCCAGTGATAGGTTTGAGATGGACCTGGTGAAGGTTCAGGAGGTATTGGAATGGCCTAGGCCTGAATGTTTGAAGTCGGTTCAGAGATTTTTAGGGTTTGCTAATTATTACAGAAAATTCATAAAGAATCACTAAATCTATAACTGATCTCACCAAGAAGGGTTCTCATACTGTTCAATGGTCCTCTGAGGCTGTTAAGGCTTTTTGAACATCTCAAGGAGAGGTTTAGCTCTGCTCCTGTTTTGATCCAGACAGATGAGACCAAGCCATTTCTGGTAGAGGTTGATGCCTCTTCAGTAGGGGTGGGGGCAGTTCTGTCCCAGGAGGGAGAGGATGGGGTGCATCCCTGTGCTTTCTTCTCTAAAAACTTTTCAGAGACTGAGCTCAACTATGATATTGGGAACAGAGAGTTGCTGGCCATTAAACTCGCATTTGAGCATTGGCGACATTTTTGGAGGGGGCTAGACATCCGATTCAGGTTTTTACTGATCATAAGAATCTGATATATCTGGATGCTGCTAAATTTTGAATGCCCGTCAAGCTAAGTGGGCATTGTTTTTTGCCCGGTTTAATTTCTCCGTAACATATATCCCTGGGACAAAGAATGTTAAAGCGGATGCTTTGTCTCATAGTTTCTCTCCAGCAGTTAATACTGAGAAGGAGGAATGTATTTGCAGAATGGGGTGGTGGCAGCATTGGGTTCTGAGTTGGAGAGTAGCATCCTAGAGGCCCAGAATGCTGCACCAACTAACACTCCCTATGGTAAATTATTTGTGCCTAGAGCCTTGCGGAGAGCTTTGTTTGCTGAATGTCATGAGTGTCGGTTGGCGGGTCATCCAGGGATTTCAGAAACTAGCAAGTCGATCGGTCGAAGTTTCTGGCGGCCAGGGTGGCAAAGAGAAATCATCAAGTGGGTGCGTCAGCGTACTGTGTGCGCTAGGGCGAAGGCCTCACATGCTCCGGCTGCAGGGTTGCTGTGCCCCTTAGAGATTCCTAGTTCGCCATGGTCACATGTTGCTAAGGATTTTTTCACCGATCTGCCGGTCTCTGAGGGTTTTTCTGTCATCTGTGTTGTTGTGGACCGGTTTAGTAAGATGTGTCATCTGGTCCCGTTCAATAAATTACCCTGCGCTAAATCTCTAGCTAAGGCATTTGTGAAAGAGATTGTCAGGCTCCATGGGGTTCCCACGGACATTGTTTCCACAGAGGACCACAGTTTGTGGCTCGCTTTTGGCATGCTTTTTGTGCAGATTAAAGGTTCATTTGTCATTTTCGTCTGGTTATCATCCGGAGTCCAATGGACAGACCAAAAAGAAGAACCAGGACGTCGAGCAGTTTTTGAGATGTTTTGTAGCGGAGAATCAGGAGATGTGGTCGGAATATCTACCACTAGCTGAGTTTGCTCTTAATAATCATACGTCTTCCTCGGCTGGGTGTTCTCCTTTTTTTTGCTGTACAGGGAGGCATCCATCTTTTGGTCCATTTTCAAAGATTGGGGCAGCGGTGCCTGAGGAGGAGAGTTTTTCTAGAAATTTGGACAGGGTTTGGACCAATGTATGCCATAATCTGAAGGAGGCAAATAGGAGGTCAAAGAAATATTTTGACAAGAAAAGAAGGGAGGCGTTGTTTGCAGTTGGGGACATGGTGTGGTTGTCGTCTAGGAATCTGCGTTTGAAGATCCCTTCTAAAAAACTGGGGCCTAAGTTTGTAGGACCCTTCAAAGTGATTCAGGTTGTCAACTCGGCAGCCGTGAGATTAGACATTTCCTCGTCCTGGAAAATTAATTCAATTTTTCATGTATCTTTACTGAAGAAAGTTGACACACCAGATAAGGAGGCGATGCCGACTGTTCCCCCAGTTGATGAGGACAGCGAGTTTGAGATTTCACGCATTTTAGATTCCAGGTGGCACAGAGGAAGGTTGCAGTATCTCGTGTCCTGGAAGGGTTTCGGTCCCGAGGATAATTTCTGGGTGAAAGCTGAGGACGTCTCGGCCTCAAGGCTGATTAAGGCTTTTCACAGGAGATTTCCTACATAAGGCTCAGCGAAGAGGATCCGGAGGATCCTCGTAAAAGTGGAGGCACTGTTAGAATCTGTTTTGTTTTTTGACCATCCGCCATCTTGTTGTTGTTGTTTTCTGGCTGCTGGTCTTTTTCCCACTATTAAGTTAAAGGGGCCTAATACTATTGCACTCCACACTTTTCAGTTTTTGAATTTCCACAAAAATTTTAAATAACCAATAAATTTCATTGAACTTCACAATGTGTTCCACTTGTTGTTGATTCTTCACCAAAAAATGTACATTTGGTATCTTTCTGTTTGAAGCATGATATGTGGGAAAAGGTTGAAAAGTTCCAGGGAGCAGAATACTTTCGCAAGGCACTGTAATGCTAAATCTCCATTTTTTTGTAGTATGTGGTCAACACACCAATATCCCTTTCCCTGTTTCCACTACTTCCGATATTCCTGCTGCTGAATCCCTCATCAATGGTTTTTGTAGGATCTGGAAGGACACCAAATCCACATTATTGAGGTCCTCGGAAGAGATGAAAAAACACGCAGACAAGAGATGTCTGGATCTGCCTCTGTTTCATCCTGGTGACAAGGTTTGGCTATCGTCTAAGTGTGTCCATCTAAAGGTACCCTCCTATAAACTGAGTCCTCGCTTCATATGTCTATTTGACATTCCAAAACAGATTAATCCTGATACCTACAAACTTCCAGTCTCTTCATGGATTCCAATTCTTTTCATGTGTTTCTCCTCAAACCTGTTGTCCTCAGTCTTTTTTTTCAGATTCTGATACTACTCCTGCTCTGTGCAGCACTGAGAATGTTTTTGAGGGTAAGAGGAAAAACTTTTCTTCTTGTGGATTGGAAGGGGGGAGAGGTCCTGGGAGCCCCAAAAACGACATCCATGTCCCTCTCATCCTGTGGAGATTTCTTGTGGGCTTGAAAAAGAGGGGGCCTAAAGGAGGAGTTACTGTAACACTGGTATCTCTGCACCCCAATGCTCTCAGTGCCCTCTTCTTCTCCTGCTGTTTCTGATATGGTGTTGGCGTCTCTGCACACTGCTTCCCTCCCCCATAAAAGATCCCAACACTTTTACCAACGCATTCCTGCGACTTGTCCTCATTCTCCTTCGTCTGCCCACTGCTCGCAGATCCCCGTGCACTGTGCTTAGTGCGCATGCCATCCCATCTTCTTATGGTGACAGCACGCTCTATCCTAAATTTCCCGGGGAACATTTATTATTTAAGGCACCTCCACCAGGCGGGAGGTGCCTGTGTAATGTTGTAAGTTTGTTCATAGCACTCTTGTTAGATCTCAGGACCCAGTGCTTGTATTCCTTTATACCTGCTTGCATATCAGCCATGCCTGCCTGTTTATCAGCCAGGCCCTTCAGCCTGCCTATCAGCTGAGCCCATCTGCCTCTCTATCAGCTATGCCCACTTACCTGTTTATCAGCCGTACCCGCCTGCCTATCAGCTGTGCCAGCCTGCCTGTCTACCAGCCCTGCCTGCCTGTGCTTGACAAGTCTACCATCCCTGGACATTCCTGCCTCCTGTCCCTTGGGAGCCAGCTGCCATCTACCCAAGGTCAGTCCTGGTGTAGCATCTCATCCCACCTCACTTGTTTCACCTCGGATCATGGTATCATCAGCTGGTGTGCATCCGAGGTTGGACTTGATGAGGCACCTAGTCACGACCCTCCAGGCTTTCCTTTTATCATGGCACAGTAGTTCCACTACCCAGCACTTGTTCTTGGGTACATTTTGGTAATATCTAACCCTCTCAAAAATTGTTCAAAAATTTTTAGGTGTTATATTGCTCATCTAAAGAGTGTTATGTGTTCTTGGGTACATTTTGGTGGTATCTAACCCTTAAAAAAATAGCTAAAAAATGTATCGTTATTATATTTCTCATTTGTAGAGTATTACATCTTTTTGGGTGCATTTTCCTAGTGTCTATCACTCCCCAAAAATGTTAAAAATGTATCAGTATTATATTGCTCATCCATAAAGTATTATGTCTTCTTGGGTGCATTTCTGGTGGTATCTAACTCTCAAAAAAATTGTTACAAAATTAATTGGTATTCTATTGCTCATCTATAGAGTATTATGTCTTCTTGGGTGCATTTCGGTGGCATCTAATCCTCCCAGAAATTGTTACAAATTTTATCGGTATTGTATTGCTCGTCCCTACAGTATTACATATTCTTGGGTACATTTCAGTGGTATATATAACACTACAAAAAAGCAGTGAGACATTTTTTCCATTTCTATTACTCATCCTTACAGTTTTACATGCTTTCTGTTACATTTTGTTGTTATACAAAACTCAAAAAAAATGAGAAAACATTTTTATTGAGTCAGTACTGATCCATACAGTATTACGTGCTTTCTGTTACATTTTGATGTTTTATAAAAATCCCTCAAAAATGTGAAAAAATGTTTATGAATTCAATCATTCATTCATACACTGTAACGCCGTTCTTATTACATTTCGTTGATATATTAAACTCACAAAAACCTTTCCAAAAGTTTTAGGGATTCAATTATTCATCCATACACTGTAACAGGGTTCTAGTTACATTTTGCTGGTATATTAAACTCTTAAAAAAAAGCTTTCAAAATTTTTTTATGGATTCAATGATTCATGCATACAGTTTAACGTGCTTTGTGCATAACTACAAAGGGTTTTTAAAAACTGCTTGGCCTGGTACAGTTCACAAAATATTTTTGGTAAAAAAAAATTGACTATAGATGACCCTGCTTGTAATTTATGGTGGACTTTGTGCTCTGCATAACTTTGAGAAATCTAGGAGTAACACAACGATACTTTGCTCACAAGTCTTGAATGAGGTACTACAGTGGGTGCCTTCAAGGGTGTATGGATGACCCCGTTTTTACTAAAAAATTTAAATTTTGGGTTACTTAAATTATTATTTTTTAAAAGCTCCTTTTCAAATGTAATCTTATCCAAAATTCATTATACAGGAAAGTATATTTCTTAACATTTTTTCTCATTCTCATTGACTTCCATTATACTCAGAAGTTGAAATGAGCATTAGAGCATTAAGAAGTACTAGGTTCAAGTAACAAGCATCCGAACATTTTAGTGCTCGCTCATCTCTAATAAATATATATATTTTTTAACATTTTTTTTGATAAGTGCAAGTTAGGATGTATAAGAACTGGAGCCAAGAATGTATTTATGATAAAAGCAGACCATAAGGCTGCTTTAGGACTCCTGGAGAGTGGGCCCAGACTTTATTTGACACAGTCCTTAATATAAATTTTGGTGAAACCTTGTGCAGCGACCCCTTCTCTATAAATCCTCAAACACCTGTGTTGAGAATACATTAAAAAGCCACATATTGCTGTACTTGGTGGCTAGGGGTTGCAGTATTCTTAGCTTTAATTGGAGGTATTAAGATTGCTGACAATTGCAGTCAAATGTTAACTCATTATACATTACATCCTGAAAAACAATTAATTTAGAAATATCAGTTCTTGCTGAAAGATAATGTCCTTGAAGCGAACTGTTGTGAAAAAGCTGCTAGTGTTTTAGAATAATGGGCTGGCTACCCCAGAGCCTAACCTCACACTAATTGAATATGCTTGTAATTTCTTGTACCTCGAGTAGCAGAAAATGCATCCAACATCTAAGAATACAAAAATCAATATAACAATACAAAGAAATACTAATAAAAGTTGCTGAAAAAAAATCAGAAAATGAAAAAAAGCTGTAATAAAGGTAAGGAGAGGGCATCAAATATAGAGATACCTTTTATTTTCTATACATTATAAAAAAGTTGTATTAAATATTTTTTTCCTACATTTAAAGGGGACCTGCACTTGATATAAAAAAGAGTTTAGTGCTTTGTAAAAATCACTGAACTCAATCAATTCTGCCCTCCTTTTCTGTTCTGAGGGTAAGTGCACACGTTGCGGATTTGCCCATGGAGTTTTCCATCAGGTTTACAGTACCATGTAAACCTATGGAAAATCAAATCTGCTGTGCCCATGGTGCGGAAAATACCACGTGAAACGCTGCGTTATATTTTCCGCAGCATGCCAATTCTTTCGGGGGGTAAATCCACGGGTAGTCCGCAGGTAAAACGCAGTCCATTTTATCTGCGGATTTTTAAAAAACGTTGCGGAAGAATTCACCCACGAATACGCAACATGTGCACATTTCCTGAGGCTACGTGTACACGTTGTGGGAAGTCTTGGGTATTTTTCCGGACTGATTTTTGTAAATCGGCAGGAAATCCAAACTGCTGATTTACTGCCGAATTTCCGCGGATTTACCATGTTTGTTTGCGGTTTTTGTGCGGATTTCACCTGCGGTTTTACACCTGCGGATTCCTGTTATGGAGCAGGTGTAAACCGCTGCAGAATCCACACAAAGAATTGACATGCTGCGGAATAAACAACGCAGTGTTTCCGCACGTTTTTTTCCGCAGCATGTGCACTGCAGATTTTGTTTTCCATAGGTTTTCATGGTACTGTAAACGCATGGAAAACCGCAGCAAAATCCGCAGCTTGTGCACATACTCCAAGTCTTCTCTCTGGGTGTGTGCTTTCACTCTCCTTTCCCAGAAGATGTCAATCACACTATGGCATCATCTGAGACTGTTAGATCAGCTGTTAAGTTCAGGTTGAACTCCCACACCCCCTGCAAAGACCATTGGTATCAATTTTTTTACAGCATTAATTGCACAGAAAAAGTTACTTGAAAACCTGATTTTCCAGAACATTTCTATTACAGAGATAGCAAACATGTATAGTTTTGTTATTTCATTGGCTTCAAAAAATTCATAGTTTTCTTAAAAGAAAATAAATTGGTTTCTTCTGCCATTTCACTAGACACGTACATTTTATATATTACTATCAATAGAGCTGTGTGGGGTCTTGTCTTTTGCATGGTGATCCTATGTTTTTATTTATACAGTTACTAGATGGCCCGATTCTAACGCATCGGGTATTCTAGAATATGTATGTCCACGTAGTATATTGCCCAGCCACAGAGTATATTGCCCAGCCACGTAGTATATTGCCCAGCCACGTAGTATATTGCCCAGCCACGTAGTAGATTGCCCAGTTACGTAGTATATTGCCCAGTGACGTAGTATATTGCCCAGTGACATAGTATACAGCACAGAGCCACGTAGTATATTGCCCAGCCACGTAGTATATTGCCCAGTGACATAGTATACAGCACAGAGCCACGTAGTATATTGCCCAGCCATGTAGTATATTGCCCAGTGACGTAGTATATTGCCCAGCCACGTAGTATATTGCCCAGCCACGTAGTATATTGCCCAGTTACGTAGTATATTGCCCAGTTACGTAGTATATTGCCCAGCCACGTAGTATATTGCCCAGTGACGTAGTATACAGCACAGAGCAACGTAGTATATTGCACAGCCCATGTAGTATATTGCCCAGCCACGTATGTCACAGGTTAAAAAAAATAAAATAAACACATACTCACCTTCCGCAGGCGCGTTGTAGCTCTGTCGCCTGTGTGGGGTGCAGGCGGCAGCTTCCGGGGTCCCAAGGTGTGATGACGTCGTGGTCACGTGACCGTGCCGCGGTCACATGACCGTGCCGCGGTCACATGACCGTGCCGTCACGGCAGGTCCTTGTCGCGCAGGACCTGTGATGACGTCGCGGTCACATGACCGTGTAGCGGTCACATGACCGTGACGTCAAGGCAGGTCCTTTCCGCGCAGGCGCGCAGGACTTGTGATGATGTCGCGGTCACATGACCGTGACGTCATGGCAGGTCCTTCTGCCAAACCATCCTTGCCACCGGAACATGCCGCTTGCATCGCGAGGAGCGGGAAAGACAGCGTAGGTGAGTATATAATCATTTTTTATTTTTTAATTATTTTTAACATTAGATGTTTTTACTATTGACGCTGCATAGGCTGCGTCAATAGTAAAAATCTTGGTCACACAGGGTTAATAGCAGCGGCAACGGAGTGCGTTACCCCCGGCATAACGCGGTCCTTTACCACCGACATTAAACCTGTGTGAGCGGTGACCGGAGGGGTGTATGCGAGCGCCGGGCAGTGAGTGCGGGGAGTAAGGAGCGGCCATTTTCTTCCGGACTGTGCGCGTCGCTGATTGGTCGTGGCAATGGTCGTGGGCGTTTTGCCACGAACAATCAGCGACTTGGATTCCATGACAGACAGAGGCCGCGACCAATGAATATCCGTGACAGACAGAAGGACAGACAGACGGAAGTGACCTTTAGACAATTATATAGTAGATGGAGAACATACTGTGTTTCAAATGCTTCTTATTGCATATTTTCTTGCGTTATTGCAGCAATTGAAAAACTGCAATTGTGTTTTGATTTTTCTTCCTCTTTACAGCGTACACGTATCGGCTTAGTAAATGTAATATTTTGATAGAGTGGACTTTTCTGGATGCAGTGATACCAAACATGTGTATACTGTATATATATATTCCAGTTATGTATCACTTAGTTTACTGGGTGCAGCAGTTGTGATACAATCAAAGTTCTAGGATGTAGCAGAGCTCAGAACACTAAACCCACCCACACCACAGCTTTTGGGTACATTATCTATTGTTATATGAGGGAATAAGCAAAATCACGACTTTAGTCAACATAGCTACCAACTACAGAGGTATTACTACAGGTAGAAAGGAGAATAAATATCTGGTGATAACGATATTGGATATAGCATACAGACTAGTCGCTGATAAACAAGGAGACAGAAGGGGGAAATGAGTAAAAAAAACAAAATAATGACCATGAAGTCCACAACTTATAAATAATCTTTATTAGATACAGTATAGAAAAGGACACAGTGCCACATTAAGTACAAACCACCCCGACGCACATTTCGGAAGCACTCCTTCTTCAGGGGGCATGGCACTTAGTGCCATAAGCGGATTTTTATACTAATGGATGCCCGAAGTAAAATACATATATAGGTGGCGTGTCCTCCCTCCCACCTCCCAGCAAACGCACCGCACACCGCAGAACAACACACAAACACGAGCGCATGAGCGCCGACAGGGGGGCGGAGCAGGCACCGAGCATACTCAGTGAGCATGGACACAATATTGGATATGGGCAAACAGTGTGGGCAAACAAATAAATCTAATTCTACAGAGCATGTGGCGCATCCTCCCTCCCACCTTTCAGCGAGCGATCCACGCACCGCTGAACAGCAGACAAACACGGAGCCCCGTGTAGTCTGATGCCGAGCACACAGCCAGCGCGAGCGCCGACAGGAGGCGGAGCTAGAACCGTACATGCTCAATAAGCATGAAAGTGTATGGAAGCCATATTGGATATGGGCAAACAATTTGCACTGAAGAAAATATCCATTACAAAGTCAGCGCTCATTCATTGGAGAGATTTGTAAAACATTGATACATGAAGTTGGTCCCTTGGGCAATATTGAGGTTTGCTAATAGTTGTCAGCGTGGCAAATTATTTGTTTAGAGTACAAAATCACCCAACCACCATTTGGCTCTGATATATATCCTAAATAGATGTCTGATATGGATTTTGTGTGGTGGCCTCCGTAGTCTAAAGAACTCATTGTAAAAAAAAAAGATTAAACATACATGCTTTTTTACAATTGATTCCTGTGATGACACATCATTTAATCTTAATTATCCAGATGTCTATTTTCAGTAGGCAAGGAGAAATAGGCTATTTTTTGAATGTTAAGAAAAAAAATATTATATGTTACTCGCGCTGGAAGTAGATATATACAATATCCACTATGAGGACCAGAAATGGAAAAAGTAATGACTATACTAACTAGCCAAGGAAATAAACAATTCAAAACTGATAGGATATATCTAATGTCTTTTTGAATCTATTGCCAAAACATTCTGAAGTACTGTGGCTGGAAAGAGGAAGATGCGTGCACGGAAAATACCTTTGTGAAGATATGATGCTGGTGACAAGTCTCTAGTCCTTCAGGTAATCTTTTTCCTGCATCTCGTTACGGCCACAGTGGATCTTGAACAATGCCTTCTTAGGAGCAAGCTGTGGACACTGCCCCGGCCGGTAGCAGAGTGTCCTGCGCCCGCTTCCTCCGTGCAGTGAGGTAGCGCTGCTGGTTTCAGCCGTTAGGTTCTCTGCATCCGCAGGACCTTTCGTAGATACACGTGACTGGCTTTGAAAGGCTACAGAGGGAAAGAGGGACCAATTCCTACGCGTTTCGGTAACAAACGTGTACCTTCTTCAGGGATGGTCCATAGTGTGTAAGATGTCCCTATATAGCATGCAGCGATCACCTGACTGTATTACATGTTGAAGGCAAATAGCTCAATTTCGCTATTCAGGCCTTTAGGAGCCAGAGTATCAAGTTCAAAAATCATCTTAGTTTCTTCTCTGGACATCTGTTGAATAAAATTGCCTCTTCTCCAACTTTCATGCACTATTTTGAGGCCAGTTATAATAATATCTTTAGTGGAGCCCCCATGATGGATCAGAAAATGCTTTGAAAGTGGGTGTCCCTGAAATTTTTTATTAATGTTCCTCATATGCTCGTTAATCCTGATCTGGAGAGAACGCTTAGTCCTCCCTATATATATCTTGTCGCAGGGGCACTTAATGGAATAAATGACCCCTTTCGTGTTACAAGATATAAAATCCTTAATTTGCCAGTTTACAGTCCCATTGGAAAGTGTAGACTGTTTTTTTGTTCTCAATAATTTACAGGATTTACATTTTGAGCAGGGATAAAAGCCGGGTTGTTTAGTTATAAAAGAATATTTTTTTGGAACATTAGGACGTGGGACAGTAGGGGCTATAGTATTCCCCAGATTCCTAGCCTTCTTGTAAATGAACCGTGGGCGTTCCGGGAGCTTCTCACCAATAATTCTGTCTTCTTTTAAAATATCCCAGTGCCTGTTTACTATTTTTCTCAACAGATAAGTATTGGCACTAAACCGTGTAAAAATAGGGACCTTATCCAATAATGGATCCCCATTGTTTTTTTCTTTATTTTGGAGAAGATTGGATCTGGGTAGAGCTTCCACCAGATGCTTTGTTGTCGCCAATGAAGTCCGGGAATAATGGAGGCTCCATCTGGATCACCTATCCAGAATTATAGTTCATGTAACTCTAATAATGGGGTGGAATGTAGGGAAGAACACCAACAGGAATACAATACCAATCAATTTGTAACATTGGATGGAACAACGATCAGTGTCACATCTGCTGATAGATTTTCAATACATCCAACTGAAAGTGCTGATCACAGTGAATGCCCAGCTGTTTCCAATGTATTGGAAACAAGTAGTATATCCGCTGAAACTTGGCCCTCCATTCATGATATCTCTATATACACCCCTATATCTTCACACGCATTTCAGAATAGATTTCAGGTTTTGGATAATGGGGATGATCCTCCATTTACCAGTACAACGGAGACCCCGTACCAAAACAATGCTATGAACACTCCTGTTAGAAAATCCCCTAGAAAATGTTTGAAAAAAAAACTTTAAAAAAAGTCTCAAAATCCACCATGCACACTCATCCTATGGAGCAAATTCAACAACAACAAAAAAATAAACATAATAACCATCCTTTTTTTCAATTAGGCCAAAAAAAACAAGAAAAAGGGGTTGTAGGGGCGGGAAATCAACCCAAAAAAAGAGGAAACAAAACAACAAAAAAGAATTAGAAACAGGAGTGGATTGTCAACAACAACAAAAAATATTCAATCTAAGTAGACATACACTAGATAAGAAAGAAATCTCCTTATTAAATAAAGGATTATAATATGCTCCCAATACTAGATTTGATAAATTCGAGGCCTTCATTGGTATAAAACTTTTTATGAAACAACTAGCCGTTAAAAAACATTTTTTAATAAATAAAGGTATATCTACTGCAATCAACGCATCTCCACAAACCGATCCTTTTTTACACACTTCACTTAGAGCCAAATCTAACTTCAATCCGGCTCAGGAATATTCCGAATCCTTTGAGGCTTTTCAGAAAAATGTGATACGAGATATCAGAAAAATATCTGACAGAAGGTGCTCAAAATTTAAAAATAATTTGACAAATGAAGAATTAAAGGCCATCAAACAAATTCAAGCAAACAAAATGATAACAGTTAGACCAGCAGACAAAGGGGGCGGGATAGTTATTCTAAACTCTGAAGACTATGCCAGGGAAGCATTACGTTTATTGGGAGATGAACACACCTACAGCCTCCTACCAAAGGATCCAACAGAGAATTTTATCCAGGAACTGTATGTTCTGACTAAAAATGGCTTTGAACAATTTATCCTGACCAAACGTGAACTTGATTTTATTAATACAAAGGATCCAAAAGTATCCTATTTTTATTACTTACCCAAAATTCACAAAGATCCAATAAATCCCCCCGGTAGACCTATTATATCCGGGGTGGGGTGTTTAACAGCTAATTTGTCTAAATATATAGATTGTCACTTACAAAAATTGGTTCCGAAGCTTCCATCATATCTGAAGGACACTACACATATCCTCAGAGTCTTGGAAAAAATTGAATGGAAAGACCACTACATTATGGGAACGTTAGACATTAGCTCCCTTTACACCGTAATACAACATGATAAAGGTTGTGAAGCGGTAAAATTCTTTTTAGATAAACAGGGTATATTCCCAGAGGCACAGATCACTTTTATTCTGGATTGTATACGTTTTATATTGACCCATAATTATTTTAAATATGAGGTGCACTATTACTCCCAGCAATGGGGTACTGCTATGGGTACCAGGTTCGCACCAAGTTATGCAAATCTATATGTGGGTAAATGGGAACAGGACGTCATTTATGACGCTACTACCTGGGGTGCGAACCTGGTACTCTGGCAAAGATTTATAGATGACATTGTTTTTATTTGGTCTGGTGGTCCCGACTAGTGTTGAGCATTCCGATACCGCAAGTATCGGGTATCGGCCGATATTTGCTGTATCGGAATTCCGATACCGAGATCCGATACTTTTGTGGTATCGGGTATCGGTATCGAAACAACATTAATGTGTAAAAGAAAGAATTAAAATAAAAAATATTGCTATACTCACCTCTCCGACGCAGCCTGGACCTCACCGAGGGAACTGGCAGCGTTCTTTGCTTAAAATGCGCGCGTTTCCTTCCTTCCATGACGTCACGGCTTGTGATTGGTCGCGTGCCGCCCATGTGGCCGCGACGCGACCAATCACAGCAAGCCGTGACGTAATTTTCAGGTCCTTCTAGGCATTCAGTATTTTAAAATTACGTTCCGGCTTTGTGATTGGTCGCGTCGCGGTCACATGGGCGACGCGACCAATCACAAGCCGTGAGGTCACAGGAGGCAGGAAACGCGCGCATTTTTAAAATTTTAAAATGCGCGCGTGTCCAGCCTCCCGTGACGTCACGGCTTGTGATTGGTCGCGTCGCCCATGTGACCGCGACGCGACCAATCACAAGCCAGAACGTAATTTTAAAATTCTGAAGGACCTGAAATTACGTCACGGCTTGCTGTGATTGGTCGCGTCGCGGCCACATGGGCGGCACGCGACCAATCACAAGCCGGGACTTCACGTAAGGAAGTAAACGCGCGAATTTTAAGCAAAGAACGCTGCCGGTTCCCACGGTGAGGTGAGTATAGCAATATTTTTTATTATAATTCTTTCTTTTACACATTAATATGGATCCCAGGGCCTGAAGGAGAGTTTCCTCTCCTTCAGACTCTGGGAACCATCAGGGATACCGTCCGATACTTGAGTCCCATTGACTTGTATTGGTATCCGATACTTTGCCGGTATCGGCCGATACTTTCCGATACCGATACTTTCAAGTATCGGACGGTATCGCTCAACACTAGTCCCGACTCATTATCCGATTTTATTATTAATTTAAATAAAAATAAATATTTTTTAAATTTTACGGGAACCACCAGTACAACATCTATTAATTTTTTGGATCTTAATATTTTTATTGAAAATGGAGTAATTCACACCAAAACATTTCATAAGCCCACGGATGCTATTAATTATATTGCCTTGGACAGCTGTCACCTCCCCAGCTGGCTTCTTAACATCCCGAAGAGCCAGTTAATCCGAGCACATAGAAATTGCTCCCAAGCCCATGATTTTAATAGGGAGGCTGAATCTCTAATGAATAAATTTGCCCAAAAAGGTTATTCCCGGACTTCATTGGCGACAACAAAGCATCTGGTGGAAGCTCTACCCAGATCCAATCTTCTCCAAAATAAAGAAAAAAACAATGGGGATCCATTATTGGATAAGGTCCCTATTTTTACACGGTTTAGTGCCAATACTTATCTGTTGAGAAAAATAGTAAACAGGCACTGGGATATTTTAAAAGAAGACAAAATTATTGGTGAGAAGCTCCCGGAACGCCCACGGTTCATTTACAAGAAGGCTAGGAATCTGGGGAATACTATAGCCCCTACTGTCCCACGTCCTAATGTTCCAAAAAAATATTCTTTTATAACTAAACAACCCGGCTTTTATCCCTGTTCAAAATGTAAATCCTGTAAATTATTGAGAACAAAAAAACAGTCTACACTTTCCAATGGGACTGTAAACTGGCAAATTAAGGATTTTATATCTTGTAACACGAAAGGGGTCATTTATTCCATTAAGTGCCCCTGCGACAAGATATATATAGGGAGGACTAAGCGTTCTCTCCAGATCAGGATTAACGAGCATATGAGGAACATTAATAAAAAATTTCAGGGACACCCACTTTCAAAGCATTTTCTGATCCATCATGGGGGCTCCACTAAAGATATTATTATAACTGGCCTCAAAATAGTGCATGAAAGTTGGAGAAGAGGCAATTTTATTCAACAGATGTCCAGAGAAGAAACTAAGATGATTTTTGAACTTTAAACTCTGGCTCCTAAAGGCCTGAATAGCGAAATTGAGCTATTTGCCTTCAACATGTAATACAGTCAGGTGATCGCTGCATGCTATATAGGGACATCTTACACACTATGGACCATCCCTGAAGAAGGTACACGTTTGTTACCGAAACGCGTAGGAATTGGTCCCTCTTTCCCTCTGTAGCCTTTCAAAGCCAGTCACGTGTATCTACACGTGACCGTGACGTCACGAAAGGTCCTGCGGATGCAGAGAACCTAACGGCTGAAACCAGCAGCGCTACCTCACTGCACGGAGGAAGCGGGCGCAGGACACTCTGCTACCGGCCGGGGCAGTGCCCACAGCTCGCTCCTCAGAAGGCATTGTTCAAGATCCACTGTGGCCGTAACGAGATGCAGGAAAAAGATTACCTGAAGGACTAGAGACTTGTCACCAGCATCATATCTTCACAAAGGTATTTTCCGTGCACGCATCTTCCTCTTTCCAGCCACAGTACTTCAGAATGTTTTGGCAATAGATTCAAAAAGACATTAGATATATCCTATCAGTTTTGAATTGTTTATTTCCTTGGCTAGTTAGTATAGTCATTACTTTTTCCATTTCTGGTCCTCATAGTGGATATTGTATATATCTACTTCCAGCGCGAGTAACATATAATATTTTTTTTCTTATCCTCATTGGCACAGACGTGGTACTGTACCCATACTCGCTGCAGGACTCACTTGGTTTGAAGCGCTACTGGCACATATATATTTATTTTTTGAATGTTGACTTTAGCCTTGATGTGTTTTTCTTCCGGTAAATCAAGAATCATAGACTGTTGTTTGAATGTTTGACTATTGAATTATTTATCAATTGATGAATGGCTACTGCTAGCCTCTTTTATCAGCTCCTACATGTTATTGTCTGCTACCTTTGCAAGACAGGGACTCTGGGTCTTTTAACAATCAATGTTTGCTAATATGTTGATTATCAATTGTATGAGTCCATGTAGCTTGTAAACTTGCAAAACAGAGAAGGACAAACTATGTTTATTGATTAAATACTCAAACAATGAGAGATGAGCCCATACTACCTTACCCCTAACCTGTGGATGATGGCTTGAATAAGACCTGTGAACTATAAAAGAGGGATGTGCCTCTGTATCAGGAGACTCTTAACAAAACTACAGCAAGGAACACTCTACACTCTACAAGATAGCTGCTAGGACATGATGGATCCATCAAGAGGACCAGAGATTTGACATACTACAGGATGCCAGCTTATGGACCATGGCCCTAGCTGGAAGAGTATAAATATGCTTCATTGACCCATGGCGAGGTTCGGAGAAGTCAGGTTGGGACCATCCGGTCACCTGGCTCCATGAAGATGTTAGGAAAAGCCAGGTTGAGACCATCGTGTCACCTGGAACTATGGAGACATTTGGAGAAGCCAGGTTGTGACTATCCAGTCACTTGGCCACGTGCCTCAACGGACTGTGAGCTTCCTAAACTTGTCATTACCTCCACTCTCTGTGTGCCCGCCAAAAGCGGGGTGCCACTGGTGGGGTTAGTTGGCCTGGGAAACCCCATAGTCACAGCTAATCCAGGTGAGTCATCGGAAGGGTGAGATATTGTAATTTGCACCATCTTGGGTATTTGCTAGGACTGTTCTCTATGTTATTGTCTGTTGGTGGTTCAATAAATTATTGCATTCTGTTTTAACCTCACCTTGTGTTGTCTGTTGTGTATCCGCTTTTTGGGCTCCCCTGGTGGTTGCTGGTGGTACTGGTGACTTGTTTGCACTTTGCTGCTTCTGTTCACCTGCTTCCATCAGCGTTTGGGAGTTTCCTATTTAGCCTTGCTCTCCAGTCATTTCCTTGCCGGTCATCATTGTAACCAGAGCCTTCGGTTGCATGTTCCTGCTACTAGTCTGCTGATCAGCTAAGTGGACTTTGTCCTTTTGTTTTGTATCTTTAGTCCAGTTTGCAGTTGTTGTAATTCTCTGTAGCTGGAAGCTCTTGCGGGCTGAAATTGCCACTCCTGTGTCATGAGTTGACACAGGAGTCTTAAAGTAATTTCAGGATGGTTTTTTGAAAGGGTTTTCAGTTGACCGTGAAGTCCTCTTTTGTATCCTTCTGCTATCTAGTAAGTGGACCTCTCTTTGCTAAATCTACTTTCATACTGTGTATGTCTTTTCCTCTTATTTCACCGTTATTACATGTGGGGGGCTGCTATCATCTTTTCGGGTATTTCCCTAGAGGTAAGCCAGGTCTGTTTCTTCCTCTACCAGGCTTAGTTAGTCCTCCGGCTGGCGCGTGGCATTTAGGAAGCCGTAGGTATGCTCCCTGGCTACTATTAGTTGTGTGGTAGATTTAGCTCACGGTCAACTCGAGTTTCCATCACCCGAGAGCTCGTTCGTTATTTATAGGTTTCTTACGTTCCCTTGCCATTGGGAACCATGACAGTATGACCGGCCATGTGTTAAACTTATTGGCAGAAGAAAGGAGAGAAAAAGGAAGTCTGTAAATTTTTTTTTTTTCTTTTTCCCTGTACTTGCTCCATAATTGGATCAGTTGTATTTCAGCTCTAATTACTGCCTTTGCCTTTCTCTCCTTATAATCCTTGAATGGCTCTGAGCTCACCTGTTTAAAGATGGATCCTCAGAGTTTGGCTGCAGGTTTAAATAATCTTGCTACGAAGGTTCAAAATTTACAAGATTTTGTTATGCATACTCCTATTTCTGAACCTAAAATCCCTACACCAGAGGTGTTTTCCGGAGATAGATTTCGGTTTCTGAATTTCAAATATAATTGTAAATTATTCCTTTCTCTCAGACCTCACTCCTCAGGAGATCCTGTCCAGCAGGTTAAGATTGTAATTTCTTTGCTGCGAGGTGACCCTCAAAATTGGGCATTTTCATTGGCACCAGGGGATCCTGCGTTGCTCAATGTGGATGCGTTTTTCCTGGCTTTAGGGTTGCTTTATGAGGAACCTAATTTGGAGATTCAAGCTGAAAAAGCTTTGATAGCCCTATCTCAAGGGCAAGATGAAGCTGAGATATACTGCCAAAAATTTCGTAAATGGTCTGTGCTTACTCAGTGGAATGAGTGCGCCTTAGCGGCAAATTTCAGAGAGGGCCTTTCTGATGCCGTTAAAGATGTTATGGTCGGGTTCCCTGCGCCTACAGGTCTGAATGAGTCCATGACAATGGCAATTCAGATTGATCGGCGTTTGCGGGAGCGCAAACCCGTGCACCATTTGGCGGTATCTTCTGAAGAGATGCCAGAGAAAATGCAATGTGACAGAATTATGTCCAGAAGCGAGCGGCAGAATTATAGGCGTAAAAATGGGTTATGCTTCTATTGTGGTGATTCTGCTCATGTTATATCGGCATGCTCTAAACGTACTAGGAAGGTTGACAAGTCTATTTCAATTGGCACTTTACAGTCCAAATTTATTTTGTCTGTAACCTTGATTTGTTCATTATCAGTTATTACCGTGGATGCCTATGTGGACTCTGGCGCCGCTCTGAGTCTTATGGACTGGTCCTTTGCCAGGCGCTGTGGGTTTGATTTAGAGCCTCTGGAAGTCCCTATACCTCTGAAGGGTATTGATTCTACACCTTTGGCTTGTAATAAACCACAGTTCTGGACGCAAGTGACTATGCGTATGACTCCAGACCATCAGGAGGTGATTCGCTTCCTTGTGTTGTACAATTTACATGATGTTTTGGTGCTTGGATTACCATGGTTACAGTCTCATAACCCAGTCCTTGACTGGAAAGCTATGTCTGTGTTAAGCTGGGGATGTCGGGGGGCTCATGGGGACACTCCTATGGTGCCCATTTCGTCATCTATTCCATCTGAGATTCCGGCATTTTTGTCTGATTATCGTGATATTTTTGAAGAGCCTAAGATTGGTTCACTCCCTCCTCACAGGGATTGTGATTGCGCCATAGATTTGATTCCTGGCAGTAAATTTCCAAAGGGTCGTTTGTTTAACCTATCTGTACCTGAACATGCTGCTATGCGCGAGTATATTAAGGAGTCCCTGGAAAAGGGACATATTCGTCCTTCTTCATCACCTTTAGGAGCCGGTTTTTTCTTTGTCTCTAAAAAGGATGGCTCTCTGAGGCCTTGTATTGATTATCGACTCCTGAATAAAATTACAGTCAAATATCAGTATCCGTTGCCTTTGCTGACTGATTTGTTTGCTCGCATAAGGGGGGCTAAGTGGTTCTCTAAGATTGATCTTCGTGGGGCGTATAATTTGGTGCGGATTAAGCAGGGGGATGAGTGGAAAACCGCATTTAATACGCCTGAGGGCCATTTTGAGTATTTGGTAATGCCTTTCGGCCTTTCTAATGCACCTTCTGTCTTTCAGTCCTTAATGCATGATATTTTCCGTGAATATTTGGATAAATTTATGATAGTGTACTTGGATGATATTTTGATTTTTTCTGATGACTGGGAGTCTCATGTTCAGCAGGTCAGGAGGGTTTTTCAGGTTTTGCGGGAGAATTCTTTGTGTGTAAAGGGTTCAAAGTGTGTTTTTGGGGTTCAAAAAATTTCCTTTTTGGGGTACATTTTTTCCCCTTCTTCTATTGAGATGGACCCTGTCAAGGTTCGGGCTATTTACGACTGGACGCAGCCTACTTCTCTGAAGAGTCTCCAGAAATTCTTGGGCTTTGCTAATTTTTATCGTCGATTTATAGCTGGTTTTTCTGGCATTGCTAAACCTCTGACGGATTTGACTAAAAAGGGTGCTGATGTTGCCAATTGGTCCCCTGCTGCCGTGGAGGCCTTTCGGGAGCTTAAGCGCCGTTTTTTGTCTGCCCCTGTGTTGCGCCAGTCTGATGTTTCCCTTCCCTTTCAGGTTGAGGTCGATGCTTCCGAGATTGGAGCGGGGGCGGTTTTGTCGCAGAAAAGTTCCGACTGCTCAGTGATGAGACCTTGTGCGTTCTTTTCGCGAAAATTTTCGGCCGCCGAGCGAAACTATGATGTTGGTAATCGGGAGCTTTTGGCCATGAAGTGGGCATTTGAGGAGTGGCATCATTGGCTTGAGGGTGCCAAACATCAGGTGGTAGTTTTGACTGATCACAAGAATTTAATTTATTTGGAGTCTGCCAGGCGCCTGAATCCTAGACAGGCACGTTGGTCGTTGTTCTTTTCCCGGTTTAATTTTGTGGTCTCGTACTTACCGGGTTCTAGGAATGTGAAGGCAGATGCTCTTTCTAGGAGTTTTGAGCCTGACTCTCCTGGGAATTCTGAACCTGCTGGTGTCCTTAAGGATGGAGTGGTTTTGTCTGCTGTCTCTCCTGATTTGCGACGTGCTTTGCAAGAATTTCAGGCGGATAGACCTGATCGTTGTCCGTCTGGTAGACTGTTTGTTCCTGACGAGTGGACCACTAGAGTCATCTCGGAAGTTCATTCTTCTACTCTGGCAGGTCATCCGGGTATTTTTGGCACCAGAGATTTGGTGGCTAGATCCTTCTGGTGGCCTTCCCTGTCTCGAGATGTGCGTGTTTTTGTGCAGTCTTGCGATGTGTGTGCTCGGGCCAAGCCTTGTTGTTCTAGGGCTAGTGGGTTGTTGTTGCCCTTGCCTATTCCGAAGAGGCCTTGGACGCACATCTCTATGGACTTTATCTCGGATCTCCCTGTTTCTCAGAAGATGTCTGTCATCTGGGTGGTGTGTGACCGTTTTTCTAAAATGGTTCATTTGGTGCCATTGCCTAAGTTGCCTTCCTCATCTGAGTTGGTCCCTCTGTTTTTTCAAAATGTGGTTCGCCTGCATGGTATTCCGGAAAACATCGTTTCTGACAGGGGTACCCAGTTCGTGTCTAGATTTTGGCGGGCAGTCTGTGCCAGGTTGGGCATTGATTTGTCTTTTTCGTCTGCATTCCATCCTCAGACCAATGGCCAGACGGAGCGAACTAATCAAACTTTGGAGACTTATTTGAGGTGTTTTGTGTCTGCGGATCAGGATGATTGGGTTGCCTTTCTGCCGTTGGCGGAGTTTGCTCTTAATAATCGGGCTAGTTCTGCCACTTTGGTTTCTCCTTTCTTTTGCAATTCAGGGTTTCATCCGCGTTTTTCATCTGGTCAGGTTGAATCTTCGGATTGTCCTGGAGTGGATGCGGTAGTGGATCGGTTGCATCAGATTTGGGGACAAGTGGTGGATAATTTGGAATTGTCCCAGGAGAGGACTCAGCAGTTTGCTAACCGCCGTCGTCGTGTTGGCCCCCACCTTCGTGTTGGGGACTTGGTGTGGTTGTCTTCCCGTTTTGTCCCTATGAGGGTTTCTTCTCCTAAATTTAAGCCTCGGTTCATCGGTCCTTATAGGATTTTGGAGATTCTTAACCCTGTCTCCTTTCGTTTGGACCTCCCGGCATCTTTCGCTATCCATAATGTGTTCCATCGGTCGCTGTTGCGGAGATATGAGGTACCGGTGGTTCCTTCTACTGAACCTCCTGCTCCTGTGCTGGTGGAGGGTGAATTGGAGTACGTGGTAGAAAAGATCTTGGACTCCCGTATTTCCAGACGGAGACTTCAATATCTGGTTAAATGGAAGGGCTATGGTCAGGAAGATAATTCTTGGGTAACTGCCTCTGATGTTCATGCCTCGGATTTGGTTCGTGCCTTTCATAGGGCTCATCCAGATCGCCCTGGCGGTTCTTGTGAGGGTTCGGTGCCCCCTCCTTAAGGGGAGGGTACTGTTGTGTATCCGCTTTTTGGGCTCCCCTGGTGGTTGCTGGTGGTACTGGTGACTTGTTTGCACTTTGCTGTTTCTGTTCACCTGCTTCCATCAGCGTTTGGGAGTTTCCTATTTAGCCTTGCTCTCCAGTCATTTCCTTGCCGGTCATCATTGTAACCAGAGCCTTCGGTTGCATGTTCCTGCTACTAGTCTGCTGATCAGCTAAGTGGACTTTGTCCTTTTGTTTTGTATCTTTAGTCCAGTTTGCAGTTTTTGTAATTCTCTGTAGCTGGAAGCTCTTGCGGGCTGAAATTGCCACTCCTGTGTCATGAGTTGACACAGGAGTCTTAAAGTAATTTCAGGATGGTTTTTTGAAAGGGTTTTCAGTTGACTGTGAAGTCCTCTTTTGTATCCTTCTGCTATCTAGTAAGTGGACCTCTCTTTGCTAAATCTACTTTCATACTGTGTATGTCTTTTCCTCTTATTTCACCGTTATTACATGTGGGGGGCTGCTATCATCTTTTGGGGTATTTCCCTAGAGGTAAGCCAGGTCTGTTTCTTCCTCTACCAGGCTTAGTTAGTCCTCCGGCTGGCGCGTGGCATTTAGGAAGCCGTAGGTATGCTCCCTGGCTACTATTAGTTGTGTGGTAGATTTAGCTCACGGTCAACTCGAGTTTCCATCACCCGAGAGCTCGTTCGTTATTTATAGGTTTCTTACGTTCCCTTGCCATTGGGAACCATGACAGTTGTCTGAGTAGTATTATGCCCACGGGAAAAGGAGAGTCGGCATTCAGTGAGATGAGCCCTAGTCCATGCAGTCTTGGGCCAGCAGATGAGAGCAGCCACTGACCCCCCCGTGTCTCCACAATTCCTACGCTCTTTTTCTTTCCTGTCTTAAGCATCCATTTATCATATATATCGAGTGCATAGTTTAAACAGATGGCTAAAAGGAGAAGTGAGTATAGCTTTAAATAGATTTTTTACATCAGTTAGGCAAAATGCCATACTTAAAAAGCCCTTGCTCTATTTATAATATACGAGTGATTGCGCGCCCTTCAGGTGCACGTGGTGATTATGAAACACGCAATGGGGTATACTCACGCACCAGACTGGCGTATGTGCAGACTAATAGCAAACATAAATACCTGGTGTACCTCTCCTGCCACTCCTACCTTGTGTATGAAAAAGATCTATAGTTAATACTGTTCAGGTAGAGCTATCCCATAGCCCTATTCCTAAAGGAAATGAACGGGTAGAGCTATCCCATAGCCCTATTTCTAAAGGAAATGAAGGGGTAGAGCTATCCGATAGCGCTATTCCTCAATGTTCCTGAGCGTAAGCTATTTCACATGGTTGAGCGCACTTGGAATCTGCCCCCAAGGCCATGCCCAAGCTCAATGTTTGGTCCATAGACCGAGGCTAGGAGTTAGTCTCGCTTTTGTGTATCACATTTTTTGGCTTTTACAATTGTTAAAAAGCTTAATAAAAGACTTCTTTGTACACACAGTTGACAGTAAACCATTTGTCAACATTAGGAATAAGTTTACCCTGCTTCTGTGTCTCAAATATTTTGACCCTTATTTGTTGGCTTTTCCTTCCCCTGGAGAAAGCCACATATAACTGCCATGTGAAAACACTGGGAGAGGCAAATAAATTCCTACAATCTCCAAGGACTGTCCCTGAGATTTATTGATGGTCATTGCAAAAGCCAACATGTTAGGAAACTGACGCCCTCACATCTGGACTGGCAAGTTTTTATCTTTGGAAATCAGGTCAATTCTTGGAATAAGAACTGTCTGACCCTTTGCTTTTCCATTTAAAGCAATGGCATGAATAACATTTGCTTTTAAGCTTTTCACATAAAGCATTGTGCCATTATAAAGGCCAAGCTTTCTGTTAAGATTATGCAGAGGCATAATTAAAGCTCCTGGTTTCAGCTTTAGTTCACGAGGAGGCATCCCAGTGGGATTCAAAGAGTTAAGAAACTCTACATGGTAATCTGTGAGAATCACACCCTCCTCTTCAGCAATTGTGTCAACGGAGCGATATGTTGAGTGTTCACCTTGAACTTGACTAAGAATTTTGTAATTCAAGGCGTGAACTTCATCATTCAATGACGTAAGAATTGCTTTATTGGTGATTGCTTCTACCGTTGCATCGGTAATCTCAATTGAGTCGCCAAAAATAGCTGTAATTAAATCACCCTCTTCAATAAAAGAATTTGGGATTTCAATTGTGTCTTCTAGTAGACCATATACATTTGACAACTCTCCATTGCCAAGTTTCAGTAACCAAGAGTTGTACTCAACTTCATTTTGAGACGTTCTCATATTCTGTTGTAACTGGATTTTGATTATTTAATGGTGGACTGTACAATTTGGGCTCTTTTTCCACCTTCCACTATTTGTAGGGTTTGATGAAAGTAACCACTGTTTATGAAAACTTTTCCACCAAATGGTCTTTTTTTTCCACATATGTCTTGGAACAAATTATCCACAGCGTTCATATTAAAACAGGGAGTCATTGTTACTTCGTCCCAAATAACGACAGATGACTCCCTAAGCTCCTTTGCTTGAAGTGAAGTTGGCTTAATTTTTGACACTGCGGTCTCATTTGTTGTAATTCCAAGGCCAAACTTGGAATGGTAGGTGCCACCAATCCAGTGGAGGCTACTGAGCAAATAGACTTCTTTACTGCTTGTAGTGTCTTGTGCAAGCAGTTGTACAAAAATGTCTTCCCACTGCCTCCTGGGCCATCTGGAAAAAAACAGTGTGAGCTAGTGTCGACTGGCTGTGATGCAGCATTGACTGCATAATTGCATTGAAAGCTGATTTCTGAGCTTCATTAAGCATAGCTTTCAATTCCTCAGGCTCCTGCTTTTTTACAGCATAATTCAGTTGGTCCAGTATTTCATCTGGTCATCTGGAGTTGGCAATCTGTAGTCAGCACAGGACTTTTAATTGCTTAAGAGCACTTCATTAATATCATGAAGAGCCAGTTGATCAGCAATTTATGGTGTATACCGTCTGGTGTAATCCTCCATAAATTGGGTTTTATATTTTTGCCATAATGCCAATGCTTTAGCTGGTTCCCTATGTAACACAAATTATAGCAAATAATTTGCGAAGTTGGTAGGGCATTTTGAAAGCGATTGCATCCGTTATACCGTCTTCCCATTGGGAATCATCTTCCAAATGATGAAGATCAATGCACGCATTTTTATACATGTCATGTATGATTCCATTGACAGTCCTTAAGTCAGCATAAGACTTTGCTCTTCTTACATGAAGTAAAAGGAGTCTTAGGTAATACAGCTCACCATCTGTTAAAGAGACTGTATACATTTGGGCAATTGTTTTTCCAAATTGAGCCCGTCCTTTTTTCCATCCTTCTAGTACAGCTTTTCTATCCCACACAGTGTTCAGGAATTTCACTGTACAAATACTGGCGGGCGGAAGCGTCAACTCTGTTTAGCTCAAAATAAGCCTGCAGAGTAGAGGCTTTTGAGTCTGAAATAACCATATCCAAATTTCCATCTTCGAAAAACACTTGCATGTTTTCAAGATGAACAGCAAGCCTTTTAATGGTATGTGAAGCATCTTGCATTTTATTTTTACAGATTCTCCACATGCCCTCAGGGGCGCTTATATACTGAGAATCTAGGTACGTTGCTGGTTCATTCCAGTTTAATGTATCAAACTTGATATTGGCACAGTCATGTCCTTTGTATACATATTTGAAAAGATATTTAACACTTTTTATTGAAGCACATACTGTATCTCAACATTGATATGGCAATTGTACTTGAGTAATAAATAAGGGTTGTATGAAGCTACCCATCTATTGTCGATTTCTCGCGTTCCTCGTCTGGTTTTCCCAGTATTGCGTTGACGGTACTGTGAGTAACCATCAACATTGGGGTTTGTCTCTGTATTAAATTCCTTTGGGAATTTTTTTTGTGCATTGACCATCTGTCATGCATATAGCACCAGGTTGATCTTCGCCACATGGGCCATGAATCATGTGCTTCATCACTGCCTCATGCAGTTTTGGATTTGCTGTCTCATTTGGGATTTCAGCAGAGACCAAATCATCAATTATTTCTTTGTCCCTTGGTTTATCTTCCTCTCTGAGGATTAAGAGCATGTGAGCGTGTAGTAGTCCACGCTTTTGAAATTCTATTACATGCACATAAGCAACTACACGGCCAAAAATGGTTTTTTTCAAAATCACGTTAAGCACAGCTTGGAGTTTGATTTTAAATACTCGTGCAACCAAATCTGGTCTGAACTCTGGCCTTTGCCATGGTTCTAAGTTTTCAGTCATTTCTTTCCACTTTGGGTAACAGGTAGTGTTGAGCAATACCGTCTGATACTTGAAAGTATCGGTATCGGATAGTATCGGCCAATACCCGAAAAGTATCGGATATCGCCGATACCGATACCCGATACCAATACAAGTCAATGGGATACCAAGTATCGGAAGGTATCCTGATGGTTCCCAGGGTCTGAAGGAGAGGAAACACTCCTTCAGGCCCTGGGATCCATATTAATGTGTAAAATAAAGAATAAAAATAAAAAATATTGATATACTCACCCTCTGACGCGCCCTGTTTGTAACCGCCAGCCTCCGTTCATAAGAATGAGCGCTTGAAAGTCCTTAGATGACGTCGCGGCCTGTGATTGGTCGCGGAGTGGTCACGTGACCGCAACGCGACCAATCACAGGCCACGACATCATCTAAGGACTTTCAAGCGCTTGAAAGACCTTAGATGACGTCACGGCTTGTGATTGGTCGCGTTGCGGTCACGTGACCGCTCCGTGACCAATCACAGGCCGCGACGTCATCTAAGGACTTTCAAGCGCTCATTCTTATGAACGGAGGCTGGCGGTTACATCGGTAAAGGTCCAGGCTGCGTCGGAGAGGTGAGTATATCAATATTTTTTATTTTTATTCTTTATTTTACACATTAATATCGATCCCGATACCAATTCCCGATATCACAAAAGTATCGGATCTCGGTATCGGAATTCCGATACAGCAAATATCGGCCGATACCCGATACTTGCGGTATCGGAATGCTCAACACTAGTTACAGGTCATCATAACAAAATTATCTGGCTTTCCGAATTTTCGGACAATTGTCATGGCGTCTTGGTAATTTTGCTGCATAGCTCTTGGGCTTCCAATGAAAGGGGATGGTAAAATCACTGGTGTCCCAGCTTTTAGCCCTTGGTGTAATGCAGCATTATGGATGTGATCCATAACGCTGGCACAACTGTTGATGCGTAATGTCTTTTGATTTTGTTTTATATACTTGATCCTGTCGGATTCAATTTTGATGTAACTGTCAACGATAAATTGTTGCATCAACTTCCCAGTAGTGTTGAGCATTCCGATACCGCAAGTATCGGGTATCGGCAGATACTTGCGGGTATCGGAATTCCGATACCGAGATCCGATACTTTTGTGGTATCGGGTATCGGTATCAAAACAACATTAATGTGTAAAATAAAGAATTAAAATAAAAAATATTGCTATACTCACCTCTCCGACGCAGCCTGGACCTCACCGAGGGAACCGGCAGCGTTCATTGCTTAAAATGCGCGCGTTTCCTGCCTCCCGTGACGTCACGGCCTGTGATTGGTCGCGGAGTGGTCACGTGACCGCAACGCGACCAATCACAGGCCGCGACATCATCTAAGGACTTTCAAGCGCTTGAAAGACCTTAGATGACGTCACGGCTTGTGATTGGTCGCGTTGCGGTCACGTGACCGCTCCGTGACCAATCACAGGCCGCGACGTCATCTAAGGACTTTCAAGCGCTCATTCTTATGAACGGAGGCTGGCGGTTACATCGGTAAAGGTCCAGGCTGCGTCGGAGAGGTGAGTATATCAATATTTTTTATTTTTATTCTTTATTTTACACATTAATATCGATCCCGATACCGATTCCCGATATCACAAAAGTATCGGATCTCGGTATCGGAATTCCGATACAGCAAATATCGGCCGATACCCGATACTTGCGGTATCGGAATGCTCAACACTAGTTACAGGTCATCATAACAAAATTATCTGGCTTTCCGAATTTTCGGACAATTGTCATGGCGTCTTGGTAATTGGTAATCGGATTCAATTTTGATGTAACTGTCAACGATAAATTGTTGCATCAACTTCCCAGTAGTGTTGAGCATTCCGATACCGCAAGTATCGGGTATCGGCAGATACTTGCGGGTATCGGAATTCCGATACCGAGATCCGATACTTTTGTGGTATCGGGTATCGGTATCGAAACAACATTAATGTGTAAAATAAAGAATTAAAATAAAAAATATTGCAATACTCACCTCTCCGACGCAGCCTGGACCTCACCGAGGGAACCGGCAGCGTTCATTGCTTAAAATGCGCGCGTTTCCTGCCTCCCGTGACGTCACGGCTTGTGATTGGTCGCGTGCCGCCCATGTGGCCGCGACGCGACCAATCACAGCAAGCCGTGACGTAATTTTCAGGTCCTGAATGCCTAATTCTAGGCATTCAGGATTTTAAAATTACGTTACAGCTTGTGATTGGTCGCGTCGCGGTCACATGGGCGACGCGACCAATCACAAGCCGTGACGTCACGAGAGGCAGAAAACGCGCGCATTTTAAAATTACATCACAGCTTGTGATTGGTTGCGTGCCGCCCATGTGACCGCGACGCGACCAATCACAGCAAGCCGTGACGTAATTTTCAGGTCCTGAATGCAGAATTAGGCATTCAGGACCTGAAATTACGTCACGGCTTGCTGTGATTGGTCGCATCGCGGCCACATGGGCGGCACGCGACCACTCACAAGCCGTGACGTCACGGGAGGCAGGAAACGCGCGCATTTTAAGCAAAGAAGGCTGCCGGTTCCCTCGGTAAGGTCCAGGCTGCGTCGGAGAGGTGAGTATAGCAATATTTTTTATTTTAATTCTTTATTTTACACATTAATATGGATCCCAGGGCCTGAAGGAGAGTTTCCTCTCCTTCAGACCCTGGGAACCATCAGGGATACTGTCCGATACTTGAGTCCCATTGACTTGTATTGGTATCAGGTATCGGTATCGGATTAGATCCGATACTTTGCCGGTATCGGCCGATACTTTCCGATACCGATACTTTCAAGTATCGGACGGTATCGCTCAACACTACTTCCCAGCATTTAAAAGGGGATTGAACTCATCACGAATGGCAAGCCTGTATGCATAGTACTGCAACAGGGTGATTTTTTCTTCTCGATCTGGATCCACTGGTATGGATGGTAGATGATTGTCACCAATTCCTTGATGTTGCACACTTAGGGCAATTGGAGTTGTCAAATTTATTGTCCATCCACTGTCCCCATATGGGAATAGAAGTGGATATGTCATTGCATCACACTTTCTGTGAAGAAAGGAAGAAAGCTGATTTGAACAGTTTGGTTTTCACTTTTGAGGTGAACTCTGATGTTCATATTAAATGGGGGTTCACCGATTGCATTTTTGATAAATTATAGCTACTTCATTGCATCTTAGTGCATTGTAGCGCCTCTGATCATCATTGTAGTAATTTATAATTGACATTGTTATTTCTAGTGGATCGCGATTTTCTCATTCAGCAATCCTCTCTTCCTCTATTTCAAATTCCCTCATCATTTTGAAGGCTCTTACGAGTGGGTTAATTGCTTTCATTTTCTCTCCAAGAGTTGATAGCAGTGCTGGGAGGCACTTTTTATTTGCTTGACTTCTTGTACTTAATGCTTCTTCACTGTCCAAGATATAAATCTGGGCAAACTTGGGAGTACTACCCACAGCTGGATGAAATGGGGCAGTTTTGTGGAAAATTTGTCAATAAATTCGAAAACAGTATGGACCATGCCCAGGAGGTGGTGCTACTTGTGCTCCCATTGATGCCAAAGCAAGCGAGCTATTGTATTTCCTTATATTAGCCATAAAGTTATTGGAGTGCTGATGCTCTCCTTTCATCAACTTGACTAATTTATCATCCATACGAATGGGACGTAATTGGATGCGCCCTCTCTTGCAGCAGGAAGGGAATGTTTTGTCCTGCGCCATTTCGTTTTTGAAATTTTTAGATTGGCAGAACTGACATCGAAATGTCAGTTCACCAGCATAGTGCTCTTCAATACGTATCTCATCAACTTGATTGAGAAGTCCTCTAGCGGCAAATGTAACCTGCCGCCGTCGAGTGGCTCTTGCATTTTGGACACGTATTCTATCTTATTCTCTTTCTTGTGAAATATGTGTATCACTTTGTGCATTGCATGTTGCTCCTTGTCGTGCGGCATTAGATGCTCTACGTGATTCAGGTACTTAATTCACTGCTCTTGCTTTGGCCGCCCTCTGTCGGGCTGCATCAGCAGTTCTTCGACAATTTTGTTCATCTTCTGTTTCATTAAGACGCAGGTTATGCATCCGTATACGATTCGCTTCTCTACGTGTAGCAGTGCGCTCAATTTGATCCATCTTTGCAATGTTGCCTCACAGGCTAACATTCAAAAAAGGCTTATGCCTTAACTCGCCACCAGGGAGAGATCCTCTCCTTAGGTATCCATGGTTACGCCCAAATGTGGATGACTCATTGTGCACAGACACATGGACATATCCAAATTAGGTATATTGATATGAATTGATGGAAAAAAAGGCCTAATAGAAAATGGGCTTCAGTGTTGCAATGAGTGTGACATTTTCCAACACTTTTCAACCTGAAAAGTAGTGTAAAACAATGTGGGAACTTGATTGTTATTTTCTTACTTTGCTAAATTCATGAATAGATACTTTGTCATTGTGAGATTACCACCGGTCCTATCTCAGTTAAGAAAAACGGTGAGGACTGGTGTCAGACAGTGACTAAGAACTGTGGGCGCTTATCTGATCCCTCGAACTAGGGGGTGCCCTAGCCTATCCCTGTCCCCTGTATTACCCCAGAAGGTGAAGACCCCTGGATCACATACTTTGCTATACTTCTATCTTAACTGTTCTCTCCCCCACACAGGGAAGAGTGAGTCTGAAGTCTATAGAATTACACTAACCAGACAGGCAAATGAAGACTCAAAAAACAACAGTGGAACACAGGGGAGGGATAGGTGGGAGAAACCAAATAGGTGAGGATAAGGATAAACACTCAAGTGCCTAATCCAAACACAAAAAAACTACTCTACAACACCAAACTAGGCAGAACGAACTATTTATAGCAAGGATGCCTATACAGCCTTTTCATAATAAATAGCTACCAAAGAGTGATAATGTGATAATATATTGTAGTACACATCAGGCACGAAATGCACCTGGACTAATAGATATCTATCTCAAAATAACAAGTGCATATATAGAGATATATCACAAAAAGTCTGTATGCCAAAATACAATAAATAGAGAATGACAAAAAAATATAATCAATAGCCTAGTGCTGCATAATATACAGAGAGATGTTATTATTACTCATTGGACGCTGAAGTAAAAAATATTGACCCATAGGGGGCAGCGCAAGGCTCAGGTTTGATACGAAATTCCCCCAAGGAAGAAGCTAAACGTGAAACGCGCGTCGGGGTCTGCGCTGCATATACAGGTCATGTATTGTCTCTCTCCCTGAGCCTTTTGTATTTACTTACAGCTGCACTTTGCTTCATTGCTAACATTGGCTGCTAACATCATTATGTCACTTGGCACTTTACTTTTTTTCCCCTAATGAGGATAGCGTTGTCTTATGGATGGTATTTTTCTGAAGAAATAGCCACTATATTTTCACTTAGTTGCACTTTATATTATAAATATGGGATATATATGAAATATAATCTTTGTCACTTGGCACTTTATTTGTACCTTATCCTGGGCTTGCGCTGCCCCCTATGAGTCAATATTTTTTACTTCAGCGTCCAATGAGTAATAATAACTAGTGTTGAGCATTCCGATACCGCAAGTATCGGGTATCGGCCGATACTTGCGGTATCGGAATTCCGATACCGAGATCCAATACTTTTGTGGTATCGGGAATCAGAATCGGAAGTTTCCAGTGTATGGTTCCCAGGGTCTGAAGGAGAGGAAACTCTCCTTCAGACCCTGGGATCCATATGAATGTGTAAAATAAAGAATTAAAATAAAAAATATTGATATACTCACCTGTCCGGAGGCCCCTGGACATCACCGCTGGTAACCAGCAGCCTTCTTTGTTTAAAATGAGCACGTTCAGCACCTTCCATGACGTCTCAGCTTCTGATTGGTCGCGTGCCGCTCATGTGACCACCACGCGACCAATCACAAGCCGCGACGTCATCCCTCAGGTCAGGGCCGGCTCCAGGTTTTTGAGGGCCCCGGGTGAAAGAGTCTCAGTGGGCCCCCCTCTTTAACACATACCACAAATCATGATGCACAGATACAGCAGAGAAATATAGCACAGCCACGTAGTATATAACACAGCCACGTAGTATATAACAGCCCACGTAGCATATATAACAGCCCACGTAGTATATAGCACAGCCACATATTATATTGCACATCCACGTAGTATATAACACAGCCACGTAATATATTGCACAGCCACGTAATATATAGCACAGCCACGTAATATATTGCACAGCCCACGTAGCATATAACAAAGGCCACGAAGTATATAGCACAGCCCACGCAGTATATAGCACAGCCCACGTAGCATATAGCACAGCCCACGTAGCATACAACACAGCCACGTAGTATATAACAGGCCACATAGTATATAACACCGCCACGTAGTATATAGCACAGCCCACGCAGTATATAACACAGCCACGTAGTATATTGCACAGCCACGTAGTATATTGCACAGCCACGTAGTATATTGCACAGCCACGTAGTATATTGCACAGCCACGTAGTACATAACACAGCCACGCAGTATATAACATAGCCCACGCAGTATATAACACAGCCCATGCAGTATAAAACACAGCCCACGCAGTATAAAACACAGCCCACGCAGTATACAGCACAGCCCACGCAGATGCAATATATAGCACAGGGGGGCCTGGCTCCCCACACACCCCTCTAATACACTAGGGGGGCCCGGCTCCCCACTAACCCCTCTTCCACACTAGGGGGGCCCGGCTCGTCACCTGCACCTTAATGCCCTTACAGGCTGCCACAGAGCTTGCCGAGGAGCCCACAGGGGACATCACTCTGGGGTAAGGACAATGGTGGTGGCTGCTGTGATGTGCTGACCCTGGAGCACGGGCCGCTCAGCAGCCTCCCGTAGTCACAGCACCCTCCCTCGCACACTGAGAGCACTGCAGCACAGGCCTCTCCGTGCAGCCATTACTCAGCGGCGCAGCTCTCCCCGCCGCTCCCGTGCTGGGTCAGGTCGGTACCACTTGCTATCCCCCGGGGACAAGGTGACCCTGCAGGATGGTGCTGGGAGCGGGCGCTGTGCGCTTACCCGCCATGTCTACTCACCAGATCTGGAATGTCAGCAGCGGCCCCGCCGTGTACTGCATCCTCAGCTTCCTGCTCGGGACACCGTTCCCGTCCGCCGAGGTCACGCTCAGCACAGCAGCCAAGACGCCGCTCACCAGCAGCAGCCACGGAACACACCGAGCAGCAATCCTGGCCCCAGCGAGCGACTGCAGTGAGCGCCAGCCGGAAGTGACTCGTATCCATGGTGATGGAGGCACCGGCGGTGACTGGTGAGTATTGCAGCTGCGTGAAACTCTGTCCCAGGCCCGGCCCGGATGTGACTCACTCTGCGTATCCATGGTGACGGTCCCAACTCCCGGAGGTGAGCATTCCTGCTGCAGCTGCTCACCGTAAATGGGCCCCCCCATCTCGCCAGGGCCCCAGCACTTGCCCGGGTACGCCGGGTGCTGACGCCGGCCCTGCCTCAGGTCCTAAATTCCCTTCTAGGAATTTAGGACCTGAGGGATGACGTCACAGCTTCTGATTGGTCGCGTGGCGGTCACATGAGTGGCACGCGACCAATCAGAAGCTGTGACGTCATGGAAGGTGCTGAACGCGCTCATTTTAAGCAAAGAAGGCTGCCGGTTCACAGCGGTAAGGTCCAGGCTGCGTCGGAGAGGTGAGTATATCAATATTTTTTATTTTAATTCTTTATTTTACACATTAATATGGATCCCAGGGCCTGAAGGAGAGTTTCCTCTCCTTCAGACCCTGGGAACCATCAGGGATACCTTCCGATACTTGAGTCCCATTGACTTGTATTGGTATCGGGTATCGGTATCGGATCAGATCCGATACTTTGCCGGTATCGGCCGATACTTTCCGATACCGATACTTTCAAGTATCGGACGGTATCGCTCAACACTAATAATAACATCTGTCTGTATATTATGCAGCACTAGGCTATTGATTATATTATTTTGTCATTCTCTATTTATTGCATTTTGGCATACAGACTTTTTGTGATATATCTCTATATATGCACTTGTTATTTTGAGATAGATATCTATTAGTCCAGGTGCATTTTGTGCCTGATGTGTACTACAATATATTATCACATTATCACTCTTTGGTAGCTATTTATTATGAAAAGGCTGTATAGGCATTTTTGCATGGAGGGCATGGCTCTGTATTAGCAGCTATTTTGTATTGTAATTCTCCGTTTTGATTGTGCATATGTTATGTGTAATAAAATATATCATTTTTATCCTTAATTGGCATCTGCTTCCGTTTTGGTTTATAGGAGTAATATTATTGGAAGTGCCCTTGATTAGGCCTATAATCTTTGGGTTTGTCTATTTATAGCAAGGTCAGAAGCAAGGAGGAAGGTTCTTATACCCGCTTGGAGTAACTGACTGTGAAAAGCTAGTACCACCCAAGACAGAGAACTCCAGAAGTCCATTTAAGCAGTTTAGCCCTTGTAGCGCCAGAGCAAAGAAAGCCAGAACTGCTAATAGGATGGTGAAGCTGTTCTAACTACCGCAGGTGTATGTGTCACCAGAAGCTGTGACCATCTGACCCCACTCTGCCACAGCATTCCTGTGACAGTATCTCCCTTCGTAAGAGGGGACTCCGGACACTCAGAATCTGGTTTATCAGGATGAGAGGTGTGAAATGCCCGAACCAACTTGGTCGCATGAAGATCGGTCTCTGGTACCCACATTCTTTACTCTGGACCATAACCCTTCCAATGTTCCAAATATTGAAGAGACCGGCGAACAAAGTGAGAATCAACAATTTTAGCTATCTGGAATTCCAGACTTCCATTAACCATAACAGGGGAGGGTGGTGGTAGGAATGGTACAAAGGAGGTCACATATTTTTTCATAAAGGTTTCGGTGACATACATTAAAGATCTTAAAAGTAGATGGTAAAAGTAGATGGTAGGGCAAGACAAAACACCACTGCATTGATGATGGCAACAATCTTATAGGGACTAATGTACCTGGTTTCTAGTTTCCAAGTAGGAACCTTTAATATAATATTGTTTTAGGATAACTACACCAAATCATCCACACAAAGGTTCAGACCCAGCAAATGTCTCCAATCAGTCATACTCTTGTATCTGGACTCCATCCTTCCAAAGTTATTAAGAAGAACACCTCACCATACCGTTATAATGGATGAAGAAAACTGTTCGTCCTCAGGTACCCCAGAAGAAAGATTAATATGGAAACTGAGGATGAAATTAAAAACGGGAACTTGCCTGTTGATTCACGACGATTATTTACAGTGAATTCGGCAAAGGGTAAATAGGAAACCCACTCCTACTGATTCTTGGGGACAAAGCACCTAAGATATGTCTCAAGATTTTAGCTCACCTTCACAGTTTGCCCATTAGATCATGGATGAAAGGCGGCTGAAAAAGAAAAATGAATCCCTAAACGAGCACAAAATGCTTTCCAATGCTTTTAGATGTAAATGGAACCCACCAGTTATGAATAATATCCGAGGGAATCCCATGCAATTTCAAGTTCTACTTAATAAAAAATTTGTGCCAAAGTCTGGGCTTTTGGTAATGCAGGTAGCGCAATGAAATAAGCCATTTTGCTGAATCTATCCACCACCACCACTACTACTGTATTACTGTGGTTTTTGACGAGTTAGAAGATCTTTGTTGGCTTTACTACCAGGATGTCCAGTCAGGACCGCGTCTTGATGTTCACTCAAGATTTTAAGATGGAGGTTCACAGGGACATACAGTTTACATGAAGGACAAGTAACAGCGGCGTCCCCCTGAACCGCTATAACCTCCTCTTCCAGATCAGAACATATAGCAACAATAAATACTCCTTTCTGTAGCATAGTAATCGGCTCACGTTTACTACCTCCCACTGGAAAACAATGAGACAATGCCTTAATGTTCTTATCTCCAAGTCTATAAGTCACAAAAAAGTTGAATCTGGTAAAAAACAACTACCATCTTGCCTGTCTAGATGTGAGACATTTAACTGATTCCAGGTACAAAAGACTTTTGTGATCAGTCATGACTAGAGATGAGCGGTGTTCAAGTCGAACTGTTCGCCAATTTCAAATTCGAGCTGTTTTGGGCGGTGTTCGAGTCGTTCGACAAACCCGAACAATTTGCTTAAAATTCCGCTGTTCGAGTTTCTATTCGATAACTGTTTGTTCACCAAAAGCCTAGCTTGATTTCCACATTAAAACTGTTTATCATTGTTAATGGACTGTTTTAGTGTATAGTGGGTGGGGGGGGGGGGGGATAGATCTGTGCTGAAATAACGCCGATCTCCATTTTTTTTTCTTTCCCGCATTTACAGAGGGGCGGTGCAGTCTCTCAGCCTATCAGCAGTGCACACACACACAGCAATATGCATGTGATGCACACAAGCAAGGGCATGTGTCATTGGCTGCGTATGTCACATGTCCTTGCCCTATAAGAACCAGCCATTTGCCCCGTCGCCACCATTTCCTCACTGCTGCAGCTTAGTGTTGGGCGGCACCGCTGCTGCTGTGGGCACTATACAGACTAAGAGTGTTTTTTTGGAGCGAATTGTCAGAGAGATAGGTTTAGGGAGTCGGGACTAGTTGTAATATCAGCCCTTTTCAGGGTAGGTTACAGCAGTTCATAGCACGGTTTGCCAGGCAGGTCTGAGCCAGTGCTGTGCAAGTGTTAGTCACAGCATTTGGTGTAATCTAGCTCAGCCAATCCTTTTGGGATAGTAACATTGTCTGATAGTCATCTGAGTAGCCCACCTGTGAAGCTAGCTACCACCGCCTGTGTATCTCAATTTTTACTACATCTAACCCAGTAAATAGTTTTGGGCTTAGTAGCAGTGTCTGCACATCAGCAGAGTAGCCCGCCTGTGAAACTAACTACACCGCCTGTGTATCTCTATTTTCACTGCATCTAATCCAGTTAATAGTTTAGGGCCTAGGAGCAGTACCAAAGCAAGCCAAACTATGCGGTGTATCAAGTACAGATACCCCAAAATAAATCCTCTGATATGAATATCACAAATAGCCAAGAGAATGTCTTATATACAATTTAAAACATAACTTTTACTCATACTTATATAAAATAGTTTTATGGATAATAGACATAAAGTGCCAAAAGTGCTCAAAATACCAGTGCTCAATAAAAAATGGTTTTATCTCACCAAATCAGTCGTTTTTTTCTCTCTCTTTTTATCAGGAGCACTATTACAGACAGGGGGGGGAAATTTTGTTTACTGTGCTACCCCGGTCGTGCCCCTGTATTGCTCCTGCCCTGACAAGGGCAGTTCCCAAGTCAGGCTAAATAATTGTCCCCACCATGAAATAGATAAATATCCCTACGCGTTTCCTCTCCCATAGGGGAGATTCATCAGGGGAATGTATAAATATAAATTGTGGGATCTGTAATTTTTTAGAAAAAAAGCCCCTCCATCGGGAAATGGGCTCCTATATGTCCAGTGCACCTGTTTTTGGGTATGGACTAATGGTAAGGTGAGATAAAGAACGGAAATAATCCCCCTTAAGTAGTTTCCTACATTTTCTGCTTAATTACATAGCGTCCTACCTCATTTCCTGCCGGGCGCATGTTCCATGTGCTTACTATTGTTTCCATTTGGCAATACATGCCCCGTGCCGCCATTGTACTCCCCGCATGTGTATACTTCCGGTATCGGAAGACGCTGGGCTACTGCGCTTGCGCCATGTAGCGCAGCGCAAGAAGATTGCCGTCCTCCGGTTCGCATTCCCTGGCTTGCCCGCTACTGCGCATGCGATACTCCAGGGGATGGAAGGAAACCTCCCACCAATGGCGTGCCTGTTTCCCTGGTAACCGCCCGGCTATCAAAGTTATATATTACTGCGCACGCGTAGTTTGAATAAGGCAGCCAGCTTATTTATTAACCCCATCATACGCGCTATGTAGCGCAGCCCAGAAAGATTGCCGGACAAATCCTCCGGTTCACATTCCCTGGCCTGCCCGCTACCGCGCACGCGATACTCCAGGAGATGAAAGGAAGTGTCCCACCAGTGGCGTGCCTGTTTCCCTGGTAACCGCCCAGCTCTCAAAGTTGTATATTACTGCGCACGCGTAGTTTGAATAAGGCAGCCAGCTTGTTTATTAACCCCATCATACGTGATTCATATCAAACAAGTACATATTTTGGATATTAATTATTACTGCCCAGAGATGATTTATAGATACGCCATTTATTTTGTCCAATGTGTGATATTCTTGTTTTTTTATTATATTATAATTGTTTTTATGAAGAAGGCCTATTCCTACAGGTATTTTATAGAATGGCCAGATGTAGCAGCCAATAAAGCAGCCACCTCTTCGTTTACGTTGGGCTTATAACCATATCACAATAATGTGAGCTCACTGGCCAGTGGTTACCCAAATCTATATAAGGAGCAGTGTCTGCACGTCAGCAGAGTAGCCCGCCTGTGAAACTAACTATACCGCCTGTGTATCTCAAATTTTACTGCATCTAAACCAGTTAATAGTTTTGGGCCTAGGAGCAGTGTCTGCACGTCAGCAGAGTAGCCCGCCTGTGAAACAAACTATACCGCCTGTGTATCTCAATTTTTACTGCATCTAATCCAGTTAATAGATTTGGGCCTAGGAGCAGTGTCTGCATGTCAGCAGAGTAGCCAGCCTGTGAAACACACTATACCGCCTGTGTATCTCTATTTTTACTGCATCTAATCCACTTAATAGTTTTGGGCCTAGGAGCAGTGTCTGCATGTCAGCAGAGTAGCCGGCCTGTGAAACTAACTATACCGCCTGTGTATCTCTACTTTTGCTGCATCTAATCCAGTTAATAGTTTCGGGCCTAGGAGCAGTGTCTGCACGTCAGCAGAGTAGCCAGCCTGTGAAACAAACTATACCGCCTGTGTGTCTCAATTTTTACTGCATCTAATCCAGTTAATAGTTTTGGGCCTAGGAGCAGTGTCTGCACTGTCCGACGAGCCCTGGTGCAATACGTTATGACGTATAGCCTGGGCCAACGAGCTCAAGAGGTGGGGCAAGTCACGCTGCAGGAGTGGTCTCAGATCAGGGACCTATGCACCCTTCTGCACAGTTTTGAAATAGCAACGAAGATGTTTAGTGCGGATGATGCCACATTATCAGCATGACCATTCCGGTGATTTACATGCTGGAGCACACCTTACACAGTGTTCGGAGTCAGGTGGTGGAACAAGAGGAGGAGGAGGAACAGGAGGAGTCGTATGCGGAAGGGATCATATCTCCAAGGTCAAGAAGGTTGGCAGCACCAAGGCGGCTGGCATTGGAGGCTGGGGGAGAGGAATTACAGAGGGCGCATGGTAGCAGCCAAACTGTTGAGGAAGGTGCAGGAGGCGAGGAAGAAGTGGAGGACGAACTGGCGCTGGGCATGGAAGACTCATCATCAGATGAGGGAGACCTTGATCAAATTTCTGTTGTGCGAGGTTGGGGGGAGAGGGCAGACGAAGGAAGCATGATTCTCACCTCGCCACCACCAAGACAACAAGGACTTGGTCCTCCTGGATGCGCAAGACACATGAGTGCCTTCTTGCTGCACTACCTGCAACATGACCCTTGGATTGTCAGAATCTGAAGTAATGCCGACTACTGGGTTGCCACACTCTTATATCCCTGGTAGAAAAGCAAATTTGGCGAAATAATTCCTGCCATAGAAAGGGATTCACGCATGCAGGAGTATCAGCAGAGACTGTTACAGAATCTAAGATCCGCTTTTCCACAAAACACCAGTGGTGCACGTAGTCAATCTCTCGGAATTCCGATACCGAGATCCGATACTTTTGTGGTATCGGGTATCAGTATCGAAACAACATTAATGTGTAAAATAAAGAATTAAAATAAAAAATATTGCTATACTCACCTCTCCGACGCAGCCTGGACCTCACCGAGGGAACCGGCAGCGTTCTTTGCTTAAAATGCGTGCGTTTCTGCCTAATTCCTAATTCTGCATTCAGGACCTGAAAATTACGTCACGGCTTGCTGTGATTGGTCGCGTCGCGGTCACATGGGCGGCACGCAACCAATCACAAGCCGTGACGTAATTTTAAAATGCGCACGTTTCCTGCCTCCCGTGACGTCACGGCTTGTGATTGGTCGCGTCTAGGGTTGAGCGACTTTCATTTTTTTAAGATCGAGTAGGGTTTTGGGAAACCCGATTTTGTCCAGAGTCGAGTCGAGTGCAGTCGGCCGATTATCGCTAAAAGTCGGGGATCGACCGAAACACGAAACCCAATGCAAGTCAATGGGGAAGCATAGTCGGCAGTGAGTGGAGGCCAGGAAAACACCTACAGTGCCCATTTTAATGCCAAAAACATCCATTCTTGTTTCTGAAGCTTGCCAATCTTAATTAACTGTATAATAATAGTTGGGCATAGGGAATTGGGGGAAAGTTGTGGGGGGAGTAGGGCTGGCTCAAGTTTTTCGTGGGCCCAGGAAATGCGGACTACGTCACGGCGGTGTTGCAGGGAAAGGTAAGTATTTAAACGTTGCAAGTGCTGTGATCCTGAGCAAGCAGGGGGGGGCCCACTCGTTCGCATTGCCACTGGCACAGGGCCCCTCAAAGTACGGCGGTGTGTTTGCATGGCGGGGGCGCCTCCCACCAGCAGCGACACTTTTGCGTACTCTGAGGGGCCCTGTGCCAGTGACGTCGCCAACGAGTATGCCCCCCCACCTGATGAAGGAACCTGCACTTTCATCTGCACCTTCCTCTTTGTCCCTGTGTAAGGTGGTATAACATGCGGGAAGGGGAACCTTACTTTCAGCAGGGTCAGATTCTGGCTGTGTAGAGTACAAGGGGAATGTAGTGGTCTAGGTCAATGTACCAGCAGACTCATTTAGCAGTGGCTGGGCAATGGGCAGGATGAGGAGGAAACAGATATAGGGCCAAAGAATAAAGTAGGCTAAATGCAGTTCAAAATTGGTAACAGGACTAAACAGGCGGCATTGCTTTGTTCAGTGGAGTAGCAAACCCAAGAGCAGCAGACACTGTTTCAAGGGCCTAACCACACTAGTAGGCCAAATGCAGTTTAATATCTGATAGTATAGGGCGAAAGCCAGAATGTGGAAGCTCAGCTTTGTTCAGTTGAGGACAACACCAGGGAGGGGCAGACACCTTTAGTAGGCCGGAAAAGCCTATTGCATTTTTTAAAATGGTAATTTGGAGCAGAAGGTTGAAGCTCAGCTTTATTTAGTTGAGGACAACACCAGGCAGGGGCACACAGACAGACACCTTTAGTAGGCCGGAAAAGCCTATTGCATTTTTTAAAATGGTAATTTGGAGCAGAAGGTTGAAGCTCAGCTTTATTTAGTTGAGGACAACACCAGGCAGGGGCACACAGACAGACACCTTTAGTAGGCCGGAAAAGCCTATTGCATTTTTTAAAATGGTAATTTGGAGCAGAAGGTTGAAGCTCAGCTTTATTTAGTTGAGGGCAACACCAGGGAGGGGCAGAAGCCGTTAGTAGGCCCTAACCACCATTTTTTTTTTTAAAAACCACTTAATGAGAGCCGGAAGGTTGAAGCTCAGCTTTATTTAGTTGAGGACAACACCAGGCAGGGGCACACAGACAGACACCTTTAGTAGGCCGGAAAAGCCTATTGCATTTTTTAAAATGGTAATTTGGAGCAGAAGGTTGAAGCTCAGCTTTATTTAGTTGAGGGCAACACCAGGCAGGGGCACACAGACAGACACCTTTAGTAGGCCGGAAAAGCCTATTGCATTTTTTAAAATGGTAATTTGGAGCAGAAGGTTGAAGCTCAGCTTTATTTAGTTGAGGACAACACCAGGCAGGGGAACACAGACAGACACCTTTAGTAGGCCGGAAAAGCCTATTGCATTTTTTAAAATGGTAATTTGGAGCAGAAGGTTGAAGCTCAGCTTTATTTAGTTGAGGACAACACCAGGCAGGGGCACACAGACAGACACCTTTAGTAGGCCGGAAAAGCCTATTGCATTTTTTAAAATGGTAATTTGGAGCAGAAGGTTGAAGCTCAGCTTTATTTAGTTGAGGACAACACCAGGCAGGGGCACACAGACAGACACCTTTAGTAGGCCGGAAAAGCCTATTGCATTTTTTAAAATGGTAATTTGGAGCAGAAGGTTGAAGCTCAGCTTTATTTAGTTGAGGGCAACACCAGGGAGGGGCAGAAGCCGTTAGTAGGCCCTAACCACCATTTTTTTTTTTAAAAACCACTTAATGAGAGCCGGAAGGTTGAAGCTCAGCTTTATTTAGTTGAGGACAACACCAGGCAGGGGCACACAGACAGACACCTTTAGTAGGCCGGAAAAGCCTATTGCATTTTTTAAAATGGTAATTTGGAGCAGAAGGTTGAAGCTCAGCTTTATTTAGTTGAGGGCAACACCAGGCAGGGGCACACAGACAGACACCTTTAGTAGGCCGGAAAAGCCTATTGCATTTTTTAAAATGGTAATTTGGAGCAGAAGGTTGAAGCTCAGCTTTATTTAGTTGAGGACAACACCAGGCAGGGGCACACAGACAGACACCTTTAGTAGGCCGGAAAAGCCTATTGCATTTTTTAAAATGGTAATTTGGAGCAGAAGGTTGAAGCTCAGCTTTATTTAGTTGAGGACAACACCAGGCAGGGGCACACAGACAGACACCTTTAGTAGGCCGGAAAAGCCTATTGCATTTTTTAAAATGGTAATTTGGAGCAGAAGGTTGAAGCTCAGCTTTATTTAGTTGAGGGCAACACCAGGCAGGGGCACACAGACAGACACCTTTAGTAGGCCGGAAAAGCCTATTGCATTTTTTAAAATGGTAATTTGGAGCAGAAGGTTGAAGCTCAGCTTTATTTAGTTGAGGACAACACCAGGCAGGGGCACACAGACAGACACCTTTAGTAGGCCGGAAAAGCCTATTGCATTTTTTAAAATGGTAATTTGGAGCAGAAGGTTGAAGCTCAGCTTTATTTAGTTGAGGGCAACATCAGGCAGGGGCACACAGACAGACACCTTTAGTAGGCCGGAAAAGCCTATTGCATTTTTTAAAATGGTAATTTGGAGCAGAAGGTTGAAGCTCAGCTTTATTTAGTTGAGGGCAACACCAGGCAGGGGCACACAGACAGACACCTTTAGTAGGCCGGAAAAGCCTATTGCATTTTTTAAAATGGTAATTTGGAGCAGAAGGTTGAAGCTCAGCTTTATTTAGTTGAGGACAACACCAGGCAGGGGAACACAGACAGACACCTTTAGTAGGCCGGAAAAGCCTATTGCATTTTTTAAAATGGTAATTTGGAGCAGAAGGTTGAAGCTCAGCTTTATTTAGTTGAGGACAACACCAGGCAGGGGAACACAGACAGACACCTTTAGTAGGCCGGAAAAGCCTATTGCATTTTTTAAAATGGTAATTTGGAGCAGAAGGTTGAAGCTCAGCTTTATTTAGTTGAGGGCAACACCAGGCAGGGGCACACAGACAGACACCTTTAGTAGGCCGGAAAAGCCTATTGCATTTTTTAAAATGGTAATTTGGAGCAGAAGGTTGAAGCTCAGCTTTATTTAGTTGAGGACAACACCAGGCAGGGGAACACAGACAGACACCTTTAGTAGGCCGGAAAAGCCTATTGCATTTTTTAAAATGGTAATTTGGAGCAGAAGGTTGAAGCTCAGCTTTATTTAGTTGAGGACAACACCAGGCAGGGGAACACAGACAGACACCTTTAGTAGGCCGGAAAAGCCTATTGCATTTTTTAAAATGGTAATTTGGAGCAGAAGGTTGAAGCTCAGCTTTATTTAGTTGAGGACAACACCAGGCAGGGGCACACAGACAGACACCTTTAGTAGGCCGGAAAAGCCTATTGCATTTTTTAAAATGGTAATTTGGAGCAGAAGGTTGAAGCTCAGCTTTATTTAGTTGAGGGCAACACCAGGGAGGGGCAGAAGCCGTTAGTAGGCCCTAACCACCATTTTTTTTTTTAAAAACCACTTAATGAGAGCCGGAAGGTTGAAGCTCAGCTTTATTTAGTTGAGGGCAACACCAGGGAGGGGCAGAAGCCGTTAGTAGGCCCTAACCAAAGTTGAAGGCCAAATGCAGTTTAATTTCTGATACTATAGGCCGAAAGCCAGAAGGTGGAAGCTCCAATTTAGACAGTGGAGGACAATTTGAATTAGGGACTGCAGACAGACTTAGTAGGCTGTCCCCTGTGGACCATGCATCCACCACATTAACCCATTGCGCCGTAATGGACACGTAATCTTCCGTGGCCATGCCTACAGGTCCATGCGTCTGTTGTCAGGTGCACCTTTGTACTCACAGATTGCCAGAGTGCATGGACAATGCGGTCTTCTACATGCTGGTGGAGGGTTGGGATGGCTTTTCTCGCAAAAGAAGTGTCGACTGGTTAGCTTGTAGCGTGGTACAGCGTAGTCCATCATGGCCTTATTAATAGTAAATAAAATATATAACTAGGCTCTATGAACTTTTAAATAGGTTCCAGGGGTACACGGGCAGCATTGGTGTGGTCAGTGGAGGAGTATTGCAAGTAGGGGCTGCAGACAGGCTATCAAAGGCCTAAAATACCAAACAGTAGGCACTCATGGCAGTTTTACATCGGTTACATGGATACACAGGCAGGCACTCCAGGCAGCATTGTGGTCAGTGGAGGAGTATTGCAAGTAGGGGCCGCAGACAGGCTATCAAAGGCCTAAAATAACAAACAGTAGGCAGTCATGGCAGTTTTACATCGGTTACATGGATACACAGGCAGGCACTCCAGGCAGCATTGTGGTCAGTGGAGGAGTATTGCAAGTAGGGGCCGCAGACAGGCTATCAAAGGCCTAAAATAACAAACAGTAGGCAGTCATGGCAGTTTTACATCGGTTACATGGATACACAGGCAGGCACTCCAGGCAGCATTGTGGTCAGTGGAGGAGTATTGCAAGTAGGGGCCGCAGACAGGCTATCAAAGGCCTAAAATAACAAACAGTAGGCAGTCATGGCAGTTTTACATCGGTTACATGGATACACAGGCAGCTAGGTGGTGAGTGGAGGAGTAATTAAAGTAAGGACCGCAGACAGGCTATCAAAGGCCTAACATAACAAACAATAGGCTCATGGCAGTTTTACAGCGGTTACATGGATAGACGGGCAGGCAGCTTGGTGGTGAGTGGAGGAGTATTTAAAGTAGGGACCGCAGACAGGCTATCAAAGGCCTAACATAACAAACAATAGGCTCATGGCAGTTTTACAGCGGTTACATGGATACACGGGCAGGCAGCTTGGTGGTCAGTGGAGGAGTATTTAAAGTAGGGACCGCAGACAGGCTATCAAAGGCCTAAAATAACAAACAATAGGCTCATGGCAGCTTTACAGCGGTTACATGGATACACAGGCAGCTTGGTGGTCAGTGGAGGAGTATTTAAAGTAGGGACCGCAGACAGGCTATCAAAGGCCTAAAATAACAAACAATAGGCTCATGGCAGTTTTACAGCGGTTACATGGATACACGGGCAGGCAGCTGGTGATGAGTGGAGGAGTATTTAAAGTAGGGACCGCAGACAGGCTATCAAAGGCCTAAAATAACAAACAATAGGCTCATGGCAGTTTTACAGCGGTTACATGGATAGACGGGCAGGCAGCTTGGTGGTGAGTGGAGGAGTATTTAAAGTAGGGACCGCAGACAGGCTATCAAAGGCCTAACATAACAAACAATAGGCTCATGGCAGTTTTACAGCGGTTACATGGATACACGGGCAGGCAGCTTGGTGGTGAGTGGAGGAGTATTTAAAGTAGGGACCGCAGACAGGCTTCAAAGGCCTAACATAAGAAAATGGGCTGGCTGTAGGCACTTTATAATTGGTTCCAGGGGTACACGGGCAGCAGTGGTCTGGCCAGTGGAGGACTAGTGGAAGGAGGGACCGCAGACAGGCTTCAAAGGCCTAACATAAAAAAATGGGCTGGCTGTAGGCACTTTATAATTGGTTCCAGGGGTACACGGGCAGCAGTGGTCTGGTCAATGGAGGACTAGTGGAAGGAGGGACCGCAGACAGGCTTCAAAGGCCTAACATAAAAAAATGGGCTGGCTGTAGGCACTTTATAATTGGTTCCAGGGGTACACGGGCAGCAGTGGTCTGGTCAGTGGAGGACTAGTGGAAGGAGGGACCGCAGACAGGCTTCAAAGGCCTAAAATAACAAACAATAGGCTCATGGCAGTTTTACAGCGGTTACATGGATACACGGGCAGCTTGGTGGTGAGTGGAGGAGTAGTGCAAGGAGTGTCTGTCCCAGTACTCCCAAAATATAAATAGATGTTAATGTCTCGCAAAACAACCAAAACAAAAAAAAAGGTGGCATACTTAGGTACAGGGGTGGGCTCATCTGCTGAGTTTCTGACATAGTAATTTGGCAGTAACTATTTAATGGTGCCAATATAGGACACAGACACAGACTACTTTAAGTTGCATCATAGATGTCTACAAATTTGTATTGTCAGTGCCAGACATTGAATGATGTCAGCGAATAGACTAAAGATTGGTGGAGCTGTGCGACATAATTTTGCACGTGGTAGAGCACATTTTGAGCTGGGGTAGGGGGGAACTCTCTTGAGGCCGGCGGGACCGCCCCAGGGCCCCTCATGTTACAACGGTGTGTCTGACGTTGGGTGCGCACCACCACCGCCAGAGACACTACATTGTACTATGAGGGACCCAGTAGCAATGCCGTCAACCAAAAGCGAGCACACCCACCTCTTCAGACAAACAGCAGTCTCACGGGTGCTTGCGCCAAGTCGCGATACCACGGCCCCGTGTGGGGAGTTTTGCCATTTAGGGAGGTGTAAACATGTTGTATGCTGTACAATCAGCTGCAGCAAATTAGACATTAGAAAAGTAATTCACAGGCAAGAGCTTTTCATAGGAAAGCTAGGTGTCGGCCGGGCAAGGTGGGGCAAAAGATTTCGAAATCCAGTTGTGGTTCATTTTAATGAATGTTAGATCGTCAACATTTTGGGTAGCCAGACGAGTCCTTTTTTCGGTTAATATTGAACCTGCAGCACTGAATACTCTTTCTGATAGGACACTTGCTGCCGGGCAAGCAAGCTCCTGCAATGCATATTCTGCCAATTCTGGCCAGGTGTCTAATTTGGAGGCCCAGTAATCAAATGGGAATGACGGTTGAGGGAGAACATCGATAAGGGATGAAAAATAGTTAGTAACCATACTGGACAAATGTTGTCTCCTGTCACTTTCAATTGATGCAGCAGTACCTGTCCTGTCTGCGGTCATAGCAAAATCACTCCACAACCTGGTCAGAAAACCCCTCTGTCCAACGCCACTTCTGATGTGTGCACCCCTAACACTCCTAGTCTGCTGCCCCCTGGAGCTCGTGTGAGAACGATCACGTGCGCTGTGTGCTGGGAATGCCTGAAGCAAACGGTCAACAAGAGTTGATTGTTTGGTTGCTAATATTAGTTCCAAGTTCTCATGTGGCATAATATTTTGCAATTTGCCTTTATAGCGTGGATCAAGGAGGCAGGCCAACCAGTAATCGTCATCGTTCATCATTTTCGTAATGCGTGTGTCCCTTTTTAGGATACGTAAGGCATAATCCGCCATGTGGGCCAAAGTTCCAGTTGTCAAATCTCCGGTTGTGATTGGTTGAGGGGCAGTTGCAGGCAAATCTACGTCACTTGTGTCCCTCAAAAAACCAGAACCCGGCCGTGACACGCAACCAATTTCCTGTGCCCCCGGGAAAGGTTCGGCATTAAAAATATACTCATCCCCATCATCCTCCTCGTCCTCCACCTCCTCTTCGCCCGCTACCTCGTCCTGTACACTGCCCTGACCAGACAATGGCTGACTGTCATCAAGGCTTTCCTCTTCCTCTGGTGCAGACGCCTGCTCCTTTATGTGCGTCAAACTTTGCATCAGCAGACGCATTAGGGGGATGCTCATGCTTATTACGGCGTTGTCTGCACTAACCAGCCGTGTGCATTCCTCAAAACACTGAAGGACTTGACACATGTCTTGTATCTTAGACCACTGCACACCTGACAACTCCATGTCTGCCATCCTACTGCCTGCCCGTGTATCCTCCCACAAATAAATAACAGCACGCCTCTGTTCGCACAGTCTCTGAAGCATGTGCAGTGTTGAGTTCCACCTTGTTGCAACGTCTATGATTAGGCGATGCTGGGGAAGGTTCAAAGACCGCTGATAGGTCTGCATACGGCTGGCGTGTACAGGCGAACGTCGGATATGTGAGCAAAGTGCACGCACTTTGAGGAGCAGGTCGGAGAACCCAGGATAAGTTTTCAATAAGCACTGCACCACCAGGTTTAAGGTGTGAGCCAGGCAAGGAATGTGTTTCAGTTGGGAAAGGGAGATGGCAGCCATGAAATTCCTTCCGTTATCACTCACTACCTTGCCTGCCTCAAGATCTACTGTGCCCAGCCACGACTGCGTTTCTTGTTGCAAGAACTCGGACAGAACTTCCGCGGTGTGTCTGTTGTCGCCCAAGCACTTCATAGCCAATACAGCCTGCTGACGCTTGGCAGTAGCTGGCCCATAATGGGACAACTGGTGTGCAACAGTGTCATCTGCCGATGGAGTGGTTGGCAGACTGCGTTCTGTGGAAGAGCTGTAGCTTCTGCAGGAGGACGAGGAGGAGGAGGAGGAGGGGGTGCGAACGCCTACAGCCAACTGTTTCCTAGACCGTGGGCTAGGCACAACTGTCCCTAAATTGATGTCGCCTGTGGACCCTGCATCCACCACATTCACCCAGTGTGCCGTGATGGACACATAATGTCCCTGGCCATGCCTACTGGTCCATGCATCTGTAGTCAGGTGCACCTTTGTACTCACAGATTGCCTGAGTGCATGGACGATGCGCTGTTTAACATGCTGGTGCAGGGCTGGGATGGCTTTTCTGGAAAAAAAGTGTCGACTGGGTAGCTCGTATCGTGGTTCAGCGTACTCCATCAGGGCTTTGAAAGCTTCGCTTTCAACTAACCGGTAGGGCATCATCTCTAACGAGATTAGTCTAGCTATGTGGGCATTAAAACACTGTGTACGCGGATGCGAGGATAAGTACTTCCTTTTTCTAACCAGAGTCTCATGTAGGGTGAGCTGGACTGGAGAGCTGGAGATCGTGGAACTTTCGGGTGTGCCGGTGTACATGGCAGACTGAGAGACGGTTGGAGACGGTATTGTTTCCGCCGGTGCCCTAGATGCAATATTTCCTCCTACAAAACTGGTGATTCCCTGACCCTGACTGCTTTTGGCTGGCAAAGAAACCTGCACAGATACTGCCGGTGGTGCGGAAAATGGTGGCCTTACAGTGACGGAAGGGATGTTGCGTTGCTGACTAGCTTCATTGGCCGAGGGTGCTACAACCTTGAGGGACGTTTGGTAGTTAGTCCAGGCTTGAAAATGCATGGTGGTTAAGTGTCTATGCATGCAACTAGTATTTAGACTTTTCAGATTCTGACCTCTGCTTAAGCTAGTTGAACATTTTTGACAGATGACTTTGCGCTGATCAGTTGGATGTTGTTTAAAAAAATGCCAGACTGCACTCTTCCTAGACTCGGATCCCTTTTCAGGGATTGCAGACTGAGCTTTAACCGGATGGCAACGCTGTGCTCCAACAGGTTTTGGCTTTGACACGCGTTTTGGGCCAGATACGGGCCCGGCAGATGGAACCTTTTGCGATGTTGATGCCTGCTGCGGCCCCTCCTCCACCTCCGCTTCTGAACTACTGCCGCCTGCACCCTGTTCCCCCAATGGCTGCCAATCGGGGTCAATAACTGGGTCATCTATTACCTCCTCTTCGAGCTCGTGTGCAACTTCGTCTGTGTCACTGTGTCGGTCGGTGGTATAGCGTTCGTGGCGGGGCAACATAGTCTCATCAGGGTCTGATTGTGGATCTGTACCCTGAGAGGGCAATGTGGTGGTCTGAGTCAAAGGAGCAGCATAGTACTCTGGCTGTGGCTGTGCATCAGTGCACTCCATGTCAGAATATACTTGTAATGGGCATGGCCTGTTAAGTGTTTCACTTTGTAAGCCAGGGACGGTATGTGTAAAGAGCTCCATGGAGTAACCCGTTGTGTCGCCTGCTGCATCCTTCTCTCTTGTTGTAGTTTTTGCTGAGGAGGACAAGGAAGCGACTTGTCCCTGACCGTGAACATCCACAAGCGACGCGCTGCTTTTACATTTACCAGTTTCGGAAGAGGAGGCAAAAGAGCTAGAGGCTGAGTCTGCAATGTAAGCCAAAACTTGCTGTTGCTGCTCCGCCTTTAAAAGCGGTTTTCCTACTCCCAGAAAAGAGAGCGTTCGAGGCCTTGTGTAGCCTGACGACGAAACTGGCTCCACAGCTCCAGACTTAGGTGGAATATTTTTATCCCCACGACCACCTGATGCTCCACTACCACTACCATCATTACCAGCTGACAATGAACGCCCACGACGACCTCTTGCACCAGACTTCCTCATTGTTTTGAAATCTTAACCAAAGTAACTTTATTTGTTGCTGTCAAACAACTTACACGGTGAGCTATAACTTCAGTATGATTTCAATATCCCTTAACAGGTTGGTGAGACCACAAGGAAAATCAGGCACAATGGTACACACTCTGTTTTCTGTGGCACAAAATCACAGAGATGACACACACGCAGGACTGTCACTCAAGCACTAATGTCAATATTAATCTCCCACCTAATTTATTTTTTTTTTTTTCTCAGGGAGACTTTAGAAACCAAATAATATTAAAAAAAAAAAAAAAAAAAAGGCTTTCTATGGCCCACAATTAGAGAGAGAGAGGTGGCACACCCAGGAGTCAAGACTGGCGCACAAGCTGAAAGGGCAATATTACTCTCCCACTGTTTTTTTATGTTTTTTTTTTTTTTAAGGGAGACTTTAGAAACCCAATAATATTTTTAAAAAAAAATAAATAGGCTTTCTATGGCCCACTGAATGAGAGGGAGAGAGGTGGCACACCCAGGAGTCAAGACTGGCACACAAGCTGAAAGGGCAATATTACTCTCCCACTGTTTTTTTATGTTTTTTTTTTTTTTTTCAGGGAGACTTTAGAAACCAAATAATATTAAAAAAACCAAAAAAAAAATAGCCTTTCTATGGCCCACTGAATGAGAGAGAGAGGTGGCACACCCAGGAGTCAAGACTGGCACACAAGCTGAAAGGGCAATATTACTCTCCCACTGTTTTTTTATGTATTTTTTGTTTTTTAAGGGAGACTTTAGAAACCCAATAATATTTAAAAAAAATAAATAAATAGGCTTTCTATGGCCCACTGAATGAGAGGGAGAGAGGTGGCACACCCAGGAGTCAAGACTGGCACACAAGCTGAAAGGGCAATATTACTCTCCCACTGTTTTTTTATGTTTTTTTTTTTTTTTTCAGGGAGACTTTAGAAACCAAATAATAAGAAAATAAATAAATAAATAAATAGTCTTTCTATAGCCCACTGAATGAGAGATAGCACACACAGCAGTGGCACACAAGCCCTGACTGAGGCCAATATTTTTCTCCCACTGATTGATGTAGTGTTTTTGTGTTGAGGTAGATTTTAGAACACAAATCAAGGAAAAAAAAAAATGCTTTTTTATGGCCCACTGAATGAGAGAGAGGTGGCACACCCAGGAGTCAAGACTGGCACACAAGCTGAAAGGGCAATATTACTCTCCCACTGTTTTTTTATGTATTTTTTGTTTTTTAAGGGAGACTTTAGAAACCCAATAATATTTTAAAAAAAAAATAAATAGGCTTTCTATGGCCCACTGAATGAGAGGGAGAGAGGTGGCACACCCAGGAGTCAAGACTGGCACACAAGCTGAAAGGGCAATATTACTCTCCCACTGTTTTTTTATGTTTTTTTTTTTTTTAAGGGAGACTTTAGAAACCCAATAATATTTAAAAAAAAAAATAAATAGGCTTTCTATGGCCCACTGAATGAGAGGGAGAGAGGTGGCACACCCAGGAGTCAAGACTGGCACACAAGCTGAAAGGGCAATATTACTCTCCCACTGTTTTTTTATGTTTTTTTTTTTTTTTCAGGGAGACTTTAGAAACCAAATAATATTAAAAAAACCAAAAAAAAAAATAGCCTTTCTATGGCCCACTGAATGAGAGAGAGAGGTGGCACACCCAGGAGTCAAGACTGGCACACAAGCTGAAAGGGCAATATTACTCTCCCACTGTTTTTTTATGTATTTTTTGTTTTTTAAGGGAGACTTTAGAAACCCAATAATATTTAAAAAAAATAAATAAATAGGCTTTCTATGGCCCACTGAATGAGAGGGAGAGAGGTGGCACACCCAGGAGTCAAGACTGGCACACAAGCTGAAAGGGCAATATTACTCTCCCACTGTTTTTTTATGTTTTTTTTTTTTTTTTCAGGGAGACTTTAGAAACCAAATAATAAGAAAATAAATAAATAAATAAATAGTCTTTCTATAGCCCACTGAATGAGAGATAGCACACACAGCAGTGGCACACAAGCCCTGACTGAGGCCAATATTTTTCTCCCACTGATTGATGTAGTGTTTTTGTGTTGAGGTAGATTTTAGAACACAAATCAAGGAAAAAAAAAATAAATGCTTTTTTATGGCCCACTGAATGAGAGAGAGGTGGCACACCCAGGAGTCAAGACTGGCACACAAGCTGAAAGGGCAATATTACTCTCCCACTGTTTTTTTATGTATTTTTTGTTTTTTAAGGGAGACTTTAGAAACCCAATAATATTTTTTTAAAAAAATAAATAGGCTTTCTATGGCCCACTGAATGAGAGGGAGAGAGGTGGCACACCCAGGAGTCAAGACTGGCACACAAGCTGAAAGGGCAATATTACTCTCCCACTGTTTTTTTATGTTTTTTTTTTTTTTTCAGGGAGACTTTAGAAACCAAATAATATTAAAAAAACCAAAAAAAAAAAATAGCCTTTCTATGGCCCACTGAATGAGAGAGAGAGGTGGCACACCCAGGAGTCAAGAGTGGCACACAAGCTGAAAGGGCAATATTACTCTCCCACTGTTTTTTTATGTTTTTTTTTTTTTTTCAGGGAGACTTTAGAAACCAAATAATATTAAAAAAACCAAAAAAAAAAATAGCCTTTCTATGGCCCACTGAATGAGAGAGAGAGGTGGCACACCCAGGAGTCAAGACTGGCACACAAGCTGAAAGGGCAATATTACTCTCCCACTGTTTTTTTAGGTTTTTTTTTTTTTTTCAGGGAGACTTTAGAAACCAAATAATATTAAAAAATAAATAAAAATAAATAGGCTTTCTATAGCCCACTGAATGAGAGATAGCACACACAGCAGTGGCACACAAGCCCTGACTGAGGCCAATATTTTTCTCCCACTGATTGATGTAGTGTTTTTGTGTTGAGGTAGAATTTAGAACACAAATCACGGAAAAAATAAATAGGCTTTCTATGGCCCACTCAGTGAGAGATGGCACACACAGGGATGGCACTGTAGCAGAAATGCCAATCTTAATCTCCCACAAAAAAAACAAAAAAAAAACAGGGACTGTCCTACAATTACTATCTCCCTGCAGTAATCTAAGCCAGGTATGGCAGGCAGCAATAGGAGTGGACTGATGCACAAATTAAATAAAAAGTGTGGACAAACAAAAAAGATAGCTGTGCAGAAAGGAAGGAACAAGAGGATATGTGCTTTGAAAAAAGCAGTTGGTTTCCACAGTGGCGTACACACAGCAATACAGCTATCACGGAGCCTTCTAGGGCAGCCCAATGAGCTACAGCGCTGAGGGGAAAAAAAAAAAAAAATAGCTTCCACAGTCCCTGCACACCGAAGGTGGTGTTGGACAGTGGAAATCGCTGCAGCACAAGCGGTTTGGTGGTTAGTGGACCCTGCCTAACGCTCTCCCTGCTTCTGACGAAGCGGCAGCAACCTCTCCCTAAGCTCAGATCAGCAGCAGTAAGATGGCGGTCGGCGGGAACGCCCCTTTATAGCCCCTGTGACGCCGCAGACAGCAAGCCAATCACTGCAATGCCCTTCTCTAAGATGGTGGGGACCAGGATCTATGTCATCACGCTGCCCACACTCTGCGTTCACCTTCATTGGCTGAGAAATGGCGCTTTTCGCGTCATTGAAACGCGACTTTGGCGCGAAAGTCGCGTACCGCATGGCCGACAAGCACAGGGGTCGGATCGGGTTTCATGAGACGCCGACTTAGCCAAAAGTCGGCGACTTTTGAAAATGATCGACCCGTTTCGCTCAACCCTAGTCGCGTCGCCCATGTGACCGCGACGCGACCAATCACAAGCCGGAACGTAATTTTAAAATCCTGAATGCCTAGAATTAGGCATTGAGGACCTGAAAATTACGTCACGGCTTGCTGTGATTGGTCGCGTCACGGCCACATGGGCGGCACGCGACCAATCACAAGCAGTGACGTCACGGAAGGAAGTAAACGCGCGCATTTTCAGCAAAGAACGCTGCCGGTTCCCTCGGTGAGGTCCAGGCTGCGTCGGAGAGGTGAGTATAGCAATATTTTTTATTTTAATTCTTTATTTTACACATTAATATGGATCCCAGGGCCTAAAGGAGAGTTTCCTCTCCTTCAGACCCTGGGAACCATCAGGGATACCGTCCGATACTTGAGTCCCATTGACTTGTATTGGTATCGGGTATCGGTATCGGATTAGATCCGATACTTTGCCGGTATCGGCCGATACTTTCCGATACCGATACTTTCAAGTATCGGACGGTATCGCTCAACACTAGTGCTGACACATGTGTTCAGTGCACGCGGCTGTCCAGTGACAATGTAGACAGACCAACGTTCATCAAGATGAACAAATCCTGGATCTGCAAGGACTAAAAGCTTGATGATTTTTGAAAATCACGTCACCAACCATTTTAAAAAAACTCTGGCGAAATTACTGCCACTTAAGTGGTGTCCGTGGCCGAATTTTTTGAAAAAATGGAGACTCTTATTTAGTCCCCTTGCTGAGTTTTACATGACGTTGCCATCGTCCATTCCAGGTGGGTGGGGTCGTCTGCAGAGTTGTTTACTCATACTATGGCCTGGGATTCAGAGGTCTGCTCCAAAGCTTCAGTTTCTGCTAGTCAGCAGAGTAGCCCAGCCACCCACCGCCTGTTTACCTAAGTACTATTTTTAACGGCATCTGGCCCAGGAAATCCTTTTGGGCCTAGTAGAATTTAGTGCTACTCAGCAGCGTACCCCACCCATGAAGCAAGCTACACCGCCTGTTTACCTAAGTACTATTTTTAATGGCATCTGGCCCAGGAAATCCTTTTGGGCCTAGTAGAATTTGGTGCTACTCTACAGCGTTTCTTCACCCATGAAGCAAGCTACACTGCCTGTTTACCTAAGTACTATTTTGTAACGGCATCTAGCCCGGGAAATCGTTGTGTACCTAATAGCATTTTGTGCTACTCAGCACAGTACCCCACCCATGAAGCAAGCTACACCGCCTGTTTACCTAAGTACTATTTTTAACGGCATCTGGCCCAGGAAATCCTTTTGGGCCTAGTAGAATTTGGTGCTACTCAGCAGCATACCCCACCCATGAAGCAAGCTACACCGCCTGTTTACCTAACTACTACTTTGTAACGGCATTTAGCCCAGGAAATACTTTTGGGCCTAGTAGAACTTAGTGCTACTCAGCAGCGTACCCCACCCATGAAGCAAGCTACACCACTTGTTGATCTAATTACTAATTTTTAACTGCATCTAACCCAGGAAATCATTTTGTACCTAATAGCATTTTGTGCTACTCAGCACAGTACCCCACCCATGAAGCAAGCTACACCACCTGTTTACCTAACTACTATTTTGTAACGGCATCTGGCCCAGGAAATCCTTTTGGGCCTAGTAGCAATTTCTGCTACTCAGCAGAGTACCCCACCCATGAAGCAAGCTACACCGCCTTCTTTCTTTCTCAATCTAACCCCTCGGCTCTGGGGTGTCCACTCTCCCTCCAGCTCTCTCCTTCTCACAGGTGGACTACCGCGTGTTTTCACACTGTGGCAAATCTTTTGGGCCCAGGCATAAGAAGTCGTCGAGGTAATGGATAATATGTGCCACCTTACAAACGTCCATGATGACACATTCGAGGAAGCAACTAAACGCCTCAAATAGTGAGCAGGATATGGAGCACCCCATGGGCAAACAGCGATCACAGCGGCACAAATAATTTCTAATATCCGTGTATTCGTACTGAATAACGAAGTCAATGGGAAAGCCGAATATTTTTCTGCTGGACCCAACAAACAGGTCTGGGGGCATGGGGAAAAAAGCGGAAATTTATGGAAAAGAGCTAAAACTAAATGGGAACGGCATGGAGAAGATGCCTGCATGCCTTTCTGACTCACATATGGTATTTGGGAATAATGTTGTTGTCAGACTATTGCGCCGGTTTTACGGATTTTTAAAAAGACCTTGCAAACCAAACCATAATCATAAATACATGCATATAACGCTACATAAAAATAAAAAAAATATATTATATATATATATATATATTCCTCTCCTTTAACATATGTTCGCATGGAGCGTTTTGGCTTTAGTTTTTCCTTTAACATTTGTGAGGGCTCTCTCTCCTACATCTGGGAGGTCCCTCCCTCATGACAAATAGTTAGCAAGATGGTGAAATACATATTACCCAGTTCATTACAATGCCATTTCAAATGTACCCATTTGAATTTTGGGCTTCGCCCGCCACCACCACCATGTCCACTGCCATGTCATTATGCGTCCCTCGCTGACAATTAGCAGAGTGCTAGCAGATGCCGTCAAACCTGAGTTTGGTAAGGGCCCTCAGGTGGCCCTGAATCATACATTAGGGAGAGCTCTCACTTCGACATTTGGGAGGTCCTCCCTCTTGCCAAATAGTTATCAAGATAGTGAAATACATATTCCCTAGGAGTTTACAATGCCAGCTAAAACATGCCCATTTGAATTTTGGGCTTTGCCCGCCACCACCACCATGTCCACCTCCATGTCATTATGCGGCCCTCGCTGACAATTAGCAGAGGGCCAGCAAGTGCTGTGAAACCTGCATTTTGTAAGCTCCACAGTTCATTTTTGCCATCGGATCCCAATGCAACAACTGTCATAGCGAGTGAAGCCGCTGTAAGGTGAATGTAATACAGGAGTTGGGGGACCAGTATGATCAATGTCAGTAAATTGGATTCTACTAGACACCAAAAGCATTAGAATTACATTCTGAATACAGTGTATGCAAGCGAGGTCCTGTATTGTGGTCAGTCTATCAAGAACATGTTCAAGCCTCATTTTACTTGGAAGTAGCCTCATCAAGTGAAAGAGACAGGAGTAACATTGACCAATGTGCACATGCCTATGCATTTTCTATTGGTTTAATAAACAGTGTATCTTTATCTAGCAGTTGTGCGATTGGAACAAAGCCTGCAGAGATACGCAAACGTGACTGTCTCTAATTTTCGTGAGTCTGCTGTTACAGTGTGCAATAAAGCTGATGTCTTAAAAAAAAAATGCCACACATGCTATATACAGTGGGGAAAAAAAGTATTTAGCCAGCCACCAATTGTGCAAGTTCTTCCACTTAAAAAGATGAGAGAGGCCTGTAATTGACATCATAGGTAGACCACAATTATGAGAGTCAAAATGAGAAAACAAATCCAGAAAATCACATTGTCTGACTTGGCAAGATATATTTTGGTGGTAAAAAAGCATTTGCTCACCTAAAAACATGCAAGATTTCTGGCTCTCACAGACCTGTAACTTCTTCTTTAAAAGGCTACGCTGTCCTCCACTCATTACCTGTAGTAATGGCACCTGTTTGAACTTGTTATTAGTATAAAAGACACCTGTCCACAACCTCAAACATTCACACTCCAAACTCCACTATGGTGAAGACCAAAGAGCTGTCGAAGGACAACAGAAACAAAATTGTATCCCTGCACCAGCTTGGGAAGACTGAATCTGCAATAGGCAAGCAGCTTGGTGTGATGAAATCAAATGTGGGAGCAATAATAAGAAAATGGAAGACATACAAGACCACTGATAATCTCCCTCGATCTGGGGCTCCACACAAGATCTCACCCTGTGAGGTCAAAATGATCACAAGAACGGTGAGCAAAACCACACGGGGGGCCTAGTGAATGACCTGCATAGAGCTGGGACCATAATAACAAAGGCTACTCTCAGTAACACACTCAGATCCTGCAATGCCAGACATGTCCCCTGTTGTGAACTCTGTTTTCGGGCTCCCTCTTGTGGTCACTGGTGGTATGGTGTGACTTTTGCTTTGGGCTCCCCCTGGTGGCTTTGTTTGTTATCCTGCTGGTCTCTGGCTATCAGCTGGTTCGTTATCCTCTGGGAGGTTCCTATATAGCTCTGTTTTACTTCCTCTTGTTGCCGGCTGTCGATGTAATCAGTGCTACTCAGATTCCTTCTGACTACCTTGCTCCCAGTCCATCCAGGACAAAGCTAAGTTTTGTTTGCTCATTTTTTTGATCAGCAGTGTTTATCATGTTTTCTTGTCCAGCTTGCTAAAATGTGATTTCCTTGCTTGCTGGATGCTCTAGTGGACTGAGTTTCTCCCCACACACCATTAGTTGGTGCGTGGGTTCTTGTAATCTCAGGATGGATATTTTGTAAGGGTTTTTTATTGATCGCATAGACCCCTGCTCTATTTTCTGCTTTCTAGTACTAGTGGGCCTCTTTTGCTGAATCTGATTTCATCCCTACGTATGTGCCTTCTTCTTACTTCACCGTTAATATTTGTTGGGGGCTTCTATATCTTTGGGGATTATTTCTCTGGAGGCAAGCGAGGTCTTTCTTTCTCTTTAGGGGTAGCTAGCTCCTCAGGCTGGCTCGAAACGTCTAGGAATTTTTTAGGCACGTTCACCGGCTACCTCTAGTTGTTTTGGATAGGTTCAGATTTGCGATCAGTCCAGTTACCATCTCCCTAGAGCTTGTCCTTAGTTTATTCACTTGCTGGTCTATTCGTGATCCTCAGCCACTAAGGATCATAACAGTACAGCCGGCCAGTAAAGTGTTAATTGCATGGCAGAAGCAGGAGAAAAGAAGCCTTGAGAAATTTTTTTTGTTTTTTTTGTTTTGTTTTGTTGTTGCCGTGTGTCTAGCTGCTGTGGCTAGCTTCTCTCCTCCTCTTAATCTTGGTGTGGCTCTGAGTTCAGCTGCTGACATGGATGTCCAGAGCTTGGCTTCCAGTCTGGATCATCTTGCTGCTAGGGTTCAAAGTATTCAGGATTTTGTTGTTCACAGTCCTATGTCAGAGCCTAGAATACCTATTCCGGAGTTGTTTTCTGGAGATAGATCTAGGTTCCTGAATTTTAGGAACAATTGTAAGTTGTTTCTTTCTTTGAAACCTCGTTCTTCTGGTGATGCCGTTCAGCAAGTTAAGATTATCATTTCCTTTTTGCGTGGTGGCCCCCAAGATTGGGCCTTCTCATTGGCGCCAGGGGATCCTGCATTGCTTAGTGTAGATGCGTTTTTTCTAGCCCTTGGATTGCTCTATGAGGAACCTAATCTTGAGAACCAGGCTGAAAAAACGTTATTGGCCCTCTCGCAGGGGCAAGATGAAGCAGAGGTGTACTGCCAGAAATTTCGGAAATGGTCGGTGCTTACTCAGTGGAATGAGTGTGCCCTGGCTGCAAATTTCAGAGAAGGTCTTTCTGAAGCCATTAAGAATGTCATGGTGGGGTTCCCTACGCCTGCAGGTCTGAATGAGTCAATGACTCTGGCCATTCAGATTGATCGACGTTTGCGGGAGCGCAAACCTGTGCACCATTTAGCGGTGTCTTCTGAACAGACACCTGAATCTATGCAATGTGACAGAATTCTGACCAGAAGTGAACGGCAAAATTATAGACGGCAAAATGGGTTGTGCTTTTACTGTGGTGACTCAGCTCATGTTATCTCAGCATGCTCTAAGCGCAAAAAAAAGGTTGATAAATCTGTCACCATTGGTACTTTACAGCCTAAGTTCATTTTGTCTGTTACCCTGATTTGTTCCATGTCATCTTACCCGGTTAATGCTTTTGTAGATTCAGGTGCCGCCCTGAGTCTGATGGATTGGTCATTTGCCCGGCGCTGTGGTTTTGATTTGGAGCCTTTAAAATTCCCTATTCCACTAAGGGGAATTGATTCTACACCATTGGCTACGAATAGACCTCAGTACTGGACACAAGTGACCATGTGCATGACTTCTGTTCATCAGGAGGTGATTCGCTTTCTTGTACTGCATAATTTGCATGATGTCGTCGTGTTGGGTCTACCATGGTTGCAGACTCATAATCCAGTCCTGGATTGGAAAGCTATGTCGGTGTCAAGTTGGGGTTGTCAGGATATTCATGGTGACGCTCCTGTGGTGTCTATTGCTTCGTCCACTCCTTCTGAAGTCCCTACGTTTTTGTCAGACCACCAGGATGTATTTGAGGAGCCCAAACTCAATTCTCTACCTCCTCATAGGGACTGTGATTGTGCTATAAATTTGATTCCTGGTAGTAAGTTTCCTAAGGGACGACTTTTCAATTTATCTGTGCCGGAGCATGCTGCCATGCGGAGTTATATAAAGGAGTCTTTAGAGAAGGGACATATTCGCCCGTCCTCATCCCCTCTTGGTGCAGGATTATTTTTTGTGGCTAAAAAGGATGGTTCCCTGAGTCCCTGTATTGATTATCGCCTTTTGAATAAAATCACGGTCAAATTTCAGTATCCTTTGCCATTGTTAACTGATTTGTTTGCTCGCATTAGGGGGTCTAGTTGGTTCACCAAGATAGATCTTCGTGGTGCGTATAACCTTGTGCGTATAAAACAGGGTGATGAATGGAAAACTGCATTTAATACGCCTGAAGGCCATTTTGAGTACTTGGTGATGCCTTTTGGACTTTCTAATGCTCCTTCAGTCTTTCAGTCCTTTATGCATGACATCTTCCGTGAATATCTGGATAAGTTTATGATTGTGTATCTGGATGATATTCTGTTTTTTTCGGATGATTGGGAGTCTCATGTTAAGCAGGTCAGGATGGTCTTTCAGGTCCTACGTGACAATGCTTTATTTGTGAAGGGCTCAAAATGTCTTTTTGGAGTCCAGAAGATTTCTTTTTTGGGTTTCATTTTTTCTCCTTCTACTATTGAGATGGACCCAGTCAAGGTTCAGGCTATTCATGACTGGACGCAGCCTACATCTGTTAAGAGTCTTCAGAAGTTCTTGGGTTTTGCTAATTTTTACCGTCGCTTCATAGCTAATTTTTCTGGCGTTGTTAAGCCTTTGACGGATTTGACCAAGAAGGGTTCTGATGTGACTAATTGGTCTTCTGCGGCTGTGGAGGCCTTTCGGGATCTGAAGCGTCGGTTTTCTTCGGCTCCGGTCTTATGTCAGCCAGATGTCTCACTTCCCTCCCAGGTGGAGGTTGATGCTTCCGAGATTGGAGCGGGGGCTGTTTTGTCGCAGAGAAGCCCCGATGGCTCTGTGATGAAGCCATGTGCTTTCTTTTCAAGAAAGTTTTCGCCTGCCGAGCGGAATTATGATGTCGGTAATCGGGAGCTGTTGGCTATGAAGTGGGCATTTGAGGAGTGGCGACATTGGCTCGAGGGAGCTAAACATCGTGTGGTGGTCTTGACTGACCACAAGAATTTGATTTATCTCGAGTCGGCCAAGCGGCTGAATCCCAGACAGGCTCGTTGGTCGTTGTTTTTCTCTCGTTTTGATTTCATGGTCTCGTACCTGCCGGGTTCGAAGAATGTGAAGGCTGATGCTCTTTCTAGGAGTTTTGTGCCTGAATCTCCTGGAGATTCAGAGCCGGCTGGTATCCTTAGAGAAGGGGTGATTTTGTCTGCCATCTCCCCAGATTTGCGACGTGTGCTGCAAGAGTTTCAGGCGGATAGACCTGACCGCTGTCCACCGGAGAGACTGTTTGTCCCGGATAGATGGACCAACAGAGTCAACTCCGAGGTTCATTCTTCGGTGTTGGCGGGCCATCCTGGAATATTTGGTACCAGAGACTTGGTGGCCAGGTCTTTTTGTTGGCCTTCCTTGTCGCTGGATGTGCGTTCCTTTGTGCAGTCTTGTGGAATTTGTGCTCGGGCGAAGCCTTGCTGTTCTCGTGCCAGTGGTTTGCTGTTACCTTTGCCTGTCCTGAAGAGGCCTTGGACGCACATTTCCATGGATTTTATTTCCGATCTCCCTGTCTCTCAGAGAATGTCTGTCATCTGGGTGGTGTGTGATCATTTTTCTAAGATGGTCCATTTGGTGCCCTTGCCTAAGTTGCCTTCCTCCTCTGAGTTGGTTCCACTGTTTTTTCAAAATGTGGTTCGTTTGCACGGGATTCCTGAGAACATTGTTTCTGACAGAGGATCCCAGTTTGTGTCTAGATTTTGGCGGACTTTTTGTGCTAAGTTGGGCATTGAATTGTCTTTTTCGTCGGCCTTCCATCCTCAGACGAATGGCCAAACCGAGCGAACTAATCAGACCTTGGAGACTTATTTAAGATGTTTTGTTTCTGCTGACCAGGACGACTGGGTTACTTTTTTACCGTTGGCCGAGTTTGCCCTTAATAATCGGGCTAGTTCTGCTACTTTGGTTTCTCCTTTTTTTTGTAATTCGGGGTTTCATCCTCGTTTTTCCTCGGGTCAGGTGGAGCCTTCTGACTGTCCTGGAGTGGATGTTGTGGTGGATAGGTTGCATCAGATTTGGAATCATGTGGTGGACAATTTGAAGTTGTCACAAGAGAAGGCTCAGCTCTTTGCCAACCGCCGTCGCTGTGTGGGTCCCCGACTTCGCGTTGGGGACTTGGTGTGGTTGTCTTCTCGCTTCGTTCCTATGAAGGTCTCCTCTCCTAAGTTCAAGCCTCGGTTTATCGGTCCTTATAAGATTCTGGAAGTCCTTGGCCCTGTGTCATTCCGTCTGGACCTCCCGGCATCATTTGCTATTCATAATGTGTTCCATCGCTCGTTGTTGCGGAGGTATGTGGTACCTGTGGTTCCTCCGGTTGAGCCTCCTGCCCCGGTGCTGGTTGAGAGAGAATTGGAATACGTGGTGGAGAAGATCTTGGATTCTCATGTTTCTAGACGGAGGCTCCAATATTTGGTCAAGTGGAAGGGCTATGGTCAGGAGGATAATTCTTGGGTTGTCGCCTCTGATGTTCATGCGGCCGATTTGGTTCGTGCCTTCCATGTGGCTCATCCTGATCGCCCTGGGGGTTTTCATGAGGGTTCGGTGACCCCTCCTTAAGGGGGGGTACTGTTGTGAACTCTGTTTTCGGGCTCCCTCTTGTGGTCACTGGTGGTATGGTGTGACTTTTGCTTTGGGCTCCCCCTGGTGGCTTTGTTTGTTATCCTGCTGGTCTCTGGCTATCAGCTGGTTCGTTATCCTCTGGGAGGTTCCTATATAGCTCTGTTTTACTTCCTCTTGTTGCCGGCTGTCGATGTAATCAGTGCTACTCAGATTCCTTCTGACTACCTTGCTCCCAGTCCATCCAGGACAAAGCTAAGTTTTGTTTGCTCATTTTTTTGATCAGCAGTGTTTATCATGTTTTCTTGTCCAGCTTGCTAAAATGTGATTTCCTTGCTTGCTGGATGCTCTAGTGGACTGAGTTTCTCCCCACACACCATTAGTTGGTGCGTGGGTTCTTGTAATCTCAGGATGGATATTTTGTAAGGGTTTTTTATTGATCGCATAGACCCCTGCTCTATTTTCTGCTTTCTAGTACTAGTGGGCCTCTTTTGCTGAATCTGATTTCATCCCTACGTATGTGCCTTCTTCTTACTTCACCGTTAATATTTGTTGGGGGCTTCTATATCTTTGGGGATTATTTCTCTGGAGGCAAGCGAGGTCTTTCTTTCTCTTTAGGGGTAGCTAGTTCCTCAGGCTGGCTCGAAACGTCTAGGAATTTTTTAGGCACGTTCACCGGCTACCTCTAGTTGTTTTGGATAGGTTCAGATTTGCATTCAGTCCAGTTACCATCTCCCTAGAGATTGTCCTTAGTTTATTCACTTGCTGGTCTATTCGTGATCCTCAGCCACTAAGGATCATAACAGTCCCCCTGCTTAAGCCAGTACATGTTTGGGCCTGTCTGAAGCTTGCTAGAGAGCATTTGGATTATCCAGAAAAGTATTGGGAGAATGTCATATGGTCTGATGAAACCAAAGTAGAACTGTTTGGTAGGAACAAAACTAGTCGTGTTTGGAGGAGACAGAATGCTGAGTTGCATCCAAAGAACACCATACCTACTGTGAAGCATGGGGGTGGCAACATCATGCTTTGGGGCTGTTTCTCTGCAAAGGGACCAGGACGACTGATCCGTGTACATGAAAGAATGAATTGGGCCATGTATTATGAGATTTTGAGTGCAAACCTCCTTCAATCAGCAAGGGCATTGAAAATGAAGTGTGGATGGGTCTTTCAGCATGATAATGATCCCAAGCACACCGCCAGGGCAACAAAGGAGTGGCTTCGTAAGAAACATATGAAGGTCCTGGAGTGGCCTGGCCATTCTCCAGATCTCAACCCCACAGAAAACCTTTAGTGGGAGTTGAATGTCCGTGTTGCACAGCGACAGACCCAAAACATCACTGCTCTAGAGGAGACCTGCATGGAGGAATGGGCCAACATACCACCAACAGCGTGTGCCAACCTTGTGAAGACCTACAGAAACTGACCTCTATCATTGCCAACAAAGGATATATAACAAAATATTGAGATAAACTGTTGTTAATGACCAAATACTTATTTTCCACCATAATTTACAAAATAAATCTTGCCAAATCAGACAAGGGGATTTTCTGGATTTGTTTTCTCATTTTGACTCTCATAATTGTAGTCTACCTATGATGTCAATTACAGGCCTCTCTCATCTTTTTAAGTGGGAGAACTTGCCCAATTGGTGGCTGACTAAATACTTTTTTCCCCACTGTCTATTGAATTTGTACATAACACCTCTGTTTGGGTACTTGTCAAAAATAAAGCCTGGAATTTTTTTTCATAAGCATAAAGCATTCAATATGAGAAAAGGTAATGTACATGGATGTGGTGGTGCCCGCCAAGGCCGTGTTACAGATCAGAAGGTGACTGGATCCCGTTCTAGCTTCCTGACAAAATATGGTCAGCGCGATAGACCACTGACGAACCCAGACAATTGCCAAGATGTTGTGGGTTGGATGGGATGGCAAAGGCTACAGTGTGTTGACAAGCATCACCACGAAGTCTTCTAAATGGTCCAGTTTCAGTAGCCAAGAGGCTGGGCCTCTGAATCCTCAACTTGGTCCTCCTTCCCCCCCCATCAAGAGTCCCAGGAGACATATGACCCCCAATGCTGGCCACTCTGAGGAACTGTTTAAGTTCCCTTGTAATTTTTCAGGCCTCTCAATGTGCACCATTAAAGAGGGTCATGAGGAGGTGGAGTGCAATGATGCCCAAACATTTGAGCACCCACGTTCAGGAGAAAGCCACGTTGGGGAAGGTCAATTCACGGTGCTGTACATGAGAAGGGGTTACATACAAATTACAGATATCACTTACAGTAAACAAACTAACAATGACAGACTGTTACAAAGGGAGAGGACCTTGCCCTTGTGGGCTTACATTCCACAGAGCCCCCCTGCACTCGGCTAGATAGCAGGCAAAGGGTGCGTTGTTCCCCTTTATGGCAGTTTTTTTCTGAAATTCCTTCAGAGAAAACAACTGTAATTTTCATGATCTGCAAAACCAAGCTAAGATGAGGCAAGAACATTGCCAACCTGAGCACCACCAGCATGCAAAATCACATGCAGGCAAGCACCCCAGTAGGTGGGCGGAACACCTGGTGTGATGAACGAGAGGTGGGGGATACAGATATCCCACCGCCATCACCAATCTGTGATGGAGATTACACAGTCACAGCTCTCTGGCACCCCCTTACCCTCAGGTCAGTCTGGGAACTGCACCTAGGATAAGTAGTCACTGGAGAGGCTGCCCTGTTACGTACTGGTTATCGAGGCTCTTATATATATCACCAGTTCCAAGCCGGGAATATACATAGAAACCTCCGATTTGTCACTGCCAGTATTCCCCTGTAACCCCAGAATGGTTTGCTGCCACCAGTTCCTCGTTAGATATAAGCTCAGTCCATTAACAAGCATATACTGGGTCAGAAACCAACCCCAGGTAGCGTATACGTACTAGCCAGACTCATGGACGTGGGAAATTGGGATTCAATGTAAAAGAGCAGCCCAAAATTAATTGATATTTTAATTGCCGAAAGGCGATCTAGATAATACAAATATATACAGAGTAATATACAGATATTACAGCCAGAAGTACATATACAGGTAGGGTACAGGTATGGGATTGCAGTTAGCTGTATGTGTCACTTTACCGATCCTTATCATGTGGATGTAGGGAAGCACTCGAGTCCACAGGTACTTTTTTAGTTTCTGGTCTGTCTCCACTAGTGATGAGACGCGGCTTCGGTGGCAGAACAATAACACTGGCTGAAGGTGTTTGGCTAGTTTTTAGCCCTTAGCTTGTCCCCTCCCATATTTCCTACTGCCCTTCTAGGCCAAAGTGAAATCTACTCCCCTGACCTACTAGCTGAGATAATTCCCAATATTTAGGATGGGTCATAACTTCCTAGTGGGAGGTCCAAACAGGACGACAGACATCTCAATGTGTTCGTTGGGGCTTGACCGATATGGAGAATCCAAACTTGGGTCGGCAAAGTGGTTCTGGAGAATCAGTCTTAATAGCTCAGTATCTGGGACAGCTAGAGAACAATGAGACCCAGGTGTTTGCAGAGGGCTCACAGGATTTTGGTGGAATATTGGATTTAACCCTGAGATGCATGGTACTCTCATAATTCATCTCTATGCATTGATGCCACTCCATCTAGGGCTTCCATTGATAGCTCGCCGCCGTGCACAAATGACTGCAGGGGGTCACAGTTCTGCTCCTCCTCACATTAATTAAGACATGGCTTCTAATTCTCTGGCCTTATGGCAAGGTCCTGTTCTTTTGAGGAATTGTGTATTTATCCCATAGGTGGGGGCCACAGTTCAGGAGCATGGGGAGAGGGAGAAGTCGGGATAATATATTTGACCTAAAATTAATAAATCAAAATGGTGTCTCCCTCATCCCTCACACCTGGGTACAAAATCTGTCTGATGGTGAAACCACTGCCCCTTCACCTGTGTTACGGCCTTCCCAATCTGCTGTCCATAAAACAGGTGCTGTTGCCTCCTGCCCACAACCTTCATTTGCAAAGACACAACAGTCAGCAACCACGTCCAGTTCATTGTCCCTGCGCAGAGTTCACATGTCCCTGCCACAGACGTTTAACAGAAAGCAGAAATATTGACCCACCCACAGGCCAAAACGCTAAACACCCACATAGCTAGATTGGTAGCCCTGTAAATGTTGCTGTTTCAACTTGAGGGAACTGAGTCATTCCGTGACCTCTTGATGGTGGCAGCCCCATGGTACTCGATTACCATCTGATACTAGTTTTCCTGATGTGCTGTCAATGCACCACATAAGCTGTCGTGCTACAGATTATCTGCCATGCTCTGGCAAACTCAGTCACAGGGAAGGTTTGCTTTACCAAAGACACGTGGAAAAGTTCTTGTGGACAAGGACACTAAATTTCCCTTATGGCACACTGGCTGAACATAGTGGAGTCTGGGACAGAGTCAAAGG